>NW_006199577.1:476171-531490 GCF_000334495.1 Tupaia belangeri chinensis
CAGAAACAAGTCTTGTACTGAAGTCCACTCCTCCTGCTTTCACTATCTCTCACACATGTGCTCTCTTACCCTTCCATTTTCTTTCATGAGATGAAACAGCAAGAAAACCTTTGCTAGATGCTAGCACCTGAATATTGGCTTTCCCAGCCTCCCTCCAGAACTGTGAAAAATAAATTTATCTTCTTTGTAAATATCTATTTTGTGGTATTATAATAGAATACCAAAATTTTAACAAAATAGGTAATTCTATTATAGGTATTCTATTATAATACCACAAAATAGACTAAGACAAGTCCCCATACTTCCATGGTTCTTCCTCACTCTCCTGAAAGTCATCTTCTCAGTTTCCTTTGATGGTTCTTTCATCTTTCCCACACATCCTTGTTCAAAACAAACTTGATATTTTGCTCCTTCATCACCTGACGCTCTCACCTGGAGATACAGCCATATCCAGCTCTAAGACAACTGAGTTCAGGGTCCATAGGCTCACAATCTATTTATAGTATAGTGTTCCCAAAGATAACCACAGAAATCCCTCCCCATCCTTCAGATCTATTTGTAATATGATTTTTATGTTCCTTCCATCAAGCAGAAGAGTCTGTCTTTCATGCACGTCCTTATATCTGAGTTGGTACTATAACTGGGTTTGACAAATACGATACAGCACAAGTGACATTTTGCAATTTCTGAGAGTAGGGCTGAAGAGGCCTTGGTGGTAGCTTCTGGTTTTTCCCTTTCAAGAGCCTTCCTGGTGGAAAGAGAAGTTACATGGAAGAGAACCAAGACATGCTACCCAAGAGCCAGAACCAAAATCCCTGATATGTAAGTGGGCTCATGTTGGATCCTTTAGCTTCAGGTGGAGATGGTACCATATATTGCAGATAGTTTCTTGAGCCCTGCCTGAGTCATGACATGGTGAGCAAATAAAAGATTATTTTGTCACTTGTTTTGGGGCTCTTTGTTATGCAGCAATTCATAACCAAAATGGTAGTACAAAGAATACATATTCAGCCAACTGAACATTAGGCTGACTCCTACAAGCTATGACTCATATATGCAATTCCAATAATTTTAGAACAAATATCAGACAGGCCCTGATCAAAGAAGGAATCATTAGTTCTATTAATGCTGACATCAGCTAAACAGAATTGCTTTTGTATCAGTCTCTATTCCTTAAAATAACTAAAGACAAGTACTTAAAAGTAAAACACTTCAAAAACACTTTTGGATAAGTTCCTGTTTAGTGTTTTTTGTTTAAGCCAAGTGAGAGATAAAAATAGCACATTAACAATGACCAGGGGCCATGTTGGTCATCTGACAGGTCTCAACTCATCTAACACTGTCTGGTGAGAGTCTTCTTGTTGGTGAGTACTCTCTGCAAAGTCCCAAGGTGGCACACAGCATCACATGGCAAGACAGAGTAAGCAGAACGTGTCTATGTCCACTCTTCTTGCAAAGCTACCAGGAATCAAGGGAGCCCTACCAAAATAACCCAATCCAATCCTAATCACCTCCCAAAAGTCCCATCTTTCATCATCACAATTGGATTAAGTCCCTCTGTGTGTGGCTTACCTTTTCATGTTCATATACTGCCACTCCTCACTTTACAGCCTACCTATTTAACTGCTGCTCAGACTTAATTTTAAGACTGGTTTTCCAGTGTGGGGAATTCCCTTTCTTTGTGTGAGTCTCTGGAATCCTATTTCTCAGACTTCATCTTGTTTCCATAATTGGTTAGTATTTACTACCCAAAGCATTTGCAATCATACAAGACTGTATATTTCATTTATAATTTTATACTTTATTGTGCACTTGTGGTAGTTCAGAATAAATGAAAATTATTACAGCAGATTCATATTATTGTGTTGTGATGTGTCTTGTCTCTTTCTGGTGCTTATCTAATTTATGCTTTTTGTATGGATAGAATTACATTATCCTAGTGTGGTGGTGTGTGATATCTATTGAAAAATACTTACCCTATGGTGCCACAACATCCTCTTTTAATCTCTTCACTTATGAACCAGTTCACTTAACCACCTAGTGGTAGGAAGATAACTCAGTCATTAAATGAGAAGTGCCTGTACAGTCTCTAGCAGAGCAGGTTTTTTTTTTTTTCTCCCAGATTTTTGCCATGTGCACTTACTGGAGAGAGAGACAGAGGAGAGAGAGAAAGAGAAAGTGAGAAATCACCCACGGGGGGGGCGGAGGGGATGACTATACACACAATCCCTTCTCCATTTTCCTCTCAGGATTTTTTTTGGGGGGATGACTATACACAATCCCTTCTCCATTTTCCTCTCAGGATTTTGGGCATGCACACACACTTTCCTGACATGCTTTTCAGGCCACTGGGTATAGGACTAGAATTGTGCAGTTGGTCATGTGGGATCCAGCACTTTAACCACCATGCCTGGGTATGTATGTACACTGGAGTGTTTTCAGGCCAACTGGGCTGGGGACTTAAACTATGGTCAGCATGTGACTTGTATATCTGCAGTTCAGTATGTTACCAACTGTACCACGGTGCTGGGCTGCCTTTACTCCTTGTTCAAATATCAATTGACTATATTTGTGTGAGTCTATTTCTGGGTTCTCTAGTCTGTTCCATTGATCGATCCATCTATTATTTTAACAATATCTTTCTGTATTGATCACTTTAGCTCTAATAGCAAATCTTTTAGTCATATATAATATCAAAGGTTCAATTTTATACTTCTTCAGTATTGGCTATTATAGGTCTTCCACATTATCATACAAACTTTCGAATTGGTTTGTCAATATCCACAAAATAAGTTACTGAGATTTTGACTGGATAATATTGAATCTGTTGATTGAATTCTGAGCAATCAACATTTTAAGAATTCTAAATTTTCCATTTAATTAACATGGACTACCTCTCTGTTTATTTAGATATTCTTTAATTTCTTTTACTAGAATTTTTCAGTTTTCCATATAAAGATCATACACACACACACACACACACACACACACACACACACACATATTATGTTGTTAGGAAAGTCATGACATATTTTTCTATGCTTTACTATGCAAAAATGTGCCATGGTTTTCCTGACAACCCAATAGTTAGTTAGATTTATATGTATTTCATTTTTTTATGCTAATATAAATTATATTGCAGTTTTATTTTGAATTCTAATTATTCATTGAAGGTATATAGAAAAGTAATTAGCTTTTGTTGTTTTTCAAAATTGTAATAGGAGCACTTAACATGAGATTTACTCTGTTAAAATTTTAAGTGTACAATACAACATTGCTGATTATAAGCACAATGTATAGGACTTTTTCATCTTGTATAACTGAAACTTTATACCCATTGTACAGCAACTTCTCATTTCTCATTCTGCACAACCCCTAGAAACCACTGTTCTACTCTCTGTTTCTATGAGTTTGATTACTTTAGATACCTCGTATAGGTGTAATTATGCAGTATTTGTCCTTTTGTCAATGGCTTATTTCAATTTGCATTATGTCCTCTAGGCTCATTCATGCTGTTTAATATGGCAGGATTTCCTTATTTTTTAAAGATGGATAATATTTCATTGTAAGTGTGTGCCACTTCTTTATCTATTTAGGCACTGATAGGTATTAAAAATGTTTCCACAAGTTGGGTATTATAATGATCCAACCACCACAGGAGTCCGTTTCTTTTTGAAATCCTGATTTCAATTATTTTGGATATATATCCAGAAGTGGGATTGCTAAATCATGTGACAGTTCTATTTAAAAAATTTTAAAGGATATTTTATACTGTTTTTCATAAAAGATAGCATCATTTTTTATTCTCACCAACAGTGTACTAGGGTTCCAATTTGTCACAACTTTACCAACACTTTCTGTTGTTTTTTGATAATAGCCATCCTACCAGGTGTGAAGTGATATCTTGTGGTTTTGGTTTAAATTCCTCTTATGATTCATGATGTCGAGCATATGTTTTTTATCTTTTTGTCCATTTATATACCTTCCTTGGAAAAATATCTATTCAAGTCCTTTGCCCATTTTTATTTATTTATAGTTTCCTGTTGGGTGATGCACACACCAAAGAGAGGGAAAATGAGAAATTAACCTACAGGGGAGATGGCCCCACTGCAATCCTCCATTCTCCTCTCGGGATTTTGAGCACACATGCACACACACCTAGTGTATTTTTTAAGCCATGGATCTGGGACTTGAATCATGCAGTTGGTGAGGAATTAAATACAGAAACGCTGTCTGCTTGCTGCCTTAACACGGCTAGCTGAATTGCTGATTTCCTTTAACTTGTTTTTTTGGAGAGGTTTTTGCTATAGGGCGCGTGCGCTCTCCAGACAGACAGAGAGAGACAGAAAGCGAGAAATCACCCCCCGGGGGGATGACCACACCGCAATCCCTTCTCCTCCAGTCTCCTCTCGGGATCTTGGGCATGCACGCACACGCACCTGGCATGAGTTTTAAGCCACCGGGTCCGGGACACGAACCGCGGTCGACTACGTGGGAGTCCAGCCCCAGGCGGACTGAGGCTGCAGGCCCGACCCTACCGCAACTCCACGTATCCCCACCATCCTTCCTCCTTGGACTCCAGGTTGGTTGCCTGGGACTTTAAGGCGAACCCACACCCCTCCCCACCCGAAACCCGGATCGAGCCGGCCAGCAGTTCCGGACCCCAGGCGGACTGAGGCTGCAGGCCCGACCCTACCGCAACTCCACGTATCCCCACCATCCTTCCTCCTTGGACTCCAGGTTGGTTGCCTGGGACTTTAAGGCGAACCCACACCCCTCCCCACCCGAAACCCGGATCGAGCCGGCCAGCAGTTCCGGACCCCAGGCGGACTGAGGCTGCAGGCCCGACCCTACCGCAACTCCACGTATCCCCACCATCCTTCCTCCTTGGACTCCAGGTTGGTTGCCTGGGACTTTAAGGCGAACCCACACCCCTCCCCACCCGAAACCCGGATCGAGCCGGCCAGCAGTTCCGGACCCCAGGCGGACTGAGGCTGCAGGCCCGACCCTACCGCAACTCCACGTATCCCCACCATCCTTCCTCCTTGGACTCCAGGTTGGTTGCCTGGGACTTTAAGGCGAACCCACACCCCTCCCCACCCGAAACCCGGATCGAGCCGGCCAGCAGTTCCGGACCCCAGGCGGACTGAGGCTGCAGGCCCGACCCTACCGCAACTCCACGTATCCCCACCATCCTTCCTCCTTGGACTCCAGGTTGGTTGCCTGGGACTTTAAGGCGAACCCACACCCCTCCCCACCCGAAACCCGGATCGAGCCGGCCAGCAGTTCCGGACCCCAGGCGGACTGAGGCTGCAGGCCCGACCCTACCGCAACTCCACGTATCCCCACCATCCTTCCTCCTTGGACTCCAGGTTGGTTGCCTGGGACTTTAAGGCGAACCCACACCCCTCCCCACCCGAAACCCGGATCGAGCCGGCCAGCAGTTCCGGACCCCAGGCGGACTGAGGCTGCAGGCCCGACCCTACCGCAACTCCACGTATCCCCACCATCCTTCCTCCTTGGACTCCAGGTTGGTTGCCTGGGACTTTAAGGCGAACCCACACCCCTCCCCACCCGAAACCCGGATCGAGCCGGCCAGCAGTTCCGGACCCCAGGCGGACTGAGGCTGCAGGCCCGACCCTACCGCAACTCCACGTATCCCCACCATCCTTCCTCCTTGGACTCCAGGTTGGTTGCCTGGGACTTTAAGGCGAACCCACACCCCTCCCCACCCGAAACCCGGATCGAGCCGGCCAGCAGTTCCGGACCCCAGGCGGACTGAGGCTGCAGGCCCGACCCTACCGCAACTCCACGTATCCCCACCATCCTTCCTCCTTGGACTCCAGGTTGGTTGCCTGGGACTTTAAGGCGAACCCACACCCCTCCCCACCCGAAACCCGGATCGAGCCGGCCAGCAGTTCCGGACCCCAGGCGGACTGAGGCTGCAGGCCCGACCCTACCGCAACTCCACGTATCCCCACCATCCTTCCTCCTTGGACTCCAGGTTGGTTGCCTGGGACTTTAAGGCGAACCCACACCCCTCCCCACCCGAAACCCGGATCGAGCCGGCCAGCAGTTCCGGACCCCAGGCGGACTGAGGCTGCAGGCCCGACCCTACCGCAACTCCACGTATCCCCACCATCCTTCCTCCTTGGACTCCAGGTTGGTTGCCTGGGACTTTAAGGCGAACCCACACCCCTCCCCACCCGAAACCCGGATCGAGCCGGCCAGCAGTTCCGGACCCCAGGCGGACTGAGGCTGCAGGCCCGACCCTACCGCAACTCCACGTATCCCCACCATCCTTCCTCCTTGGACTCCAGGTTGGTTGCCTGGGACTTTAAGGCGAACCCACACCCCTCCCCACCCGAAACCCGGATCGAGCCGGCCAGCAGTTCCGGACCCCAGGCGGACTGAGGCTGCAGGCCCGACCCTACCGCAACTCCACGTATCCCCACCATCCTTCCTCCTTGGACTCCAGGTTGGTTGCCTGGGACTTTAAGGCGAACCCACACCCCTCCCCACCCGAAACCCGGATCGAGCCGGCCAGCAGTTCCGGACCCCAGGCGGACTGAGGCTGCAGGCCCGACCCTACCGCAACTCCACGTATCCCCACCATCCTTCCTCCTTGGACTCCAGGTTGGTTGCCTGGGACTTTAAGGCGAACCCACACCCCTCCCCACCCGAAACCCGGATCGAGCCGGCCAGCAGTTCCGGACCCCAGGCGGACTGAGGCTGCAGGCCCGACCCTACCGCAACTCCACGTATCCCCACCATCCTTCCTCCTTGGACTCCAGGTTGGTTGCCTGGGACTTTAAGGCGAACCCACACCCCTCCCCACCCGAAACCCGGATCGAGCCGGCCAGCAGTTCCGGACCCCAGGCGGACTGAGGCTGCAGGCCCGACCCTACCGCAACTCCACGTATCCCCACCATCCTTCCTCCTTGGACTCCAGGTTGGTTGCCTGGGACTTTAAGGCGAACCCACACCCCTCCCCACCCGAAACCCGGATCGAGCCGGCCAGCAGTTCCGGACCCCAGGCGGACTGAGGCTGCAGGCCCGACCCTACCGCAACTCCACGTATCCCCACCATCCTTCCTCCTTGGACTCCAGGTTGGTTGCCTGGGACTTTAAGGCGAACCCACACCCCTCCCCACCCGAAACCCGGATCGAGCCGGCCAGCAGTTCCGGACCCCAGGCGGACTGAGGCTGCAGGCCCGACCCTACCGCAACTCCACGTATCCCCACCATCCTTCCTCCTTGGACTCCAGGTTGGTTGCCTGGGACTTTAAGGCGAACCCACACCCCTCCCCACCCGAAACCCGGATCGAGCCGGCCAGCAGTTCCGGACCCCAGGCGGACTGAGGCTGCAGGCCCGACCCTACCGCAACTCCACGTATCCCCACCATCCTTCCTCCTTGGACTCCAGGTTGGTTGCCTGGGACTTTAAGGCGAACCCACACCCCTCCCCACCCGAAACCCGGATCGAGCCGGCCAGCAGTTCCGGACCCCAGGCGGACTGAGGCTGCAGGCCCGACCCTACCGCAACTCCACGTATCCCCACCATCCTTCCTCCTTGGACTCCAGGTTGGTTGCCTGGGACTTTAAGGCGAACCCACACCCCTCCCCACCCGAAACCCGGATCGAGCCGGCCAGCAGTTCCGGACCCCAGGCGGACTGAGGCTGCAGGCCCGACCCTACCGCAACTCCACGTATCCCCACCATCCTTCCTCCTTGGACTCCAGGTTGGTTGCCTGGGACTTTAAGGCGAACCCACACCCCTCCCCACCCGAAACCCGGATCGAGCCGGCCAGCAGTTCCGGACCCCAGGCGGACTGAGGCTGCAGGCCCGACCCTACCGCAACTCCACGTATCCCCACCATCCTTCCTCCTTGGACTCCAGGTTGGTTGCCTGGGACTTTAAGGCGAACCCACACCCCTCCCCACCCGAAACCCGGATCGAGCCGGCCAGCAGTTCCGGACCCCAGGCGGACTGAGGCTGCAGGCCCGACCCTACCGCAACTCCACGTATCCCCACCATCCTTCCTCCTTGGACTCCAGGTTGGTTGCCTGGGACTTTAAGGCGAACCCACACCCCTCCCCACCCGAAACCCGGATCGAGCCGGCCAGCAGTTCCGGACCCCAGGCGGACTGAGGCTGCAGGCCCGACCCTACCGCAACTCCACGTATCCCCACCATCCTTCCTCCTTGGACTCCAGGTTGGTTGCCTGGGACTTTAAGGCGAACCCACACCCCTCCCCACCCGAAACCCGGATCGAGCCGGCCAGCAGTTCCGGACCCCAGGCGGACTGAGGCTGCAGGCCCGACCCTACCGCAACTCCACGTATCCCCACCATCCTTCCTCCTTGGACTCCAGGTTGGTTGCCTGGGACTTTAAGGCGAACCCACACCCCTCCCCACCCGAAACCCGGATCGAGCCGGCCAGCAGTTCCGGACCCCAGGCGGACTGAGGCTGCAGGCCCGACCCTACCGCAACTCCACGTATCCCCACCATCCTTCCTCCTTGGACTCCAGGTTGGTTGCCTGGGACTTTAAGGCGAACCCACACCCCTCCCCACCCGAAACCCGGATCGAGCCGGCCAGCAGTTCCGGACCCCAGGCGGACTGAGGCTGCAGGCCCGACCCTACCGCAACTCCACGTATCCCCACCATCCTTCCTCCTTGGACTCCAGGTTGGTTGCCTGGGACTTTAAGGCGAACCCACACCCCTCCCCACCCGAAACCCGGATCGAGCCGGCCAGCAGTTCCGGACCCCAGGCGGACTGAGGCTGCAGGCCCGACCCTACCGCAACTCCACGTATCCCCACCATCCTTCCTCCTTGGACTCCAGGTTGGTTGCCTGGGACTTTAAGGCGAACCCACACCCCTCCCCACCCGAAACCCGGATCGAGCCGGCCAGCAGTTCCGGACCCCAGGCGGACTGAGGCTGCAGGCCCGACCCTACCGCAACTCCACGTATCCCCACCATCCTTCCTCCTTGGACTCCAGGTTGGTTGCCTGGGACTTTAAGGCGAACCCACACCCCTCCCCACCCGAAACCCGGATCGAGCCGGCCAGCAGTTCCGGACCCCAGGCGGACTGAGGCTGCAGGCCCGACCCTACCGCAACTCCACGTATCCCCACCATCCTTCCTCCTTGGACTCCAGGTTGGTTGCCTGGGACTTTAAGGCGAACCCACACCCCTCCCCACCCGAAACCCGGATCGAGCCGGCCAGCAGTTCCGGACCCCAGGCGGACTGAGGCTGCAGGCCCGACCCTACCGCAACTCCACGTATCCCCACCATCCTTCCTCCTTGGACTCCAGGTTGGTTGCCTGGGACTTTAAGGCGAACCCACACCCCTCCCCACCCGAAACCCGGATCGAGCCGGCCAGCAGTTCCGGACCCCAGGCGGACTGAGGCTGCAGGCCCGACCCTACCGCAACTCCACGTATCCCCACCATCCTTCCTCCTTGGACTCCAGGTTGGTTGCCTGGGACTTTAAGGCGAACCCACACCCCTCCCCACCCGAAACCCGGATCGAGCCGGCCAGCAGTTCCGGACCCCAGGCGGACTGAGGCTGCAGGCCCGACCCTACCGCAACTCCACGTATCCCCACCATCCTTCCTCCTTGGACTCCAGGTTGGTTGCCTGGGACTTTAAGGCGAACCCACACCCCTCCCCACCCGAAACCCGGATCGAGCCGGCCAGCAGTTCCGGACCCCAGGCGGACTGAGGCTGCAGGCCCGACCCTACCGCAACTCCACGTATCCCCACCATCCTTCCTCCTTGGACTCCAGGTTGGTTGCCTGGGACTTTAAGGCGAACCCACACCCCTCCCCACCCGAAACCCGGATCGAGCCGGCCAGCAGTTCCGGACCCCAGGCGGACTGAGGCTGCAGGCCCGACCCTACCGCAACTCCACGTATCCCCACCATCCTTCCTCCTTGGACTCCAGGTTGGTTGCCTGGGACTTTAAGGCGAACCCACACCCCTCCCCACCCGAAACCCGGATCGAGCCGGCCAGCAGTTCCGGACCCCAGGCGGACTGAGGCTGCAGGCCCGACCCTACCGCAACTCCACGTATCCCCACCATCCTTCCTCCTTGGACTCCAGGTTGGTTGCCTGGGACTTTAAGGCGAACCCACACCCCTCCCCACCCGAAACCCGGATCGAGCCGGCCAGCAGTTCCGGACCCCAGGCGGACTGAGGCTGCAGGCCCGACCCTACCGCAACTCCACGTATCCCCACCATCCTTCCTCCTTGGACTCCAGGTTGGTTGCCTGGGACTTTAAGGCGAACCCACACCCCTCCCCACCCGAAACCCGGATCGAGCCGGCCAGCAGTTCCGGACCCCAGGCGGACTGAGGCTGCAGGCCCGACCCTACCGCAACTCCACGTATCCCCACCATCCTTCCTCCTTGGACTCCAGGTTGGTTGCCTGGGACTTTAAGGCGAACCCACACCCCTCCCCACCCGAAACCCGGATCGAGCCGGCCAGCAGTTCCGGACCCCAGGCGGACTGAGGCTGCAGGCCCGACCCTACCGCAACTCCACGTATCCCCACCATCCTTCCTCCTTGGACTCCAGGTTGGTTGCCTGGGACTTTAAGGCGAACCCACACCCCTCCCCACCCGAAACCCGGATCGAGCCGGCCAGCAGTTCCGGACCCCAGGCGGACTGAGGCTGCAGGCCCGACCCTACCGCAACTCCACGTATCCCCACCATCCTTCCTCCTTGGACTCCAGGTTGGTTGCCTGGGACTTTAAGGCGAACCCACACCCCTCCCCACCCGAAACCCGGATCGAGCCGGCCAGCAGTTCCGGACCCCAGGCGGACTGAGGCTGCAGGCCCGACCCTACCGCAACTCCACGTATCCCCACCATCCTTCCTCCTTGGACTCCAGGTTGGTTGCCTGGGACTTTAAGGCGAACCCACACCCCTCCCCACCCGAAACCCGGATCGAGCCGGCCAGCAGTTCCGGACCCCAGGCGGACTGAGGCTGCAGGCCCGACCCTACCGCAACTCCACGTATCCCCACCATCCTTCCTCCTTGGACTCCAGGTTGGTTGCCTGGGACTTTAAGGCGAACCCACACCCCTCCCCACCCGAAACCCGGATCGAGCCGGCCAGCAGTTCCGGACCCCAGGCGGACTGAGGCTGCAGGCCCGACCCTACCGCAACTCCACGTATCCCCACCATCCTTCCTCCTTGGACTCCAGGTTGGTTGCCTGGGACTTTAAGGCGAACCCACACCCCTCCCCACCCGAAACCCGGATCGAGCCGGCCAGCAGTTCCGGACCCCAGGCGGACTGAGGCTGCAGGCCCGACCCTACCGCAACTCCACGTATCCCCACCATCCTTCCTCCTTGGACTCCAGGTTGGTTGCCTGGGACTTTAAGGCGAACCCACACCCCTCCCCACCCGAAACCCGGATCGAGCCGGCCAGCAGTTCCGGACACCAGGCGGACTGAGGCTGCAGGCCCGACCAACCTGGTACTGTCATTCATTGTCTGATCCATTTCCACTAGCCTTTGGAGTGTTTGAATTTTGGTGAGTTGAGTAGCGCGCGGTGCGCGATTTTCTTTTTCCATTTTGTTTTTCTTTGCTCTTGGGGTGTTGCTTGTTTGGTCAGTTGAAGGCTCACTACTCCTTAGAAACAGCGAGCACTTTGGGCCTTCCAGGGCTAGTGGCAACAGTTAATGGTAATTGTGAGTAATAGGTAGGCCAACCATAAGAGAAATCATCAATCTTCTAAGCCTGTACAACTTTTATGAATCAGAGATACCTGAAATAAGTTGGCAAGAAACATATAGATTACCTGATGACTAAAAACAATCGCAAAGGCTCAAGAAATATGAGCAACCAACAAAAGGCCTCTCCGTCAAGGGAAATCATCAATCCTACATCACCCACAGTCAATACAATGGACGTCGTGGACATGTCTGATAAGGAATTCAGAATATTTGTAGTGACCAAACTAACTGAGATGGAAGAGAAAAGAGACAAGGAGCTCCAGGAGATGAGGAAGTCCTTTAATGACTTGAAAGAAGAAATGGATACCCTAAACAAGAACCAGATGGAACTTCTAGGTTTGAAGAATGTGATAGAGGAAATCAAAACCTCCCTTGAAAGCATTAAATGTAGGTTAGACCAGGCAGAAGACCGAATCTCTAACGTAGAAGACAAAACATCTGACCTAGATAAAAGTATCAAGAAGATTGAGAAAACAACCATGAAAAATGAGGATAATATACGAGGAATACTGGACACCATCAAGCGCCCCAACATTCGGATAATTGGTATTCCGGAGGAGGAAGAAAATAATAAGGGCCTGGAAAATTTATTCCATGAGATCCTGGAAGAAAACTTTCCAAATCTAGAAAGGCATTCAAATATCCAGACCCAAGAAATACAGAGGACCCCAAGTAGAATCAACCCAAGAAGATCATCTCCAAGGCACATCATAGCCAGACTGGCAAAAACAACAGATAAAGACAAGATACTAAAGTTGGCAAGAGGGAAACGCCAGGTTACTTACAAAGGTCACCCCATCAGGCTAACATCGGATCTCTCAGCAGAAACAATGCAGGAAAGGAAAGAATGGGGAAGCATAGTCAAAGTGTTGAGTGAAAAACAATTTCAACCAAGAATACTATACCCGGCAAAATTATCTTTTATATGGGAAAAAAAGATAAAAACATTCTCAAATAAACAAAATTTGAAGGAATTTACCAACACCAGACCAGCTCTTCAAGAGGTTTTGAAGGGAGTACTATACCAGGAAAACTAAAAAATCAGAGACAGTTATACGAGAACAAAAAACAACTAAGAAAATGGCTCACTTAATGATAGGATCAGGTATGGAAATATCGATAATTACATTGAATGTCAATGGATTAAATTCCCCAGTTAAGAGACATAGACTAGCTGAATGGATAAGAAAACAGAAACCCTCTATCTGTTGCCTACAAGAAACTCACTTTATGGATAAAGATATACATAGACTAAAAGTCAAGGGCTGGAAAAAGATATTCCATGCAAATGGAAATCAGAAAAAGGCTGGAGTAGCGATATTGATCTCAGACAAAATAGATTTTAAAACAAAGACTGTAAGAAGAGACAAAGAAGGGCATTATATAATAGTAGATGGGGTAATCCAGCAAGAAGATATAACCCTTATAAATATCTACGCACCCAACTCAGGTGCGCCTAAATATGTGAAGGAAAGACTGCTGGAGCTAAAAGGAGACATAGGGAAAAATACTATAATTGTTGGAGATCTCAACACCCCGTTATCTCCTATAGACAGATCTTCTAGACAGAAAATAAATAGAGAGATACAGGACTTAAATGATACTATAAATGGAATGGGCTTGACAGATATCTATAGAACTTTCCACCCTACATCCACAACATATACATTTTTCTCACCCCGACATGGAACCTTTTCAAAGATAGATCATATATTAGGACACAAATCAAGCCTTTACAGATTCAAAGGCATAGAAACTGTACCCAGCATCTTCTCTGACCATGATGGAATTAAACTCAAGATTAATTTCAAGAAACAACCCCGAAAACACACGAACACATGGAAACTGAACAACCTACTTCTGAATGACTTCTTCACTACTGAAGAAATTAAGGCTGAAATAAACAAATTTATGGAAACAAATGATAATGAGGACACAAGTGTCCAGAACCTATGGGACACAGCAAAAGCAGTCATAAGAGGGAAATTCATAGCAATTAGTGCACATAAGAAAAGGATGGAAAGATGGCAAGTAGATAACTTATCATCATGCCTCAGAGAACTGGAAAAACAACAACAAACGAACCCCCAAAATGCCAGGCGAAAAGAAATAATAAAGGTTCGAGCAGAAATAAATGAAATAGAAAATAAACGAACCATACAGAAAATAAATGAAAGCAAAAGCTGGTTCTTTGAAAAGATCAACAAGATTGATACTCCATTGGCTAGACTGATCAAGAAGAAGAAAGAAAGAAACCAGATTAATCAAATATGTGATGAAACAGGCAATATTACCACGGACATAGCAGAAATACATAATATCATTAGAGGATACTATGAGCGACTTTACGCCAACAAACAAGATAACCTGGAGGAGATGGACAAATTCCTGGATGCATATAAACTACCAAGATTGGATCAGGAAGACATAGAGAATCTGAATAGACCTATAACAAGCCAGGAGATTGAATCAGTAATTAATAATCTCCCAACAAAGAAAAGCCCAGGCCCAGATGGCTTCACTTGTGAATTCTACAAAACTTTCAAGGAAGAATTAACCCCTATCTTACTAAAATTATTTCTAAAGATTCAAAAGGAAGGAAACCTTCCAAATTCATTTTATGAAGCCTCCATCATCCTCATCCCCAAAACAGATAAGGATATGACAAAAAAGGAAAACTACAGACCAATATCATTGATGAATATAGATGCGAAAATTCTCAACAAGATACTCGCAAATCGTATCCAACAACATATAACAAAGATCATTCATCACGACCAGGTAGGCTTTATACCAGGGATGCAAGGGTGGTTCAATATACGCAAGACCATAAATGTAATACACCACATTAACAGAAAGAAAGATAAAAACCATATGATCATCTCAATTGATGCGGAGAAAGCGTTTGATAAAATACAACATCCTTTTATGATTAAGACTCTCAGTAAGATTGGTATAGAAGGGTCATTTCTGAACACAATAAAAGCAATCTATGAAAAACCTACAGCTAATATTATACTGAATGGGGAAAAGCTGAAAGCTTTTCCTCTGAAAACAGGTACTAGGCAAGGCTGCCCACTTTCTCCACTGCTCTTTAATATAGTACTGGAAGTCTTAGCTATTGCAATCAGAGAAGAGAACAGTATTAAAGGCATTCGAATAGGCAAAGAAGAGTTGAAAATATCTTTATTTGCAGATGACATGATGGTATACTTAGAAGACCCAAAGGTATCCATGAAAAAACTGCTTGAAGTAATAAGTGAATACAGTAAGGTGGCAGGATACAAAATCAATATCCAAAAATCTATAGCATTTCTATTTATGAACAACAAGTTGAATGAAGCAGAGCTGAAGAAAGGAATCCCTTTCACCGTAGCCACAAGATGTATAAGATATCTAGGGATAAACCTAACTAAGAAAGTCAAAGACCTTTATAAAGAAAACTACGAGAATCTTAAAAAAGACATTGAAAGTGACATAAAAAAGTGGAAGGACATCCCATGCTCCTGGATTGGTAGAATTAACATAATCAAAATGGCAATTCTACCCAAATTAATCTACATGTTTAATGCAATTCCAATCAAAATACCAGAGATATTCTTCAGAGATCTAGAAAAGACAATTATAGAATTTGTCTGGAACCATAAAAGACCTCGTATTGCAAAAGCAATCCTGCGTAAGAAGAATGGAGTAGGAGGCATATCACTCCCTGATCCCAAGATATACTATAAAGCTGTGGTCATCAAAACAGCATGGTATTGGCATAAAAACAGACATGTGGACCAATGGAAGAGAATAGAGACCCCAGAAATAACTCCCAAAGCTTATAGCCAACTGATCTTTGACAAAGGATATCAGTCAATCCATTGGGAAAAGGAAAACCTCTTTAGTAAATGGTGCTGGAAAAACTGGGTATCCACCTGCAGAAAGATGAAACTGAACCCCCATCTTTCACCATTAACAACAGTCAACTCAAAATGGATCAAAGATCTGAACCTAAGACCTCAGACAATAAAACTACTTGTGGAAAATGCTGGGGAAACTCTGGGAGACATTGGAGTAGGCAAAGACTTCTTAAATAAGACTCCCAAAGCACAGGCAATAATCCCTAAAATAGACAAGTGGGACTATATTAGACTAAGAAGTTTCTGCACAGCAAAGGACACAGTAACAAGTGTGAACCGACAACCCTCAGAATGGGAAAATATTTTTGTTAAATATGCCTCAGACAAGGGACTGATAACGAGAATACATAGGGAACTCAAGTGCCTTATGCGAAAAAAAATGATTAACCCGATTAAAAGATGGGAAAGTGAGCTGAACAAAAGTCTCTCTAAGGAAGACATACGAACAGCCAAAAAGCATATGAGGAAATGCTCGACATCCCTCATCATAAGGGAAATGCAGATAAAAACCACAATGAGATACCACCTAACCCCTGTCAGAATGGCAAAGATTAAGAATATAAAAAGTGATAAGTGTTGGCGGGGATGTGGTGAAAAGGGAACCCTCCTACACTGTTGGTGGGAATGTAAACTAGTTCAACCACTGTGGAGAACAATATGGAGGTTCCTCAAAGATCTACAAATAGAACTACCATTTGATCCAGCAATCCCACTTCTGGGTATTTACCCAAAAGACAGGAGAACGCTCAGTCAGAAAAGTGCTTGCACATCCATGTTTATTGCAGCATTATTCACAATTGCCAAGACATGGAACCAACCTAAATGTCCACAAACTGATGAATGGATTGGAAAAGTGTGGTATATATACTCTATGGAATACTACTCAGCCATAAAAAATAACAAGACCCTGGAATTTGATAGAAAATGGTCAGATATGGAGGATCTATTGCTGAGTGAAGTAAGCCAGGCTATGAAAGAAAGATATTGTATGTATCCACTCAATATATACTGACTATCCGCACTCTATTGTAGAGAGCAAAAAATTGGAGGACATAAAAGCAGTGAAGGTACTTAATGAGAATAGGACAGTGTGGAATGGGGTAAGTGAAGAGAAGAGGATAGAGAAAGATAGCAAGTGAACAATAGAGAGGCAGGACGTTAGTGAGAAACAGATATGGCTTATTAACTGTTGATGAGGACATGTATAGTATTCTCAACTGGATTGGTCTGAGAAGTATTTCATGATGGGCAAAGTATTTTTACAAGCAAAATGAGAAATAGCAATTGACTGTTTTAAAAAATAATTAGAATAATAAAAATAATGATTGGGGAAAACATAGAAAAGATATTGAATGTTGAAGTGGGGAGATTAATGTCTCTGTACTGACAGACATGCATGGCATTCCCTTTTGAAAACACAATGTAATACACTGTAAAGTTATATGTAATCCAATGTAATATAAAGAAGATTATGATGATGATAATAAAAAAAAACCTTAGCCTGAGGTGTTTAGTTGTTTTCCTTTCTTTTTAATCAAATGTAGTTCCAATGATCTATTTTTTGCTTTTGTTGCTTATGTTTTTGTGTCATTGTTTTTGTGTCATACACAAGAAATCATTGCCTAGACCAATGTTATGAAAATTTCTCACAATGTTTTTTTTTTTTTTTTTTTTTTTTTTTAAAGACAATGAATTAGATCTTATAATCTTCTAGTTGATTTTTGTGTATGGTGTAAGAGAAGGGTCCAATTTTCATTCTTCTGTATGTGGATATCCAGTTTTCCCAGCACCATTTGTTGAAGGTACTACTCTTTTTCCATCGTGTATTCTTAGCACCCTTGTCAATAATTCATTGTATATGTCTGAGTTTATTTCTGGACTCTACTCTGTTCCATTGAAGACAATTACATTTTTGCTTTGAAAATATTCTGTCTCCCACATTCAAGGAGGAAAGATATGAATTAGTTTAGTGCTATTAGCCTTTAATTAATTCCTTACAATTCATATATAAATACTTTATAATTTACTTTATTCAAATGTTTATGAGTCAATGTTCAAATACGTAGAATACTGATTTATAAATAACGATTGAATTACATGATCCAAAACACACCACAAAATGAGAAAAAGCAAGACATACAGATAGACTAAAGATTTATAAAACTATAGGATAGAATTATACACAGACTATATAGAGTGACAGTCAATCAGCATGACAAATAACCATTGCAATAGAAAAATGGGTCAAGGGTGAATACTGGCACTTCACAGAGGAAGACAACAACTGAACAAGAGTCATATGAAAAAGATATTCAGCCTCACTAATAATCAGGTAATGGGGACCAGCAGATGCTGTAATGACTATGTCGCTGGACTCCAATGTAGTCAACCGTGGTTTGAGTCCCAGACCCAGTGGCTAAAACTCACGCCGGGCGTGTGTGCATCCATGCCCAAGATCCTGAGGGGAGAATGGAGAAGAAGGGATTGTGGTGTGGCCAACCTCCTGGGAGGTGATTTCTTCCTTTCTGTCTCTCTGTCTCTTTCTGTCTTTCTGGTGAGCACACGTGCTCTATAGCAAAAGAAAACTCTCAAAAAAAATCAGGTAATGGAATATTTTAAAAACTGCTCATTTTGCAATCATCTAATTGGAAAAAAAAATCAATGTCTGATTACATCAAGTGTTGTGACACTGTTGGGAAGTAGAAACTCACACATGTCTAGTGGGAGCACAAATTGGTTCAATCATTTTGGAGAGTCATTTAGAAGCAACTGATAAACACTCCCAGAGGCTCACAATTACACTTCTGGGGTAAGTACTCCCTAAGGCTTAATAATTATACTTCTAGGTTTATTCCCTAGAGAATATAATCTCTGATATATAATCTCTGAGGAGACTCATCCATTGTATCACTGTTTTTAATAGCAAAAAAAAATGTTGTAAAGAACACAAATATCTATTAATCACCATCAAAGACTAGGTAAATAGTTTGTAGTATATCCATTCAAGCTGAAGTCAGAAAATGCATGAATTAGACCAATATGAATCATAATGAATCAATCTCAAAAACATTATGTGGAGTATAAAAGCAAAATTTAAAAGGACACATATAGTATGTCATTTAAAAATTTTAAAAACATAAATATATATATATATATATATATGGATAACTATTTAGAAAGAGTATGTAATTATACATGGGAGGTATACATGCTAACTTTAAGATGATTGCTATTTCTGTGGAGGGTAGAAAGGGAAAGGAATAAGGATAGTGAATGGGACTTTAGCTGTATCTGTAATATTTTGTTAAGAGAAAGAAATACAAAAATACAGTGTGTGTATATAACAAAATGCTAACATCTCTTCAATATCTGGTATCATTTAAACCTTTAATTATTTTCACTTAATCTACTCTCCTTCCTTAGACCATCAGTAATTCATCCCAAAACATTTCAATTCTCCATCCTCACTACCTTTGTTGTATTTTATTCTTCTTCACTTTATATACTAGAATAAGTTTTCCTTTTGTTCCTGCATTTCAAGGTGTCAGGCAATATATAGATTTATATCACTTTTACCCACTCTACTGTCTATAGCCTGATTACAGAGGGTTTTATACGCCAATCAATTAATGCTAAGTATGTATTAAATTCCTACTCTGTAGTAAGCACCCTAAGATGAAGTCAGTACAAGATGCTATGGGAGTATCCAAGAAGGAAAACCTAATCTATTTTACAGATGAGAAAATTGAGACTTATGTTAACTAAATTATGCTCAAGGTCACATAGCTAGGAAGAGTTGGAGGAAGGGATTCTACTCAAGCTTTCTAACTCCAGTTATCCCTCATAGTTAACCAACATAGACATTACTTCCCATAATTAAGGACCTTCCCTATTTAAAACAAAATAAGCCTATTTATAGCCTTAAATTGTTCCCTAAGCTTATCCAAGTGTGAATGTATAGATTTCTTTTTGACTAAAATCTATTAGCCTGAGGTGTTTTTATTCTACATTGAGTAAATTCACTATTGTCTCGGTTGGCTCGAAGTTTTCATACTGAGAAACAAAGAATTTAATGTTCCAATCATCTCTGCTTTGTGTGGGAGAAGATCATTCCTTTAGATAACTATTATATTTTGAGGGAGTGTCACAAGCATGGCTGATATTAGAGCAACTATATTTGGGTCTCTTTCTGTGCACCTACATCTGACTTCTGAGAGAAGACTGGCTCTTCATGTTTCGACAAAGTATGAAGTACTTTTTAACAAGCAATGCAGGGTGTGGAGGTGCACAAAGAGTTCCTGATAGAAATGGGACTTCTCCCTGGCTTTGTATTGTAGCCAGCCTAACTCTGTTGATAAATTGGGAGACACAGGTCCTCACCAAATCACCTCAAAGCTCTAGTATCGTTCATTCCTAATTAGCATAAACTGAATGTCATCTTCACTTCTCAGTTATGACACATTTCTATCACACCAACATGGACTGATTTGGTTAAAGGGTTATGGTTAAATTTAGGTTTAGGGCGAGGGTTAGGGTTAGGGTCCAGGCTAGGCTTAAGTCTGGGTGAAGGGTCACGATTAGGTTTAGGGGTCAGGGTCAGGGTTGGATGATAGGGTCAGGGTTAGGGTTAGGGTTACAGTAGGGTTAGGGTTAGATTGAGGGTTAGGGTTAGGGTTGAGTGTTAGGGTCAGAGTTGGGGTTTGGATAATGGTTTGGGTTAGGGTTATGGTCAGGGTTAGGGGTTATGTTTAGGGTTTGGGGTTAGGGTTAGGGTAAGATTGAGGGTTGGGGTTAGGGGTAAGTGTTAGGGTCAGGGATGGGGTTTGGGTTATGGTTTGGGTTAGGGTTATGGTCAGGGTTTGGGGTTAGGGTTACGGTTCAGGTTACAGTAAGGTGAGTGTTATGGTTAGATTTAGGGTTAGGGCTAGGGTTAGAAATAAGGGTTAGGATTAGTTTTTGGGTTAGGCTGACAGTTTTGGTTAGCATTACGGTTAGGGCTAGGCGTTAGGGTGCGGTTTTGGCGTTAGGGTTAGGGTTAGGGTGAGGCTTACTGTAGGGTTACAGTTAGGGTTAGATTTAGCTTTTGGATTAGAGTCAGGGGTGAGGATTAGGCTTAGGGTTTGGGTTTGGGCTACAGTTTCAGTCAGTGTTACAGTTAGGGTCAGGAGTTAGGGTTAGGTTTAGTGGTTAGGGCTAGGGTTAGGGTTCGGGTTATGGTTATAGGAGGGTTAGTGTTAGGGTTAAATTTAGGTTTCAGGCGAGCGTTATGGGTGAGGGATAGGGTTAGGTTTAGTGTCTGGGCTAGGCTGAAGTCTGGTTGAAGGGTCACAGTTAGGTTTAGAAGTCAGGGTTAGGGTTGGGCGATAGGATCAGGGTTAGGGTTGGGGTTATGGTAGAGTTAGGGTTAGGGTTAGATTGAGGGTTAGGGTTAGGGGTAAGTGTTAGGGTCAGGTTTGGGGTTTGGATTATGTTTTGGGTACAGGTTATGGTCAGGGTTAGGGGTTAGGTTTAGGGTTGAGGTTAGGGTTAGGGCTACGGTTAGGGTTACGGTAGCGTGAGTGTTATTGTTAGATTTGGGGTCAGGGCTAGGGTTAGGGGTGAGGGTTAGTGTTAGTTTTGGGGTTAAGCTGATGGTTTTGGTTAACATTACGGTTAGGTTTAGGTGTTAGGGTTCCGTTTCGGCGCTAGGGTTAGGGTTTGGGTGAGGCTTACAGTAGGGTTACAGTTAGGGTTAGATTTAGCTTTAGGATTAGGGTCAGGGGTGAGGATTAATCTTAGGGTTCAGGTTTGGGCTACGGTTTCGGTCAGTGTTACAGTTAGGGTCACGAGTTAGGGTTAGGTTTAGTGGTTAGGGCTAGGGTTAGGGTTCGGGTTCTGGTTACAGGAGGGTGAGTATTAGGGTTAAATTTAGTTTGGGCCAGGGGAAGCCGTGAGGGTTATGGTTAGTTTTCAGGTTAGATTGACTGTTCTGGTTACTGTTACGGTTAGAGTTAGGGTTCTTTTTCGTCATTAGGCTTAGGGTTTGGTTTCGACTTATGGTAGGATTACAGTTAGGATTTCATTTAGGTTTAGGATTAGGGTCAGGGTTGAGGATTAGGCTTAGGGTTCAGGTTTGCACGACGCTTTCTGTTAGTGTTATAGATAGGGTCAGGAGTTAGGGTTAGGTTTCATGGTTAGGGCTGGGTTAGGATTTGGGTTCTGGTTACAGGAGGGTTAGTGTTAGGGTTAACTTTAGATTTAGAGGGTGGGTTAGGGGTGAGGGTTAGGGTTAGGGTCTGGGATAGACCTCAGTCTGGGTGAAGGGTCCCTGTTGGGTTCAGGTGTTAGGATTAGGGTTAGGGATGGGAGATTGGGTCAGGGTTAGGGTTCGGGTTATGGTAGGTTTAGGGTTATGGTTAGATTGAGGGTTAGGGTTAGGGGAGAGTGTTAGGGTTTGGGTTGGGATTTGGGTTAGAGTTAGGGTTATGATTAGGCTTAGGGGTTAGGTTTAGGTTTAGGGGCTAGGGTTAGGGTTAGGGTAGGGTGAGTGTTATGGTTCAATTTAGGGTCAGGGCTAGGGTTAGTGGTGAGGGTTAGGGTTAGGATTAGGTCCGGGCTAGTCTGCAGTCTGGGTGAAGGGTCCCGGTTAGGTTCAGGGGTTAGGGATTGGGTTAGTGTTGGACGATAGGGTCAGGATTAGGGTTCGGGTTACGGTAGGCTTAGGGTGAGGGTTAGATTGAGGATTAAGGTTTGGGTTGAGTGTCAGGGTGAGAGTTGGGGTTGGGGTTATTGTTTGGGTTAGGGTTAGGTTAGGCTTAGGGGTTAAGGGTAGGGTTACGGGCTAGGGTTAGGGTTATGATTAGGGTTAGGCTATGGTGAGTGTTATGTTTAGGTTTAGGGTCAGGGTTAGGGTTAAGGGTGAGGGTTAGGGTTAGTTTTTGGGTTAGGATGACCATTTTGTTAGCGTTACGCTTGGGGTTAGGTGTTAGAATTTGGTTTTTGCCTTAGGCTTCGACTTAGGGTTCGGCTTATGGTAGGGTTATGGTTACTGTTAGATTTAGGTTTAGGATTAGGGTCAGGGGTGAGGATTAGACTTAGGGTTCGGGTTTGGGTGATGGTTTTGGTTAGCATTACGGTTTGGGTCAGGAGTTAGGGTTAGGTTTCAAAGTTAGGGTTACGGATAGGGTACCAGTTCTGGTTACAGGAGGGATAGAATTAGGGTACAATTTCAGTTTTGTTCGAGGGTTAGGGGTGAGGGTTAGGGTTAGTGTCCAGGCTAGGCTTCGGTCTGGGTGAAGGGTCACGGTTAGATTCAGGGGTTAGGGTCAGGGTTAGGGTTGGGCGATAGGGTCAGGGTTAGGGCTCGGCGTAGGTTTAGGGTTAGATTGAGTGTTAGGGTTAGGAGTGAGTATTAGGGTGAGGGTTGCGGTTTGGGTTATGTTTTAGGTTAGGGTTATGGTTAGGCTTATGGGTTAGTCATAGGGTTAGGGGCTAGGAATAATGTTACGCTTAGGGTTAGGCTAAAATGAGTGTTACGGTTAGATTTAGGGTCAGGGCTAGGGTTAGAAGTGAGGGTTAGGGTTAGTTTACGCTTTTAGTTAGCGTTATGCTTAGGGTTAGGTGTTTGGGTTCAGTTTCGGTGTTAGGCTTAGGGTTAAGTTTCAGCTTATGGTAGGGTTACAGTTAGGGTTAGATTTAGGTTTAGGTTTAGGGTCAGGGGTGAGGATTAGGCTTAGGGTTTGGGTTTGGGTGACGGTTTCAGTTAGCGTTACGGTTATGGTCAGAAGTTAGGTTTAGGTTTAAAGGTTAAGGCTAGGGTTAGGGTTCAGGTTCTGGTTACAGGAGGGTTAGTGTTAGGGTTAAATTTTGGTTTAGGGCGAGGTTTAGGGGTGTAGGTTAGGATCTGGCCTATACTTCAGTCAGGGTGAAGGGTCACGTTTAGGTTCGGGGCATGCGGTGAGGGTTAGGGTTGAGTCATAGGGTCAGGGTCAGCGTTCAGGTCACGATAGGCTTAGGGTTAGGGTTAGATTGAGGGTTAGGGTTAGGGGTGATTTTTAGGGTGAGGGTTGGGATTTGGGTTATGGTTTGGGTTAGGGTTCTGGTTAGGCTCAGGGGTTAGTGTTAGGGTTAGGGGCTAGGGTTAGGTTTACGATTAACGTTAGGGTAGGGTGAGCATTCTGGTTAGATTTAGGGTCAGGGTTAAGGTTAGGGGTGAGGGTTAGGGTTAGTTTTCGGGTTATGTTTACAGTTTTGGTTAGCATTATGCTTAGGGTGAGGTGTTAGGGTTCATTTTTGGCATTAAGCTTAGGGTTAGGGTTCACCTTATAGTGAGGTTTCAGTTAGGGTTAGATTTAGGTTTAGGATTAGGGTCAGGGGTGAGGATTAGACGTATGGTTCGGGTTTGGGTGATAGTTTCGGTTAGCGTTATGGGTACGGTAAGGACTTAGTGTTAGGTTTCGTAGTTAGGGCTAGGGTTTGGGTTCTGGTTACAGGAGGGTTAGTGTTAGGGTTAAATTTAGGTTTAGAGCAAGGGTTAGGGGTGAGGGTTAGGGTTAGGTTTAGGATCCGGGCTAGGCTTCAGTCCGGGTGAAGGGTCACTTTTAGGATCAGGGTATATGGTGAGGGTTAGGGTTAGGTTTAGGATCCGGGCTAGGCTTCAGTCAGGGTGAAGGGTCACTTTTAGGATCAGGGTATACAGTGAGGGTTAGGGTTGAGCGATAGGGTCAGGGTCAGCATTCAGGTTATGGTAGGCTTAGGGTTAGGGTTAGATTGAGGGTTAGGTTTAGGGATGATTTTTAGGGTCAGGGTTGGGATTTGGGTTATGGTTTGTGTTAGGGTTCTGGTTAGGCTCAGGGGTTAGTGTTAGGGTTAGGGGCTAGGTTTGGTTTATGGTTAGCGTTAGGGTAGGGTGAGCTTTCTGGTTAGATTTAGGGTCAGAGCTAAGGTTAGGGGTGAGGGTTAGGGTTAGTTTTCGGGTTATGTTTACATTTTTCTTTAGCGTTACGCTTGGGGTTAAGTGTTAATGTTTGGTTTTGGCGTTAGGTTTAGGGTTAGGGTTCGGAATATGGTAGGATTACGATTAGGGTTAGATTTAGGTTTAGGATTAGGGTCAGATATGAGGATTAGGATTAGGGTTAGGGCGATGGTTTTGGTTAGCGTTACGGTTAGGGTCAGGAGTTAGGGTTAAGTTTCTTAGTTGGGGTTAGAGATATGGTTCGGATTCTGGTTACAGGAGGGTTAGTATTATGGTTAAATTTAGGTTTGGGGGAACCAGCAGTTAGCGTAATGGCTATGTGGCTGACTCCCACGTAGTCGACCACGGTTTGTGTCCCAGACCCGGTGGCTTAAACTCATGCTGGGTGCGTGTGCATGCATGTCCAAGATCCCGAGAGGAGAATGGAGAAGGGATTGCGGCATGGCCATCCCCCCTGGGGGGTGATTTCTTGCTTTCTGTCTCTATGTCTCTCTCTGTCTGTCTGGCGAGTGCATGCGCCCTATAGCAAAAACCACTAAAAAAAAAAATAGGTTTTGAGAGAGGGTTAGAGGTAAGGGTAAGAGTTAGGGTTAGGGTCCGGGCTAGGCTTCAGTCCAGGTGAAGGGTCACGGTTAGGTTCAGGGGTTAAGGTTAGGATTCGGGGGAACCAGCAGTTAGCGAAATGGTTATGTCACTGGACTCCCACGTAGTCGACTGCGGTTCGCGTCCTGGACCCGGTGGCTTAGAACTCACGCCGGGCGCATGTGCATGCATGCCCAAGATCCCGAGAGGAGAATGGAGGAGAAGGGATTGCGGCGTGATCATCCCCCCTGGGGGGTGATTTCTTGCTTTCTGTCTCTATGT
Source organism: Tupaia belangeri chinensis (assembly GCF_000334495.1). Classification (NCBI taxonomy): domain Eukaryota; kingdom Metazoa; phylum Chordata; class Mammalia; order Scandentia; family Tupaiidae; genus Tupaia; species Tupaia belangeri. Next base: position 501,646 of record NW_006199577.1, read on the forward strand.
CTCTCTCTGTCTGTCTGGCGAGTGCACACGCCCTATAGCGAAAACCTCTCAAAAAAATAAAAAAAAGGTTAGGATTCGGGTTGGGCAATAGGGTCAGGGTTAGTGCTCGGGTTACTGTAGGCTTAGGGTTAGGGTTAGATTGAGGTTTAGGGTTAAGGGTGAGTGTTAGTGTGAGGGTTGGATTTGGGTTATGGTTTGGGTTAGAGTTTTGTTTAGGCTCAGAGGTTAGGGTTAGGGTTAAGGGCTAGAGTTAGAGTTACGATTAGGGTTAGGGTAGGGTGAACCTTATGATTAGATTTAGGGTCAGGGCTAGGGTTAGGGGTGAGGGTTAGGATTAGTTTTGGGGTTATGTTTGTGGTTTTGGTTAGTGTTATACTTACAGTTCGATGTTAGGGTTTGGTTTTGGCCTTAGGCTTAGGGTTGGGGTCCAGCTTATGGTAGGGTTACGGTTAAGGTTAGATTTAGGTTTAGGATTGTCAGGGGTGAGGATTAGTTTTAGGGGTCTGGTTTGGGAGACGGTTTCATTTAGTGTTATGGGTTGAGTCAGGAGTTAGGGTTATGTTTTGTGGTTAGAGTTAGGGTTCGGGGTCTGGTTACAGGAGGGTTAGTGTTAGGGTTAAATTTAGGATTAGGGTGAGGGTTAAGGTTAGGCTTAGGGTCCGGGCTAGGCTACAGTCTGACTGAAGGGTCACAGTTAGGTTCAGGGGTTAGGGTTATAGTTAGGGTTGGGCGAAAAGGAAAGGGTTAGGGTTTGGGTTATGGTAGGTTTAGGGTTAGGGTTACATTGAGGGTTAGAGTTAGGGGTGTTAGGATGAGGTTTGGGGTTTGGGTTATGGTTTGGGTTAGGGTTATGTTTAGGCTTAGTGATTAGGGTTAGGGTTAGTGGCTAGGGTTATGGTTATGGTTATGGTTATAGTTAGGGTTAGCCTAGGGTGAGCTTTATGGTTAGATTTAGGGTCAGGGCTAGGGTTAGACATGAGGGTTAGGGTTATTTTTCAGAACATTGACCCTATCGCCCAACCCTAAACCTGACCCCTAAACCTAATGGTCACCCTTCACCCCGACTGAAGGCAGGCCGGACCCTGACCCTAAACCTAACTCTCAACCCTAACCCTCGCCCTAAACTTAAATTTAATCCTAACACTCACCCTCCTGTCACCAGAACCCAAACCCTAAACCTAGACCTGACCACTAAACCTAACCCTAACTCCTGACCCTAAATGTAACCCTAACCAAAACTGAGGCCAAACCCAAACTCTATGCCTAATTCTCACCCGACCCTAATCCTAAATGAAAATCTAACCCTAACCATAACCCTACCTTAAGCCTAAGCCTAACCCCAAATGTAACACCGAAACTGAACCCTAACACCTAACCCTAACTGTAACGCTAATGAAAACCGTCAACCTAACCCAAAAACTAACCCTAACCCTCGCACTAAAACCTAAATTTAACCCTAACACTCAACCTCCTGCAACCAGAAACTGAACCCTAACCCTAGCCCTAACCACTAAACATAACCCTAACTCCTGACCCTAACTGTAACCCTAACCAAAACCATAGCCCAAACCCGAACCCTTAGCCTAATCCTCATCCCTGACCCTAATCCTAAACTGAAATCTAACCCTAACCAGAACTTTACCATAAGCCTAAGCCTAACCCTAACCCTAGTGCCGAAACCGAACACTAACACCTAAACCTAACCGAAACGCTAATCAAAACCAAAAACCTAACCCGAAATCTAACCTGAAATCTCACCCTACCCCTCGCCCTAAACCTAAATTTAAACTTAACACTCACCCTCCTGTAACTAGAACCCGAACCATAACCCTAGTCCTAACCACTAAACCTAACCCTAAATTCTGAACCTAATCTTAACCCTAAACAAAACAGTAGCCCAAACCCGAACCCTTAGCCTAATCCTCATCCCTGACCCTAATCCTAAACCGAAATCTAACCCTAACCAGAACTTTACCATAAGCCTAAGCCTAACCTTAACCCTAGTGCCGAAACCGAACACTAACACCTAAACCTAACCGAAACGCTAATCAAAACCGAAAACCTAACCCGAAATCTAACCCTTATCCTCACCCTTACTCCTCATCCTAAACATAAATTTAACCCTAACACTCACCCTCCTATAACTAGAACCCATACCCTAACCATAGCCCTAACTGGTAAACCTAACCCTAACTCCTGTCCCTAACTGTAACCCTAACTGAAACCATAGCCAAAACCCGAACCCTAATTATAATCCTCACCCATGACCGTAATGCTTAACCAAAATCTAACCCTAACACTAACCCTACTGTAAGCCTATGCCTAACCCTAATTCTAATGCCGAATCCGAACACTAACACCTAACCCTAACTGTAACGCTAACCAAAACCATCAATCTAACCTGAAATCTAATCCTAATCATCACCCCTACCCCCATCCTAAAACTAAATTTAAACCTGACACTCACTCTCCTGTAACCAGAACCCGAACCCTAACCCTAGCCTTAACCACTAAACCTAACTCTAGACTCTAACCGTAACCCTCAATGAAAACGTAACCCAAACCCGAACCCTAAGACTAATACTCACCCCTGACAGTAATCCGAAAATCTAACCCTAACCGTAACCCTACCGTAAGCCTAAGCATAAGCCTAACCCTAACGCCGAAATTGAACCCTAACTCCTAACTATAACTGTAACACTACTCAAAACCATCAGCCTAACCTGTAAACTAACCGTAACCCTCACTTCTATCCGTAAACTAACCATAACCCTCACTTCTAGCCCTCGCCCTAAACCTAAATTTAACCAGAACCCGAACCATAACCCTAGCCCTAACCACTAAACCTAACCCTAACTCCTGATCCTAACCATAACCCTAACCAAAATCATAGCCCTAACTCAAACCCTAAGCCTTATGCTCACCCTTGACTCTAATCCTAAACCTAAATAAAACCCTAACCATAACCCTACTGAAAGCCTATCCCTAACCCTAACCCTAAGGCCGAAAACGAACCCTAAAACCTAACCCTAACCGTAACAGTAACCAAAACAGTTAATCTAACCTGAAAACTAAACATAACTGTCACACCTTCCCCTGGCTCAAACTAAATTTAACCCTAACACTCTCCTTCCTGTAACCCGAACCCGAAACCTAACCCTAGCCCTAACCACTAAAACTAACACTAACTACTGACCCTAACCGTAACCCTAACCAAAACCATAGCCCAAACCAGAACCCTAAGTCTAATCCTCACCCTTGACCCTGATCCTAAACAGAAATCTAACCGTAACCATAACCCTACCATAAGCCTAATCCTAACCCTAACCCCAATGCTGCGACTGAACCCTAACACCTAACGCTAACCTTAAGACAAACCAAAACCATCAACCGAACCTGAAAACTAACCCTAAACCTCACCCATACACCTTGCCCTAAACGTAAATTTAACCCTAACACTCATCCTCCTGTAACCAGACCCCGAACCCTAACCCTAGCCCTAACCACTAAAGGTAACCCTAACTCCTGACCCTAACCATAACCCTAACTGAAATCTTACCCCTAACCCAAACCCTAAGCATTATCCTCACCCCTGACCCTAATCCTAAGCCTAAATCTAACCCTAACCATAAACCTACCATAAACCAAACCCTAACCCTAAGGCGGAAAATGAATGCTAACCATAACACTAATCAAAACAGTCAATGTAACCCAAAAACTAACCCTAACCCTCACCTTTTCACCTCGCCCTAAACCTAAACTTAACCCTAACACTCACCCTGCTATAACAGGAACCCAAACCCTAACTCAAGCCCTAACCACTAAACTTAACCCTAACTCCTGACCCTAACCGTAACCATAACTCTAACTGAAACTGTAGCCCAAACATGAAACCTAAGCCTTATCCTCTCCCCTGATCCTAATCCTAAGCCTAAATATAACCCTATCCATAACACTACCATAAACCTAACCCTAATCCTAACCCTAAGGCTAAAAACAAACCTTAACACCTAACCCTAACCGTAACGGTAACTAAAACCGTCAACCTAACCTGAAAACTAACCCTAACCCTCACCCCAACCCTCCACCCTAAACCTAAATTTAACCTTAACACTCATCCTCCTATAACCAGAACCCAAACCCTAAGCATAACCCTAACCATTAAACCTAATCCTTACTCCTGAACCTAACTATAAACCTAACCGAAACTGTAGCCCAAACCCAAACAATAGGCCTAATCCTCACCCCTGACCCTAATCCTCAACCTAAATCTAACCCTAACCCTAACCCTACTGTAAGCCTGAGCCTAACCCTAACCCTAACACCAAAACTGAACCCTAACTCTTAACCCTAACTGTAATGCTAACCAAATTGTGAACCTAACCTGAAAACTAACTCTAACCCTCACCCCTACCCCTCACCCTAAACCTAAATTTAACCCTAACGCTCACCCTCCTGTAACCAGTACCCCAACCCTAACCCTAGCCATAACCACTAAACCTAACACTAACTCCTGACCCTAACTGTAACCCTAACCAAAACCATAGCCCAAATCTGAATCCTAAGCCTAATCCTCACCCCTGAACTTAATGTTAAAACTAATCTAACCCTAACCATAATCCTACCATAAGCCTAATACTAACCCTAACACAAACACTGAAACCAAACCCTAACACCTAACTCTAACCATAATGCTAAACAAAACCATCAACCAAACCCGAAAACAAACCCTAACCCTCACCCCTAAACCTCTCCCTGACCCTAAATCTAACCATAAGACTTACCTGCCTGAACCAGAACACGAAACCTAACACTTGCCCTAACTACCAAACCTAACCTTAACTCCTGACTCTAACCTTAACCCTAATGAAACCATAGTATAAACCCTAACCCTATGTCTAATCCTCACCCCTGACCCTAATCCTAAGCCTAAATCTAACCCTAAACTCAAATCTACCATAAGGCTAAGCCTAACAACAACCCTAATGCCAAAACTGAACCCCACACCAAATCCTAATGGTAACGCTAATCAAAATCGTCAGCCTAACCTGAAAACTCACCTAAACCCTCACTCCTCCCTCTTGCTCTAAACCTAAATTTAGCCCAAACACTCAGCCTCCTGTAACCAGAACCCGAACCCTAACCCTAGCCTTAACATCTAAACTTAACCCTAACTCCTGACCCTAACTATAAACCTAACCGAAACCATAGCCCAAACCCGAACACTAATCCTAATCCTCACCCTTGACCCTAACCCTAAACCAAAATGTAGACCTAATCATAACCCTACCATAAGCCTAAGACTTATCCTAAGCTTAACGACGAAATTGAACACTAACACCTAAACCTAACTGTAACGCTAACCAAAACCATCAATCTAACCCGAGAACTAACACTAACCCTCACCCATCCCCCTTGACCAAAACCTAAATTTAAACCTAACACTCACCCTCATGTAACCAGAACCCTAACCCTAACCCTAGCCCTAACCACAAAACTTAACCAAATCCTGTCCCTAACCACAACTCTAAACAAAACCGTTGACCAAACCCGAACCCTAAGCCTAATCTTCACCCCTGACCCTAATCCTAAAATGAAATCTAACCCTAACCTTAACTCTACCTAAGCCTAAGCCTAACTCTAACCCTAATGCCGAATCTGAAACCTAACACCTAAACCTAACCGTAACGCTAACCAAAACCATCAACCGAACCCGAGAACTAACCCTAACCCTCACCCTTATACCTTGCCCTAAACCTAAATTTAACCCTAACACTCCCCCTCCTGTAACCAGTACCTGAACACTAACCCTAGCCCTGACCACTAAACCTAATAGTAACTCATGACCCTAAACTTAACCCTACCAAAACCGTAGCCCAAACCCTAACCCTAAGCCTAATACTCACACTTGACCCTAATCCTAAACGTAAATCTAACTTTAACCATAAACCTGAAATAAGCCTAACCCTAACCCTAACCCTAATGCCGAAACCAAAACCTACCACCTAACCCTAACCATAACGCTAACCAAAACCATCAACCTAACCCGAAAATTAACCTTACCCTCATCCCTGCACTTCACACTAAACCTAAATTTAACCCTAACACTCACCCTCCTGCAACCAGAACCCAAACCCTAACACTAGACCTAACCACTTACTTAAAGCTGCGTGCTGACCCTAATCATAACTCTAACCAAAATTGTAGCCCAAACCCGAAGCCTAAGCATTATCCTCACCCCTGACCTTAATCCTCATCCTAAATCTAAGCCTAACCATAACCCTACCATAAGCCTAACCCTAACCCTAAGGCCAAAAACGAACCCTAACACCTAACCCTAACCATGAGGCTAATGAAAACAGTCAACATAACCCGAAAATTAACCCTAACCCTCACCCCTTCCCCTCTCCCTAAACCTAAATTTAACCCTAATATTCACCCTCCTGTAACCAGAACCCGAACCCTAACCATAGTCCTAACCACTAAAACTAACACTAACTACTGACACTAAATGTAACCCTAACCTAAACTGTAGCCCAAACCCAAACTCTAAACCTAATCCTCACTCCTGAACCTAATCCTAAACTGTAATCTAACCCTATCCGTATTCTTACCCTAAGCCTAAGCCTAACTCTAACCCTAATGCTGAAACTGAACCGTAACATCTAACCCTAACCGTAACGTTAACCAAAACCTTCCACCTAACCCAAAAACTAACCCTAACCCTCAATCTACCACTCGCCCTAAACCTAAATTTAACCCTAACACTCACCTTCCTGTAACCAGAACCCGAACCCTAACCCTAGCCCTAACCACTAAACCTAACCCTAACTCCTAACCCTAACCATAACCCTAACCAAAACCATAGCCCAAACCGGAACCCTAAGCCTTATCCTCCTCCCTGACTCTAATCCTAAGCCTAAATATAACCCTAACAATAACCCTACCCTAAGCCTATCCCTAATCCTAACCCTAAGGCCAAAAATGAACCCTAAAACCTAAGCCTAACCGTAATAATAACCAGAACAGTCAACCTAACCTGAAAATTAGCCCTAACCCTCACACCTTCCCCTGGCCCAAACTAAATTTAATCCTAAAATGCACCCTCCTATAACCAGACCCCAAACCCTAACCCTAGCCCTAACCACTAAACGTAACACTAACTCCTGACCCTAACCATAACCCTAACCGAAATTGTACCCCTAACCCAAACTCTAAGCCTTATCCTCACCCCTGACCCTAATCTGAAGCCTAAATCTATCCCTAACCATAACCCTACCGTAAACCTAACCCTAAACTGAACCCTAAGGCGGATAACTAAACCTAACCATAACATTAACCAAAACAGTCAACGTAATCCCAAAACTAACACTAAACCTCACCCCTTCCCCTCACCCTAAACCTAAATTTAACCCTAACACTCTCCCTCCTATAACAAGAATACAAACCCTAACCCAAGCCCTAACCACTAAACTTAACCCTAACTCCTGACCCTAACCGTAACCGTAACTCTGACTGAAACCGTAGCCCAAACACAAAACCTAAGCCTTATCCTCTCCCCTGATGCTAATCCTAAGCCTAAATATAACCCTAACCATAACGCTACCATAAGCTTAACCTGAACCCTAACCCTAAGGCCAAAAACAAAACTTAACACCTAACCTTAACTGTAACACTAACCAAAACCATCAACCTAACCCAAAAACTAACCCTAACTCTCATGCCTAACACTAGCCCGGAACCTAAATCTGACCATAACACTCACCCTACTGTAACCCGAACCGTAACCCTAACCCTAGCCCCTAACCATAAACCTCACCCCTAACCATGACCCTGACCCTAACCCAAACTTTAACCCAAACCCCAACACTGACATTAACACTCACCCCTAACCCTAACCCTCAATCTAACCATACCCCTAACCCTACAGTAACCCTCACCCTAACACAGACCCTATCACCCAAACCTAACCCTGACCCCTAAACCTTATGGTCACCCTTACCCCAACTGAAGCCTAACCCAGACCCTCACACTAACACTAACCCTCACCCCTACCCCTCGTCCTAAAGCTAAATTTAACCCTAACACTCACCCTCCTGTAACCAGAACCCGTACCTTAATCCTAGCCCTAACCCCTCAACCTAACTCTAACTCCTGGACCTAACCGTAACACTAACCGAAATCGTCACCCAAAGCCAAACCCTAAGCCTAATCCTCACCCCAGGCCCTACTCCCAAACCTAAATCAAACCCTAACTGTAACCCTACCGGAAGCATAACCCTAACCTTGAGCCTAACACTGAAACCAAAGCCTAATGCCTAGCCCTCACTGTAACGGTAACCAAAACCATAAACCTATCCCCCAAACTAACCCTAACCCTCAACCCTAACCCTTGCCTTGAACCTAAATCTAACCATAACACTCTCATGTCCGTAATAAGAACAGTAACCCTAAACCTAGCCCCTAACCATAAACCGCACCTCTAACCCTAACCCTGAGCAACCCTAAACCAAACCCTAACTCAAATTCCAACCCTGACCCTAACACTCAACCCTAACCCTAACCTCAATCTAACCCTACCCCTAACCCTACCATAACCCTCACGCTAACCCTGACCCTATCGCCCAACCCTAACCCTGACCCCTATACCTAAAGGTCACCCTTAACCCCTACTGAAGCCTAGCCTGGACCGTGAAAATAGCCCTAACGCTCACCCCTACCCCTTGCCCTAAACCTAAATTTAACCCTAACACTCACCCTGTTGTCACCAGAACCTGAACCCTAATCCTAGCCCTAAATACAAAAGTTAACCCTAATTACTGGCCATAACCGTAACAGTAAACGAAACCGTCACCCAAACCCGACCCCTAAGCCTAATCCTCACCCCGACCCTACTCCTAAACGTAAATCGAACGCTAACTGTAACCCTACCTTAAGCCTAACCATAACCCGAAGCCTAACGCCAAAACTGAACCCTAATGCCCAGCCCTAACTGTAACACTAACCAAAACTGTCAGCCTAACTCGAAATCAAACCCTAACCCTCTGGCCTAACCCAAGCATTGAACCTAAATCTAACCATAACATGCACCGTATGGAAACCCGAACCATAACCCTAACCCTAGCCCCTAATCCAAAACCTCATCCCTAACCCTGAACCTGACCCCGACCCTAACCCAAACCCTAAACTTGACTAACACTCAACCCTAACCCTAACCCTCAATCTAACCCTACCCCTAACCCTACCATAACCATCAAACTAACCCTGAACCTATCACCCAACCCTAACCCTGGCCCCTAAACCTAACGGTCACCCTTCACCTTGACTGAAGCCAAGCCCAGACCCCGACCCTAACCCTAACCCTCAACTCTACCCCTCTCCCTAAACCTAAATTTAAACCTAACACTCGCCCTCCTGTAACCAGAACCTGAAACCTAAACCTAGCTCTAACCAATAAACCTAACCCTAACACATGGCCCTAACAGTAAGGCTACCCAAAACTGTCGCCCAAGCCCGAACCCTAAGCCTAATAATCACCCCTGACTCTACTCCTAAACCCAAATCGAACCCTAACCGTAACCTTACCATAAGCCTAACCCTAACCCTAAGCCTAATGCCAAAACCCTACTCTAATGCCTATCCCTAAACGTAAGGCTAACCAAAATCTTCAACCGAACCCAAAAACTCACCCCTAATGCTCTCTCTGACCCTAAATCAAAGAACACTCACCCTACCGTAACCAGAACCGTAACAGTAAACAGGCCCCAAACCCTAAACCTCACCCCAAACCTGAATCAGATACCGACTCTAACCCAAACACTAACCCAAACCCAAACCCTGACCCTAACACTTAGCTCTAACCCTAACCCTCATTCTAACCTTACCCCTAACACTAATGTAAACCTGAAGCAATCTCCCAACCCTAACCCTGACCCATAAACCTAATGGTCACCCTTCACCCTGACTGAAACCTAAGCAGACCCTGACCCTAACACTAACCCTCACCCATAACCTTCGCCCTAAACCTAAATTTAAGCCTAACACTCACACTCCTGTCACCAGAACCTGAAACCAAACCCTAGCCCTAACCCCTCAACCTAACAGAAACTTCGGGCCTTAATTGTAACGCTAACTGAAACCGCCGCACAAACTCGAACCCTAAGCCTAATCCTCACTCCTGACCGTACTCCTAAACCTAAACCAAACCCTAACCGTAACCCTACCATAAGCTTAACGCTAACCCTAAGCAGAACGCTGAAACCAAACCCTAAGGGCTAGCCCTAACGGTAGAGCTAACCAATACCATCAACCTAACCTGAAAATGAACCCTAACTCTCACTCCTAATGCTCTACCTGACCCTAAATCTAACCATAGCACTCACCCTACTGTAACCAGAACCGTAACCCTAACCCTAGCACTATCCTTAAAACTTAACCCAAACCCAAACCCTGACCCTAACACTCACCCCTAACCCTGAACCAGACACCGACCCTAACCCAAATCCTAACCCAAACCCAAACCCTGACCCTAACACTCACCCCTAACCCTAATTCACAATCTAACCCTACCTCTAACCCTACCATAACCCTCACCCTAACCCTGAACCAATCGCCCAACCCTAACCCTGACCCCTAAACCTAATAGTCACCCTTCACCCCGACTGAAGCCTAGCCCAGACCCTGACCCTAACCCTAACCCTCACCGATACCCCTCGCCCTATACCTAAATTTAACCCTAACACTCACTCTCCTGTCACCTGAACCTGAACCCTAACCCTAGCCCGAACCACTCAACTTCTGGTCTTACTGTAACACTAACTGAAACCGCCGCCCAAACCCGAACCCTAAGCCTAATTCTCACCCCTGACCGTACTCCTAAACATAAAGTGAACCCTAACCATAACCATACCATAAGCTTAACCCTAAACCTAAGCAGAAGGCTGAACACAAACCCCAATGGCTAGCCCTAAACGTAACGCTAACCAAAACGGTCAACCAAACACGAAAACAAACCCTAACCATCACACCTAATACTCTCCCTGACCCTAAATCTAACCATAACACTCACCCTACCGTAACCAGAGCTGTAGCCCTAACCCTAGCCCCTAACCTTAACCCTCACCCCTAACCTTGAACCAGAAACTGACCCTAACCCAAAGCCTAACCCAAAGCCTAACCCAAACCCAAACCCTGACCATAACACTCACCCCTAACCCTAACCCACAATCTAACCCTACCCCTAACTCTACCATAACCCTCACCCTAACCCTGAACCAATTGCTCAACACTAAACCTGACCCCTACACCTAATGGTCACCCTTCACTCCAACTGAGGCCTAGCCCTGACCCTGACCCTACCCCTAACCCTCACCCATACCCCTCGCCCTAAACCTAAATTTAATCCTAACACTCACCCTCCTGTTACCAGAACCCTAGCCCTAACCCTAGCCCTAACCACTCAACCTAACCCTCACTCCTGGCCCTAACCAGAACACTAACCAAAACCGTCGCACAAACCTGAACCCTAAGCCTAATTCTCACCCATGATCGTACTCCTAGACCTAAACCAAACCCTAACTGTAACCCTACCATAAGCCTAACCCTAACCCAAGTAGAATGCTAAAACCGAACCCTAATGCCTACCCCTAACCATAACGTTAACCAAAACCGTCAACCTAACACAAAAATGGACCCTAACCCTCACCCCTAACGCTCTCCCTGACCCTAAATCTAACCATAACACTCACTCTAACATAACCCAAACTGAAAACCTAACCGTAGCCCCTAACCCTAAACCTCACCCCTAACCCTGAACCAGACCCCAACCTAACTCAAACTCTAACCCAAACCCAAATCCAAACATTAACACTCATAGGGTCCCTAACCTTCAATCTAACCCTACCCCTAACCCTACCGTAACCCTTACCCTAACCCTGAACCTATCCCCCAAACCTAACACTGATCCCTAAACTTAAGGGTCACACTTTACCCTGACTGAAGCCTAGCCCGGACCATGATCCGAACCCTAACCCTCATCCATATCCCTTGCCCTAAACCTAAATTTAACCCTAACACTCACCCTCCTGTCACCAGAACCCGAAACCAAACCCTAGCCCTAACTACTCAACCTAACTTTTGGCCTTAACTGTAATACTAACCAAAACTGCCTCACAAACCCAAACCCTAAGCCTAATCCTCACCCCTGACCATACTCTTAAATCTAAACTGAACCCTAACTGTAACCCTACCGTTAGCCTAACCCTAACCCTAAGCAGAACGCTGAAACCGAACCCTAACGCCTAGCCCTAACCGTAACAATAAACAAAACTGTCAACCTAACACAAAAACGAACCCTAACCCTCACCCCTAAAGCTCTCCCTGACCCTAAATCTAACCAAAACACTCACTGTACCATAACCCGAACTGTAGCCCTCACCATAACCCCTAATCCTAAATCTCACTCCTAACCCTGAACCAGAAACCGACCCTAACCCAAACGCTAACCCAAACCCAAACCCTGACCCTAACACTCACCCCTAACTCTAACCCTCAATCTAACCCTACCCCTAACCCTAACATAACCCTCACCCTAACCATGAACAAATCACCAAACCCTAACCCTGAGCCCTAAACCTAAGGGTCACCTTTTACCCCGACTGAAGCCTAGCCCGGACCCTGACCCTAACCCTAAACCTCACCCATAAACCTCGTCCTAAGCCTAAATTTAACCCTAAAACCCACCCTCCTGTCACCAGAACCTGAACCCGAACCCTAGCCTGAACCACTCAACCTAAGCCTAACTCCTGGACCTAACCATAACACTAACCAAAACTGTCGCCCAAACCCTAACCCTAAGCCTAATCTTCACCCCTTATTGTACTCCTAAACCTAAACAGAACCCTATCTGTAACCCTACCATAAGTCTAACCCTAACCCTAAGCAGAATGCTGAAACCGAACACTAACGCCTAGCCCTAACCATAATGCTAACCAAAACCATCAACCTAACACGAAAATGAACCCTAACCTTCACCCCTAACCCTCTCCCTGACCCTAAATCTAACCATAGCACTCACCATACCGTAACAAGAACTGTAACCCTAACCCTAGCCCCTAACCCTAAATCTCACCCCAACCGTGAACCAGACCCCGACCCTAACCCAAACCCTAACCCAAACCCAACCCCTGACTCTAACACTCACCCCTAATCCTAAACCTCAATCCAACCCTACCCCTAACCCTACCGTAACACTCACCCTAACCCTAAACCAATCGCCCAAAGCTAACCCTGACCCCTAAACCTAATGGTCACCCCTCACCTCGACTGAAGCCTAGCCCGGACCCTGACCATAACCCAAACCCTCACCCGTACCCCTCGCCCTAAACCTAAATTTAATCCTAACACTCACCCTCCTGTCACAAGAACCCGAACCTAACCCTAGCCCTAAACACTCAACCTAAACCTAACTTCTGGCACTATACATGTCACTAACCAAAACTGTCGCCCAAACCCGAACCCTAAGCCTAATTCTCATCCCTCACCATACTCCTAACCCTAAACCGAACCCTATCTGTAACCCTACCGTAAGCCAAACCCTAACCCTAAGCAGAATGCAGAAACTGAACCATAACACCTAGCCCTTGCCATAACACTAACCAAAACTGTCAACCTATCCTGAAAATGAACCCTAACCCTCACCCCTAACCCTCTCCCCTAACTTAAATCTAGCCATAACACTCAGCCTAGTATAACCCAAACCATAACCCTAACCATAGCCCTTAATCCTAAACCTCACCCCTGACCCTGACCCAGATCCCGACACTAACTCAAACCCTATCCCAAACCCCAATCCTGACCCTAACACTCACCCCTAACCCTAACCCTCAATCTAACCCTACCGTAACCCTCACACTAACTCTGAACCTATCGCCCAACAATAACGCTGACCCCTAAACCTAATGGTCAACCTTTACCCTGACTGAAGCCTAGCCAGGACCCTGGCCATAACCCTAAGCCTCACCCATACCCCTCGCCCTAAACCTAAATTTAACCCTAACACTCACCCTCCTGTCACCAGAACCCGAACCCTAACCCTAGCCCTAACAACTCAACCTAACCCTAACTTCTAGCCCTAAGTTTAACGCTAACCGAAACTGTCCCCCAAACCCGATCCCTAAGCCTAATCTAACCCCTGACTCTACTCTTAAACCTAAATCGAACCCTAACTTTAACCCTACCATAAGCCTAACCCTAACCCTAAGCCTAATGCAGAAATCCAACACTAACGCCAAGACCTAACCGTAACGCTAACCAAAACTGTCAACCTAACCCGAAAACGAACCCTAAACCTCACCCCTAACCCTCTCCCTGACCGTAAATCTAACCCTAACACTCACCCTACCATAACCTGAACTGTAACCCTAACCCTAGCCCTTAACCCTAAACCTCACCCCTAACCCTGAACCAGACCCCGACACTAACCCAAACCCTAACCCAAACTCCAACCCTGACCCTAACACTCACCCCTAACCCTAACCCTCAATCTAACCCTACACCTAACCCTCACCCTATCCCTGAACCTATCGACCAACCCTAACCCCAATCACTACACCTAATGGTCACTCTTCAGCCCAACTGAAGCCTAGACCGGACCTTGACCATAATCCTAATCCTCACCCATACACCTTGCCCTAAACCTAAATTAAACCCTAACACTCACTCTCCTGTCACCAGAACCCAAACCCTAACCCTAGCCCTAACCACTAAACCTGACCCTAACCGTAACGCTAACAGAAACCGTCTCAGAAACCCAAACTCTAATCCTAATCCTAACCCCTGACTCTACTCTTAAACCTAAATCTAACCCTATCCATAACCCTACCATAAGCCTAACCCTAACCCTAAGCAGAATGCCAAAACCGAACCCTAACGCCTAGCCCTAACCGTAATGCAAACTAAAATCGTCAATCTAACCCAAAAAAGAACCCTAACCCTCACCCCTAACCCTCACCCTGACCCCAAATCTAACCATAACACTCACCCTACCATAACCCAAACCGTAACCCTAAACCTAGCCCCAAATCCTAAACCTCACATCTAACTCTGACCTAGACCCCGACCCTAACCCATACCCTACCGTAACTCTAACCCTAACCCTGACCCTATTGCCCAACCCTAACCCTTACCGCTAAGCCTAAAGTTAACCCTTCACCCAAACTTAAGCCTTGTCCGGACCCTAAACCTTAGCCTAAACATCATCCCTACCCCTCGCCCTAAACCAAAATTTAACCCTTACACTTACCTTCCTGTAACCAGAACCCAAACCCTAACCCTAGCCCTAACCACTAAACCTAAGCCTAACTCCTGGCCCTAACAGTAACACTAACCAAAACCGTAGCCCAAACCAGAACCTTAAGCCTAATCCTTACCACTGACTCTAATCCTAAACCTAAATCTAACACTAACTCCTGGCCCTAACATTAACATTAGGTTAGGGGCTAGGGCTAGGGTTCGGGTTCTGGTTACAGGAGGGTGAGTGTTAGCGTTAAATTTAGGTTTAGAGTGAGGGGTAGGAATGGGGGTTAGGGTTAAGGTTAGGGTCTGGGCTAGGCTTAAGTTTGGGTGAAGGGTTATGGTTAAGTTTAGGGGTCAGGGTTAGGGATGGGCCACAGGGTCAGGGTTAGATTTAGGTTTATGGTAGTGTTAGCGTTAAGGTTAGATTAAAGTTTAGGGTTGGTGGTGAGTGTTATGGTCCGGGTCTGGGTTTGAGTTATGGTTTGGGTTAGGGTTATGGTCAGGGATAGTGGTTGGGTTTACGGTTATGGGTTAGGACTAGGGTTACTGTTAGGATTATGGTAGGGTGTTATGGTTAGATTTACGATCAGGGCTAGGGTTATGGGTGAGGGTTAGGGTTAGTATTCGGGTTAGGCTGACAGTTTTGGTTAGTGTTTTGGTTAGGGTTTGGAGTTAGGGTTTGGTTTTGGTGTTTGGGTTAGGGTTAGTATTAGGCTTATGGTAGGTTTAAGGTTAGGGTTAGATTTAGGTTTAGGATTAGGGTCATGGGTGAGGATTAGGCTTAGGTTACAGGTATGGGCTATGGTTTTGGTTAGTGATACAGTTAGGGTCAGGACTTAGGGCTAGGTTTAGTGGTTAGAGCTAGGATTAGGGGTCAGGTTATGGTTACAGGAAGGTTAGTGTTAGGGTTAAATTTACGTTTAGGGTGAGGGTTAGGGGTGAGGTTTAGGGTTAGGGTTAGGGTCCGGGCTAGACTTAAGTCTGGGTGAAGGGTCACAGTTAGGTTTAGGGGTCAGGATTAAGGTAGGGCTATAGGGTCAGGGTTAGGGTTAGTGTTACGGTAGGTTTAGGGTAAAGGTAACATTGAGGATTAGAGTTAGGAGTTAGTGTTAGGGTCAGGGTTTGGGTTTGGGTTAGGGTATGCATTAGGGTTATGGTCAGGGTTAGATTTAGGGTTAGGGGTTAGGGTTAGGATTATGGTAGGGTGAGTGTTATGGTTAGATTTAGGTTTAGGGTTAGGGTTAGGGGTGAGTGTTAGGGTTAGTTTTCAGGCTAGGCTGACGGTTATGGTTAGCGTTACGTTTAGGTTTAGGTGTTAGGGTTCGGTTTTCGGCGTTAGGGTTAGGTTTAGGATGAGTCTTACAGTCGGGTTATGGTTAGGGTTAGATTTAGATTTAGGATTATGGTCAGAGGTGAGGATTAGGCTTAAGGTTCTGGTTTGTGCTACGGTTTCAGTCAGTGTTACATTTAGGTTCAGGAGTTTGGATTGGGATTATTGGTTAGAGCCAGGGTTAGGGTTCTGGTTCTGGTTACAGGAGGGTTAGTGTTAGGGTTAAATTTAGGTTTAAGGCGAGGTTTAGTAGTTAGGGTTAGTGTTAGGGTTCGGGCTAAGCTTTAGTGTGGGTGAAGGGTCACTGTCAGGTTTAGGGGTAAGGGTTAAGGTTGGGCAATAGGGTCAGGGTTAGTTTTAGGGTTACAGTAGGGTTAGGGTTGGGGTGAGTGTTAGTATCATGGTTGGGGTTTGGGTTATTGTCTGAGTTAGGGTTATGGTCATTGTTAGGGGTTAGATTTAGGGTTAGGGGTTAGGGTTAGGGTTATGGTAGGCTGAATGAAATTGTTAGATTTAGAGTTAGGGCTACAGTTACGGGTGAGGGTTAGGATCAGGGTTGGTGTTTGGGTTAGGGTTTGGGTTAGGATTATGGTCAGGGTTAGTGATTAGGTTTAGGATTAGGTGTTAGGGTAAGGGTCAAGGTTAGGGTCACGGTAGGGTAAGTGTTATTGTTAGATTCGGGGTTGGGGCTAGGGTTACCAGTGAGAGTTAGGGTTAGTTTTCGGGTCAGGCTAAAGGTTTTGGTTAGTGTTACGGTTAGGGTTAGGTGTTAGGGTTCGGTTTCAGCATTAGGGTTAGGGTTAGGATTATGCTTATAGTAGGGCTATGGTTAGGTTTCGATTTAGGTTTAGGATTGAGGTCGTGGTGAGGATTGGGCTTAGGGTTCAGGTTTTGGCTACGGTTTCAGTCAGTGTTATGGTTAGGGTCAGTAGTTATGGTTAGGTTTAGTGGTAAGGGCTAGGGTTAGGGTTCTGGTTACAGGAGGGTTAGTGTTAGGGTTAAATTTAGCTTTAGGATGAGGTTTAGGGGTCAGGGTTAGGGTTACGGTTAAGGACCAGGTTAGGCTTAAGTTTGGGTGAAGGGTTAGTGTTCATTGTAGGGGTCAGGTTTAGGGTTGGGCGATAGTGTCAGGGTTAGTGTTAGGGTTATGGTGGGGTTAGGATTAGGGTTAGATTGAGAGTTAGGGTTAGTGGTCAGTGTTAGGGTTAGGGTTGGGGTTTAGGTTATGGTTTGGGTTCGGGTTACAGTTAGGTCTAGTGGTTAGGTTTAGAGTTAGGGGTTAGGGTTAGGGTTTCAGTCAGGGTGAGGATAGAGTGCGTTTTATGGTTAGATTTAGGGTTAGGGCTAGGGTTAGGGGTGAGGGTTAGGGTTAGGTTTCTTGTTATGTTTATGGTTTTGGTTAGCGTTACGGTTACGGTTAGGGTTAGATGTTAGGGTTAGGTTTAGGTGTTAGGATTCGGGTTAGGGTTAGGCTTATGGTTTGGTGAAGGTTAGGGTTATATTTAGGTTTATCATTAGGGTTAGAGGTGAGGATTAGGCTTAGGCTTCGGGTTTGGTTTATGGTTTCAGATAGTGTTATGGTGAGAGTCAGAGGTTAGGGTTAGTTTTAGTGGTTAGGTCTAGGGTTATGGGTAGTGTTCTGGTTACAGGAGGGTTAGTGTTATGGTTAAATTAAAGTTTGGATGAGAGCTAGGGGTGAGGGTTAGGGTTAGGGTCTGGGTTAAGCTTAAGTTTGGGTGAAGGGTTACGGTTAGGTGTAGGGGTCAGGGTTAGGGTTGGGCGATAGGGTCAGGGTTAGTGTTAGGGTTATGGTAGGGATAGGATTAGGGTAGATTGAGGGTTAGGTTTAGGGGTGAGTTTTAGGGTTAGTGTTGGGGTTTGGGTTATGATTTGAGATAGGCTTATGGTCAGCGTTAGGGGTTAGGTTTAGGGTTAGGGGTTAGGGCAAGGGTTACAGTCAGGGTGACAGGGTGAGTTTTATGGTTAGATTTAGAGTTAGATCTTGTGTTAGGGGTAATGGTTAGGGTTAAGTTTTCAGGTTATTTCTATGGTTTTGGTTAGTGTTACAGTTAGGGTTAAGTGTTAGTGTTAGGTTTAGGAGTTAGGCTTCGGGTTAGAATTAGGCTTATGGTAGGGTGACGTTTAGGGTCAGATTTAGTTTTAGGATTAGGGTTAAGGGTGAGAATTAGTCTTAGGGTTTGGGTTTGGGTTACAGTTTCGGTTAGCGTTACGGTGAGGTCATGGATTTGGGTTAGGTTTAGTAGTTAGGGCTAGGGTTAGGGTTCTGGTTACAGGAGGGTTAGTGTTACTGTTAAATTAAAGTTTGGGCAAGAGTTAGGGGTGAGGGTTAGGGTTAGGGTCTGGGTTAGGCTTAAGTTTGAGTGAAGGGTTATGGTTAGGTGTAGGGGTCAGGGTTAGGGTTGGGCAATAGGGTCAGGGTTAGTGTTAGGATTACGGTAGGAATAGGATTGGGGTAGATTGAGGGTTAGGTTTATGGGTGAGTGTTAGGGTTACAGTTAGGTGTAGGGGTCAGGGTTAGGGTTGGGCGATAGGGTCAGGGTTAGTGTTAGGATTACAGTAGGAATAGGATTAGGGTAGATTGAAGATTAGGTTTATGAGTGAGTGTTAGGGTTAGGGTTGGGGCTTGGGTTATGATTTGGGTTAGGGTTATGATTAGGGTTAGGGGTTAGGTTTAGGTTTAGGGGTTATGGTTAGGTTTGTGGTTAGGGTGACGGTAGGGTGAGTGTTATGGTTAGATTTAGGGCTAGGGCTAGCATTAGGGGTCAGGGTTAGTGTTAGTTATTGAGTTATGTTTATGGTTTTGGTTAATGTTATGGTTTGGGTTAGTTGTTAGGGATATGTTTAGGCATTAGGATTAGGATCAGGGTTAGGCTTACAGTAGGGTGACGGTTAGGGTTAGATTTAGGTTTAGGATTAAGGTTAGTGGTGATTGTTAGGCTTAGGGTTCATGTTTGGGTTACAGTTTCGGTTAGTGTTACAGTTAGGGTTAGATGTAAGGGATAGGTTTAGTGGTGAGGGTTAGGGTTAGGGTTACAGTAGGGTTAGTGTTAGGGTTAAGTTTAGGTTTAGGGCTAGGGTTAGGAGTGACGGTTAAGGTTAGGGTTAGGGTGAGTATTAGGCTTTGGGTTCTGGTTTTGAAACTGTAACCCAAACCCAAACCCTAAGCCTAATGCCTAAACCTAACCCTAACCCTAACCAAAACCGTAACCCAAACCTGAACCCTAAGATTAATCCTCAACCCTAAACCTAATCCTAAATCTAAATCTAACCCTAACGGTAACCCTACCATAACCCTAAACCTAAACCTAACCTTAATGCCTAAATGAAACCCTAACACTTAACCCTTACTGTAATGCTAACCAAAACTGTAAACATAACCCCAAAACTAACCCTAACCCTCACCTCTAACCTTAGCCATAACCCAAATCTAATCATAACACTAACCCTACTGTAACCCTAAGCGTAACCCTAACCCTAACCGCTAATTGTAAACCTAAACCCTAACCATAACCATAACACTAACCCAAACATAACCCAAACCCAACCCTAACCCTAACACTCACCCCTAACCCTAACCCTAAATGTAACACTAACTCTAACTCTACCATAACCCTAACCCCTTACCCTAACCCTAAACCTATCACCCAACCCTAACCCCTAAACCTAACCGTATCCCTGCAGGAAAACTTAAGCCTAACCCGGACCTAGCCCTAACCCTAACTCTCACCTAGCCCTAAAACTAAATTTATCCCTAACACTAAACCTACTCTAACCATAACCCTAACCGTAACCCTAACCCTCACCACTAAACCTAACCCAAACTCCTAACCCTAACGGTAACACTGACCAAAACCATAACCCAAACCCAAACCCTAAGCCTAGTCCTCACCCCTAACCCTAATCCTAAACCTAAATCTAACCCTAACCATAACCCTAACCCTAACCCTAATCTTAATGCCTAAACCTAACTTTAACTTGAACTGTAATGCTAACCAAAACTGCAAACATAACCCAAAAACTAACCCTAACCCTCACCCCTAATCCTAGCCCAAACCCTAAATCTAACAATAACACTGACTCTACCATAACCCTCACCGTAACCCTAACCCTAAACCCTAACTTAAACCTTATCCCTAACCCTAAACATAACCCTAACCGAAACCATAACCCAAACCCAAACCTTAGCCCTAACACTCAGCCCTAAACATAACCCTAAATCTAACCCTAACCCTAGCCCTACAGTAACCCTAACCCTGACCCTAACCACAAACCAATTGAAAACCCTTCCCTAACCCCTAACCCAAACCCTAGACCTAACCGTAACCCTTCACCCAAACTTAAGCCTAACCCAGACTCTAACCTTAACCCTAACCACTAACCCTAGCCCTAAACCTAAATTTAAGCTAACACTAACCCTACTTTAACCATAACCCTAATCCTAATCCTAACCCTCACCATTAAACCTAACACTAACTCTTAAAGCTAACCGTAACACTAACCAAATCTGTTACCCAAACCCGAACACTAGGAATAATCCTCAACCCTAACCCTAATCCTACACTTAAATCTAACCCTAACCATAACCCTACCGTAACCCTAACACTAACACTAATCCTAACGCCTAAACCTAACCCTAACACCTAACCCAAACCGTAACGCTAACCAAAACCGTAAAAACAACCTGAAAACTAACCCTAACCCTCACCCCTAACCCTAGCCAAAATCCTAAATCTAACCATAGCACTATCCCTAATGTAAGCCTAACCGTAGCCCTAACCCTAAACCCTAACCCTAAACTGAACCCCTAAACCTAGCCATAACCCTAACCCAAACCCTAATCCAAACCCCAACCCTAACCTTAACACGCATCCCTAACCCTAACCCCAAGTCGAATCATAACCTTAACACCACCGTAACCCTAACCCTGACCCTAAACTTAACCTATCGCACAACCCTAACCCTAACCCCTAAACCTAACTGTAACACTTCACCCAAACTTAAGCCTAACCTGGACCTTAACCCTAATCCTAACCCTAACCCTCACCTCTAACCCTAGCCCTAAACCTAAATTTAACCCTAACACTAACACTACTGTAACCATAACCCTAACCTTAAAACTAACCCTCACCACTAAACCTAACCCTAACTCATAACGCTAACTGTAACACTAACCGAAACCGTAACCCAATCCTGAACCCTAATCCTAACGTCTAAACCTAACCCTAATCCTAAACCTAAATCTAACCCTAATCGTAACCCTACCGTAACCCTAAACCTAACCCTAATCCTAATGCCTAAACCTAATCCTAACACCTAACCCGAACCGTAACACTAACCAAAACCATAAACATAACCCGAAAACTAACCCTAAACCTCACCCTTTACCCTAATCAAAACCCTAAATCTAACCATAGCACTATCCCAAACGTAAGCCTAACTGTAACCTTAACCATAACCCCTAACGCTAAAGCTAACCCTTAAACCTACGCATAACCCTAACCCAAACCATAACCTAAACCTCAACCCTAACCCTAACATTCACCCATAAACCTAACCCTAAATCTAACACTAACCCTAACCCTACCGTAACCCTAACCCTGACCCTAACCCTAAACCTATTGCCCAACCATAACCTTAACCCCTAAACCTAACAGTAACCCTTCACTCAAACTTAAACCTAACCCGAACCATAACCCTGACCCTAACACTCACCCCTAATACTAGCCCTTAACCTAAATTTACCCCTAACACTATCCTACTGTAACCATAACCCTAACCCTCACAATTAAACGTAACCCTAACTCCGAACCCTAACAGTAACACTAACCAAAAACATGACCCAAACCCTTCCCCTAACTAAAACACTAACCTAACCCTAACCCTAATTGTACACCCTTTCCCTAACCCCAACCCTAACCTAACCCTGACCTTAACTCTAACCCTAACATGAATCGTAATTCTAACCATAACTCTAATCCTACACCCTAACCCTAACCCCAAACCTAACCTAACCCTAAACCTAACTCAAACACTAGACCTAATCCTAACCCTAACACTATCCCTAAACTCAAACCCTAACCCTAACCCTAGCACTATCCTTAAACTCTAACCCTAACCCTAACACTATCCCTTAATCATAACCCTAACCCTAACACTAGAACTATCCTTATACTCTAACCCTAACCCTAATTGTACACCCTTTCCCTAACCCCAACCCTAACCTAACCCTGACCTTAACTCTAACCCTAACATGAATCGTAATTCTAACCATAACTCTAATCCTACACCCTAACCCTAACCCCAAACCTAACCTAACCCTAAACCTAACTCAAACACTAGACCTAATCCTCACCCTAATCCTAAACTGTAACCCCTAAACACAACCCTAACCTAACCCTGACCCTACTCAAAGCCTAACACGAAACCTAATTCTAATCCTAACCATAATCCTACATCCTAACCCTAACTCTGAACCTGATGTAACCCTAACCCTAACTCAAACCATAGACCTAACCTTAACCCTAATCCTACATCCTAACCCTAACCCCAACCATAACCTAATCCTGACCCTAACTCAAACCCTAACAAGAAACCTAATTCTCACACTAACCCTAATCCTACACCCTAACTCTAACCCCAAACCTAACCTAAACCTAATTTAAACCCTAGACCTAACCCTAACCCTAATCCTACACACTAACCCCTAAATCAAACCCTAACCTAAACCTGACCCTGACTCAAACCTTTACACGAAACATAATTCTAACCCTTACCCTAAGACTACACCCTAAAGTTAACCCCAAATCTAACCTAACCCTTACCCTAAATCAAACCCTAGACCTAACCCTAACCCTATACCCAAACCCTAACCCCAACCCTAACATAAACCTGAACCTAACTAAAACCCTAACATGAAAACTATCTGTAACACTAGCCCTAATCCTACACCCAAGCCCTAACCCCAAACCTAACCTAACCCTAACTTTAACAGAAAACCTTGACCTAACCCTAACCCTAAACCTACACCCTCACCCTGACCCCAACACTAACCTAAAGCTGACCCTAACTCAGACTCTAACATGAAACGTAACTCTAACCCTAACCCTAATCCTACAGTTTAACCCAAACCCCAAACCTAACTTAACCCTAACCCTAACTAAAACCCTAGACCTAACCCTAACCCTAATCCTACACCCTAACCCTAAATCCAACCCTAAACTAACCCCGACCCTAACTCAAACCATAACATGAAACCGAACTCTAATCCTAGCCATAATCCTATATTCTAACCCTAACTCCAAACCTAAATTTACAGTAACCTTAATTCAAACCCTTGACCTAACCCTACCTCTAATCCTTCACCCTATCCCTACACCCAACCCTAACATAACCATGACCCTAACTCGAACCTTTACATGAAACATAATTCTAGAACTAACTCTAATCCTACACCCTAACACTGACCCCAAATCTAACCTATTCCTTACCCTAAATCAAACACTAGACCTAAATCTTACCCTAATCAAACACCCTAACTCTAACCTCAGTCCTAACCTAACCCTGACCCTAACTCAAACCCTAATAAGAATCGTAATTCTAACCATAATCCTAATCCTACACCCTAACCCTCACCCCAAACCTAAACTAATCTTAACCCTAACTCAAACCCTAGACCTAACCCTAACCCTAATCCTACACCCTAACCATAATCCTAACCCTAAACTAACCCTGACCCTAACTCAAACCCTAACACAAAACCTAACTGTAACCCTAATGCTAATCCTACACCCTAACCCTATCCCCAACCCTAACCTAAGCCTGACCCTCATTCAATCCCTACCACAAAACCTAACTCTAACCCTAATCCTAATCCTACATCCTAATCCTAATCCCAACCCTAACCTAACCCTGAACCTAACTCAAACACTAACATAAAACCTAACTCTAACCCTAACCCTACACCCTATCCCTAACCCCACTCCTAACCTTACCCTAACCCTGACTCAAATCCTAGACTTAACCCTAACACTAATCCTACACCCTAACCCTATTCCTAACCCCAACCTAACCCTGACCCTAACTCAAATGCTAACAAGAAACCTAGCTCTAAACCTAACCCTAATACTACATCCTAACCCTAACCCCAAACCTAACCTAATCCTAACCCTATCTCAAACCCTAGACCTAACACTAAACCTAATCCTACACCCTAAGCCAAACTTAAATTAACCCAAACTCTAACTCAAACCCTAGACCTAACCCTAACCTTAATCCTACACCCTCACCCTAACCCCAGCTCTTAGCTAAACCTGACCATAACTCAGACTCTAACACGACACCTAACTGTAACACTAACCCTAATACTACACTTAACCATAACCCCTAACTTAACCCTAACCATAACTAAAACCGTAGACCTAACCCTAACTCTAATCCTACACCCTATTCTTAACCCCAATCCTAACCTAACCCTGACCCTAACTCAAACCCTAACACCAAATCTAACTCTACCTGTAACCCTAATCCTACACCCTAACATGAACCCCAAACCTGACCTAACCTTAATCCTAAATCAAACCCTAGACCTAACCCTAGCACTAATCGAACATCCTAACCCTATCCCCAGCCCTAACCTAACACTGACTTTAACTCAAACCCTAACACGAATCCTAACTCTAACCCTAACCTTAAGCCTACACCCAAAACATAACCCCAAACCAAACCTAACCCTAACACTAACTCAACAGCTAAATCTAAAACTAACCCTAATCCTACACCCTAAACTTAATTCCAACCATAATCCAATGCTGACCCTAACTCAAACCCTAACATGAAACCTAAATCTAACCCTAATCCAACACCCTAACTCTTACCACAAACCTAACCTAACCCAATCCCTAACTCAAACCCTAGACCTAACTCTAACCGTAATCCTACACCGTAACCCTAACCTCAATCCAAATCTAATCCTGAGCCTAACTCAAATCCTAACACGAAACCTAACTCTAACACTAACCCTAATCCTACACCCTAGCCCTAACCCCAATCCTAACCTAACCTTAACCCTAACTCAAACCCTAGACCTAAATCTCACCTTAACCCTACACTCTAACCCTAACCCCAACCCAAACCTAACCCTGACCCTAATTCAAACCATAACACAAAACCTAACTTTAACCCTAATACTACTCCTACACCCTAACCCAAACCCCAAACCTAACCTAACCCTAACTCAAACTCTAGACCTAACACTAATGCTAATCCTACTCCCTATTCCTAACCCCGACCCTAACCTAACCCTGACCCTAACTCAAACCTTTACATGAAACATAATTCTTACCCTAACTCTAATCCTACACCCTAACCCCAAATTTAACCTAACCCTTAGCGTAAATCAAACCCTAGACCTAACCCTAACCCTAATCCTACACCCTTAGCCTAACCCCAAACCTAAACCTGACCCGAACTCAGACTCTAACACAAAACGTAACCCTAACCCTAATCCTACACCTTAACCCGAACCCCAAACCTAACTTAACCCTAACCCTAACTCTAAACCTAACCTTACAGTAACTTTAAGTCAAACCCTTGACCTAATCCTACACCCTAACCCTAAAACCAACCCTAAACTAACCCTGACCCTAACTCAAACCCTAACACAAAACCTAACTCTAATCCTAGCCATAATCCTACATTCTAACCCATCCTAACCCTAACTCTAAACCTAACCTTACAGTAACTTTAAGTCAAACCCTTGACCTAATCCTACACCCTATCCCTAACTCCAACCCTAACATAACTGTGATCCTAACTCAAACCTTTATATGAAACATGATTCTAACTCACCCTAACCCTACACCCTAACACTGACCCCAAATCTAACCTATTCCTTACCCTAAATCAAACCCTAGACCTAACCCTAACCCTAACCCTAACTGAACACCCTAATGCTAACCCCAGGCCTAACCTAAGCCTGACCTTCACTCAATCCCTACCACAAAACCTAACTCTAACCCTAACCCTAATCCTACACCCTAACCCTAACCCCAAACCAAACCTAACCCTAACGCTAACTCAACAGCTAGACCTAAAAATAACCCTAATCCTACACCCTAAACTTAATTCCAACCGTAACCCAACCCTGACCATAACTCAAATCCTAACACAAAACCTAAATCTAACCCTAATCCAACACCCTAACTTTTACCACAAACCTAACCTAACCCAAAACCTAACTCAAACCCTAGATCTAACCCTAATCCTAATCATAAACTCTAACCCTAACATCATCCCTAACCTAACCCTGACCCTAACTCAAACCTTAACATGAAACCTAACTCAAATGTTAACCCTAATCCTACACGCTAACCCCAAACCTAACCTAACCTTAACCCTAACTCAAACCATAGACCTAACCCTAACCCTAATCCTACACCCTAACCCTAACCCCAATCCAAATCTAATCCTGACCCTAACTCAAACCTTAACACAAAACCTAAGTCTAACACTAACCCTAATCCTATAACCTAACCCAAACCCCAATCCTAACCTAACCCTAACCTTAACACAAATCCTAGACCTAACCCTAACCCTAATCCAACACCCTAACCCTAACCGCAACCCAACCTAATCCTGACCCTAACTCAAACCCTAACACAAAACCTAACTCTAATCCTAACCCTAATCCTACACCCAAACACTAACCCCAAACCTATCCCAACACTAACTCTAACTCAAACCCTAGACCTAACCCTAACCCTTATCCTACACCTTAACCCTAACATCAACCTTAACCTAACCCTGACCCTAACTCAAACCCTAACACGAAACCTAACTCTAACCCTAACCATAATCTTACACCCTAACCCTAACCCCAAACCTTACCTAACCCTAACTCAAACCCTAGATCTAATCCGAACCCTAATCCAACATCCTAACCTTAATCCCAACCCTATCCTAATCCTGACTCTAACTCAAACCCTAATGTGAAACCTAACTCTAACCCTAACCCTAATCCTACACCCTAATCATTACCCCAAACCTAAGCTAACCCTAACACTAACTGAAACCCTAGACCTAACCATAACCCTAATCCTACACCTTCAGCCTAACCCCAACCCTAACCTAACTCTTACCCTAACTCACACCCTAACAGGAAACATAACTCTAACCCTAAACTTAATCCTACATCCTAACCCTATCCCCAACCCTAACCTAACCCTAACCCTAAATCAAACCCTAAACCTAACCCTAACCCTAATCCTACACCCTAACCGTAACCCGAACCCTAACCAAACCCTGCCCCTAACTCAAACCTTAACAGGAAAACTAACACTAATCTTAACCCTAATCTTACACCCTAATGAAGAGATAATGATTCCAAACATAGAGGAGGTTCTCTTGGAGAAAGGTAAACATGGGTGGCTCCAAAAATCAAGACAAATATTCAGTACACTTGGTAAGGAGCTGGCGGGATGAGCTGCATGCTGTGGAAAAGCTATTTTTAGTTTTTCCACAAAGGGAAACTTTCCTGCACATTCTTTTGGACTCTGGGCATGTGGCTGATTGGCTAAGACTAAAATTTGTCTTTTTGGTTATTCATTTTATTATGCTCCACTTGGGTATTCAGGGTATAATAAGGAGTGTTTGGCCTTGAATGGCTTCCAGGGAAGCTGCTGTGTTAACAATGTTCTTCACTGAATGCAGAAAGCAGTTTCACATTTTATTCTGATGGCCTTAGCCAGCTTCAGCTCCCAATTAGGTCCTATGTCTACAATTCTTTCCATCCCAAAATAGCTAAGATCATCTTGTAAAACTCCCAACACTACAGGACAAGCATTCTTGAGGTACAATTAGTTGTTTCTATTGTCCTTGTACAGGGTATAGTGTAATATATCATCAATCAATACTCATTTATTTTATCCTTCAAGCAAAATGTTTATTGTATGCATCTAGCAATAGCTTGTATAATTTCTCCTAGAAGGCCTTGGGGTTTGTCATTAATCAGCCACTTTAGCTTACATTCTGTACATTGTCCTTTTCTCTGGATCTCACTTCTAGTTGGAACATTGACAAGTTGCCATGAACACAGAGCTGATCCTCACCACAGACCCAATCTTTTTAGGCAGCCCCAAGCTTTCTTCTATTTATTACTCAGAAACGTGTACTGCACTTTGGGAACTATAGGTGGCCCTAAATCCTTCATTGAAGACCATTTTAATAGCCTGGTGGTAAGCCTGGTGAAAGACAGCATTGACATGTTAATCTCGCGCCCAGATATATAGAAAATATTGTATCGAATAATAAAATTAAACATGTTAGTGTTATGGCTTACAGTGCCTAGGATGTTACTGCTAAGTACATAGAAAAACAGCACATATGAAAACATATTACAAGCATATTCTCTGTAAGAACCTGCTTTAAGGACAAGAACACTCTTGTGAATAAGATACTAAGTTTCATTTTCAAAAAGACTTATACTGGCAATAACTGATTGTCCTGATAAACCACAATCCTAGTGTGAAAAGGATAGTAAATATAAGATTTGGTGCAGGCCACAAATGCTATGACAGACAGCTAAGCAGATCAATGACATCTGAAATAGCTATCTATAGGCCTTTTCTGGCCTAAAGGGCCTGAAGGGGTAGTATGACCTGGCTATGCTTTATCTGATTGTTGAGTTACCCCATTTTAAATCTGGTAATAGGAAGTTTTTTCATAAAAGAAGTTTCACAAATATATACTGAGCCCCCCAAACCGAGAAGATTCTCACTTTTTTAAAATTGTTGGTGAAAAAAGACAGTTAATAAAAGTGAAAATATTTTTTAGAATTTGTTCTCATCGATAGTTGTGGCATAATGCACTCTACATAATCCAGAACTGGTAGAACTGGTATTTGCCAACGGATACTTACAGGCTTGCACTTTTTAAAGGGTTGCATATTCAGAGTTTTCATCATTTGTTTTCCTCCAAATCTAATTAGCCACCTAGGTAATCTAATGTCTTCAGGTAATTCAAATTACTAGTTAATTTTTCCATGAACTAGAATATATAGGTAATAGCCCCTTTCTCAAGACACCTTGTAGCAGCCTTTCCAACTGATAAAATCCCACAGGACAGATGAAGGTTACTTTTACTAGTTCACTTGATCCATTGATGTTTAATAATATTTTACACACACATCCAACAAATATTAATTCT
>NW_006199577.1:531525-543035 GCF_000334495.1 Tupaia belangeri chinensis
TTTCTTTTTTTAAATAATTATTTTATTTAACTTTATTTATTTATATATTTAAATTTGACCAGAGAGGGACAGAGTGAGAAAGAGAGAGGGGACAAGTGAGAAAGCAAGCTGCCAGGTCCAGGACTCAAACAGCGGTCGACCATGTGGGAGTCCAGTGCCCTTAATTACCACACCACCTGCTGGTGCCTTTATCTCCTTTTATGAGGAACCCGAGGCACAGAGAAGTTAAATGACTAACCCAAGCTTACCCGCAGTTAATAATGGAGCTAAGATTTGAACCCCAATCCAGATCTGCAATCTTTATTTATTTATGTGTTTATTTACATTCAATCACAGTGCAACTTTACAATGTATGTGGTTTTTTCCAGCATGAATACAGTGAATATTGGTTAAGTCAAAGACATTACAATATACATTATCATCAACAGATAGCTTTTCATTCATTCTTGTGTCTATAAAAGATTTTTTTCCTGATTCCCTCTCTCCCTTTCCCTATTACCCATCATCTTCTATACTGTCTCTAGTATCAACAGTTGGCTTCCCTGATATTATACTTTCCAATCATTTGGTTTCTGGTATAAAGTGCAGACATTCAGTGGATATCAAGTAGGGACATACAATGCCTATATTTCATTGTCTGGCGTACTTTGTTTGGCATTAATTCTTTCATATTTATTCACTTTCTATCAGATGTCAGAGTCTCATTGCTTTTTTATGGCTGAGTGGTATTTCACAGAGTATAAATATAACATTTTTCAGTCCACTCATCTGTTCTTGGACATCTGGCTTGATTTCATGTCCTAGAAATTGTAAATAATGCTGTAATAAACATGAATGTGCAAGTGTTTTACCTGCTGAGAGTTTTCCTATCCTTTGGGTAGATACCTAAGAGTGGAATTACTGGGTTTTATGGTAATTCTATTTGTAGGTTTCTGAAGAATCTCTGAATTTTTCTCTATGGTTATTGCACTAATGTACATTCCCTCAAACAGGGTAGGAGGGTTCTCTTTTCACCACA
This sequence comes from Tupaia belangeri chinensis, assembly GCF_000334495.1. Classification (NCBI taxonomy): domain Eukaryota; kingdom Metazoa; phylum Chordata; class Mammalia; order Scandentia; family Tupaiidae; genus Tupaia; species Tupaia belangeri. The sequence continues at coordinate 532,544 of NW_006199577.1, forward strand.
TTCTTGCCAGAATATACGTTTCTTAATTTTTTTTTTTTATCTTAGCCATTCTGACTGGGGTTAAGTGGTATCTCATTATGGTTTTGATTTGCATTTCCCTTATGATAAATGATGTTGAACATTTTTGTGTGTTTTTTTTTTGCCATTTGTATGTCTTCCTAAGATAATTGTCTGTTCAGCACATTTACCCATCTTTTAATTAGATTGATTAGTTTTTTGCAAGTAAGCTATTTGAATTCTCTGTATATTCTGGTTATGAGGTCCTTATCTGAGGTATAATTTGCAAATATGTTCTCCCATTTTGAAGGTTGTCCCCTGACCCTAATTATTAACGCCTTTGCTGTGAAGAAGATTTTTAGCCTGATTTAGTCCCACTTATCTATTTTCAGGATGATTGTCTATGCTTCGTGGGTCTTATTTAAGAAGTCTTTGCCTACTCTGTTGTCTTCAGGAGTTTTCCCTGTGTTTTCCACCAGTATTAATATAGTTTGAGGTTTTATGTTTAGGTCCTCAATCCATTTTGAATTGATTTTCATTAGTAGTAAGAGATAGGGGTCTGGTTTCATTTTTCTGCAGGTGAATATCCAGTTTTTCCTGTACCATTTGCTAAAGAGATTTTCTTTTCCCCACTGAATTGTCTTATGCCCTTTGTACAAATCAGTTGACTGTATGATTTGGGGTTTATTTCTGGGTTTTCAATTCTGTTCTATTGATCTACCTGCCTGTTTTTGTGTCAATACCATGTTGTTTGGATTATCACAGCTTAGACACACATTTTGAGGTCAGGAAGTGAGATGCCTCATACTTTACTATTTTTGCACAGTATTGCTTTGGTAAGATGAAGGCTTTTATGATTCCAGACAAATTTTGTGATTGATTTTTCTATTTATTTTAGTAATGTCTTTGGTAGTTTGATCAGAACTGCACTGAATTTGTAGATTAATTTGGGTAGCACTGACAGTTTAATTATATTAATTCTTTCCATCTAGGAGCATGGTATGTTTTCGCACTTTTTGTATAATTTTCAATTTCGTTTTTAAGTTTTTCATAGTTTTCCTAGTAGAGGTCTTTCACTTCTTTGGTTAGGTTTATTCCTATATTTTTTGTAGCTATGACAGTTGGGATTGCTCTCTTCAACCTTACCTCCGTTCATTGTTGGTGTTGATTTTGTTTTCTGCCATTTTACTGTATTTATGATCACTCTCAGGAGTTTTTAAAGGATTCTTTTGGATTTTCTATGTATGTAATTATATCTCCTGTAAGTAGAGATAATTTCACTTCTTTTCCTACTTGAATGCCTTTTATTTTACTCTCTTACATGATTGCATTGGCTAGGATTTCCAGTATTACATTGAAAAGGAGTGGGGAAAATGGGCAGCTTAGTCTTGTTTCAGTTTTGAGTGGAAAAGCTTTCAGCTTTTTTCTATTCATTATGATGTTAGCTATGGGTTTGTCATAGATGTCTGCTATTGTGTTGAGGAATATCCCATCTATGCCAGTTTTTCAGAGTCTTAATCATAAAGGATGCTGTATTTTATCAAATACTTTTTTCTGCATTGATTGATATGATCATATGGTTTTTAATCTTTCTTTCTTTCCTTTTTTTAGAGATTTTTGCTATAGGGTGTGTGCGCTCGCCAGACAGAGAGAGAGAGACAGACAGAAGCAAGAAATCACCCCCTAGGGGGGATGGTCACGCCACAATCCCTTCTCCTCCATTCTCCTCTTAGGATCCTGGGCACGCACGCACACACACCCAGTGTGAGTTTAAGCCACCGAGTCTGGAACTCAAACCGCGGTCGACTACATGGGAGTCCAGTGACATAGCCATTAAGTCAACTGCTGGTCCCGGTTTTTATCTTTCTTTCTGTTAATGTGATGCATTACATTTATGGTTCTGCATATGTTGAATCATCCTTGCATCCCTGGAATAAAGCCTACTTGGTCGTACTGTATAATCTTTTTAATGTGTCATGTATCTTTTTGATAATTTTTGCATCTGTGTTCATCAGAGATATTGGTGTGTGGTTTTCCTTTTTTGTCATGTCCTTGTCTGCTTTGGGAATCAGGGTTGTGGAGGCTTTATAGGATGAGTTTGAGAGGGTTCATTTCTTTTTGATATTTAGAAATAGTTTGAGGAGAATTGGGGTTAGTTCTCCTTTAAAAGTTTTGTAGCTATTGGAAGTGAAGCCATCAGAACCTGGGCTTTTCTTTGTTAGGAGACTATGTATTACTGATTCTCATTGCTTTCTATTAGTCTTTTCAAGCTTCTATTTTTTCTTGGTTCCATCTTGGTAAATTATATGCATCCTGAAATTTGTCCATACCATCTAGATTTTCTAGTTTGTTGGTGTATAATTGCTCATATTGGGTCATTGGAAAAGTCATGACATATTTTTCTGTTTTTCTATGCAAAAATGCATCATGACTTTTCTGAAAACCCAATAGTGTTTTCTCATGATGTTTTCTACGTTTTAAAGAAATATTTTATCCAATTTATTTATTATTTTTATTATTTTCCAGTTTGATCAGAGAGAGACAAAGAGAGAGGGAAAGTGAGAAAGCAAGCCACCAGGTCTGGGACTCAGACCATAGTTGGCCATATGGGAGTCCAGCACCTTTAACCACCATGCCACCTGCTGACCAAGATGTTTTATATTTCTGTTATATCTGTTGTAATATCACCTGTTTCATTGTTGATTTGATTTATCTGGTTCATTCCTCTGTCCTTGATTAATCTAGCTAATGCTGTGTCAATTTCATTGTTTTCTCAAAGAACCAGCTTTTGGTTTCATGTATTTTCTATATAGTTCTTTTATTCTGTCATTTTTTACTGCTCTATCTTTTTTTAATTTTCGGTAAACTGGTGTTTCTTTTATTACCTTACTTACAAGTCATGCATGAAGGTTTGTGATATAGGTTTTCTTAGAATAAACCCATTTTGACTCATTTAGCGCAATTCAAATGGGAAATATTAGCACTTTGTGGTGTGGAAAAAGCATTTAATAAGTCATGATTTTCACAAAATATAAAATGGACCCTTATTTTATAGTAGTTTTTAATTTTACCAAGCACCAAGATATACCACAATAGTTTAGGAAAGGCAAAGTTAAGCTAACAAATAAGTCTCTAGTACAACAATATTTTGCCATCTGAAAACAGCTTCTGTTTATTAACTGATCAGATTATAAAAATAATCATGGTGGATACCTTAGTTCAGTCTTCTAATAAGCCTGCTGATTTTGTCTTTCCTGTTGCCAGCATCTTCACCCTCTACAAATGAGTAATTTAACTGAGTACTGATTATGCAAGTGAGGGAACTACATGAAGCTGGGAAGATGGAGCAAAAACAGAAAGGACTAAGAAGAGTAATCCTTAGAGTTGTGGACAGAAGTCTGACTACTTTTCCTATTTTCCAAAATCTTTTCAGAAGGAACTGGGGAAGTCATGTCCACAAACATTAATAGACCATTTATTTTCTATTAACAGGATTCTTCCTACCTCCTGTCCCTGGCATAGTATCTTTGAGATGTATATTTCAACTGATTACAGTATATTCTTATGCTTATCTCTTCCCAAGACACAGAACTTCCCTTTTCCTTGAGATGTAGATTAAGTCTTTCTTTAACTAATCTCTTTCCAAGACACAGATCTTCCCTTCCAAATATCAACCTAGGAATTGTGGAACCCACCTATAACCTACAAGCCCCACCCCCTCTACATGTCCCACCTTTTTGGGCCAGGCCAATGGAAAATCTCTTCACTAAATGTTGTCTGTCAATCTCAAAAGCAAATAAAAGGAACCCCTGTACATGATCACCCTGAGAAAGGCATGTATGCCTCTTCTCCAGGCCTAGGTCACTCACATTTGGCTTGGAAATAAACCACATTAATTATTAATTATTAATTTTACACTTGGTTATTTTTTCCATCGACAGAGTTCACTTATGGGGAGAGATAGTTTGTATTTCCACCAGCTAGAGAGAAATACCCTATAATTCTAGGGCATCAAGGAACCAGAAAGGTCCTCAGTAGTGAGGATAAGCTAGCTATAAAATAAACGCTTCTCTGGTACTATCTAACAAGGTTTGAAAACAAGCCTCAGAAGTATCACTTGACTTCTAAGTAATTTAATAGCACCCTAGACAAAACTCAAACAAATTAAATAAGTAAAAATACTGTCATTTATCAATGAAATATTCATAATGGCTGATAGCCAATAAAAAATTGACAGTTATACAAAGAAGGTTGAAGGTACAACCTATAATGAGAACAAAAGTGAATCAATAAAAAGATACTCTAAAGAAACATGATAGAATTACTAGGCATAGACATTAAAACAGATATTAAAATTATACTCCATGTGTTCAAGAAGGCACAGGAAAATGTGAACATATTGAAACACATGGAAGACACAAAGTAAATGGTTTTAGGAAAATGCAATTTCTGGGATAAAAAATAAACTAAACGGGATTAACAGCGGACTACATATTGCATAAGAAAGATTAATGAACTTGAAATACAGCAAAAGAAAATTCTTTAACAAAATAAGAGGAAAAGAAGACTTAAAAATTAATAGAGCATCTCTGAGCTCATGAGAAAATTTAAAGCAGCCTAATGTATTTGTAGTTAGAGTCCAGGAATGGAACAGAAAAATATTTGAAGAAATAATGGCAGAAATAATATGATAAAATCTATAAATCCACAAATCCTAAAAGCTCGATGAATTTCAAGCACAAAAATACAAAGAAAAATACACCAAAGCATATCTTAAACTGCTTAAAACCAGTGATAAAGAAAAAAATCTTAAAAGCAGCCAGAAAACGGATTGTATGCAGAAGCACATTACTTACAGAAAAACAAAGATAAGGATAACATTGTATGCAGCAGAACATTACTTACAGAAAAACAAAGATAAGGATAACAGTAGATTTCTCACCAAAAAGAAAACAAGATAGGTCAGGGAGGAGCAACATATTTAAAATCCTGAGAGAAATACATTGTCAGCTTATACCTAGACAAAATATCTTGTAAAATGAGAGTGAAATAAAAATGTTTCCAGACTTCCAGGAGCTCAAAGAATATATCACCAGTCAACTAACAGTTCAAGAATCATTAAAGGGAACGAGCAGTTAGTGTAATGGCTATGTCGCTGGACTCCCATGTAGTCGACCGCGGTTTGTGTCCCGGACCTGGTGGCTTAGAACTCACGCCGGGCGCGTGTGCATGTGTGCCCAAGATCCTGAGAGGAAAATGGAGGAGAAGGGATTGTGGCGTGACCATCCCCCCTGGGGGGTGATTTCTCGCTTTCTGTCTCTATGTCTCTCTCTGTCTGTCTGGCGAGTGCACGCACCCTATAGTGAAAATCTCTCAAAAAAAAAAAAAAGAAACATTAAAGGGAATCATTTACATGTGAGCATCATGTAGGACTAGGCAGTTTCAAACACCTACCTATCCACAGAAACATTAAAAATCAACCTCAAACTGTTAAAACCAACTTTTTCAGAAATTTGGAAAGCAAGAAAATGTTTACAACAACCCAACAAAATCTGAATTAAGCAAAAGGTAGCTTTAAAATGTTAGAAAACTTTTTTGTGTGTTTTTATTTACTCATGCCTCAATCTCTTCTAACCCAATAGCAGTCTCAAAGATAACATCCCTGTGAACCTAGTGTGAAATCTTGACTCCTAATTCCAGAGGGAGCAAAGCATACCCTTGTTCACACATTCTCATATTTGTCTATTTCACCCATGGGGGCAGGGGGAGAGGGTTACCTGAAGTACTAGTGCAGGGAATTCATCTCTATTTTACCTAAATTGAAACCTGCTCAGCATGAAAAAGTGCTTTGAACTGCCTGAAAACATTGTTAAGTGATTGAAAAACCTGTAGTCACTTAGGGCAAAAGATTATGGTGAAACATAGAATAGACCACCTGAGATCTGGGAGAAAATTTCAGGGACAGTTTCTTTGGGATTAAAAACATTTAAAATCAGTTTTATATACTGGGGAATTTGCAAAGCCATGTACATGCCAAGGACGGGATCATGCTAAGAAAAAACTGATAGTACCTTGTTTTCACCACTGGCTAACCTATAGGTTCAGTGCAAGTTATAAGTGAAGGGAGAAGTAGAATTATAAATGGCCTAGCTAAGGGTTAAAGAAGGGTCCAGCAAAGAGACAATCCATTAAGATTTGGAAAGGCTTATTATTTCATATTTTTTCAAGTTCCTGGCATTCAAGGAAATCTTGTCAAAACACCGTTTGAATACAATCTAAACATTTAACAATCAAGAACAACAAGCACTAACTTTTGGCAAGATGGCTGACTAGAGGAGCTGGGTACCATTTCCTCCTAGAAAAGAATCATAATCAGACAGTAAAGATTTGATATTTACTCAAAATAATTGTTAAGGAAAGCTGAAATGTGGCAGAAAAGTGACGGAGATGGCAGTTATGCATGGAGATGCAGGATGAATGTATAAGGAAGAGATAGAAGCACCCTCTATTTACCACCCAATCTCCTAAATCAAAGCATCTGAGACAAAGAGACTTCTTATGGTAACGAAGGATAAGTGGGAGGTCCCAAGCAGTACCCAGTGATGCCAAGGGCATGTGAAATCTTTGCAGGAAAATCCTGCAGATTCATAGGCCCTGAGGCCAGTCTGGGGAACTGACTCAGAACCCACATGCCTGCATAGCCCTAGAGAAGAAAACTAACGTTTTGCCCTCCCCCATGCAAGAAGCTGCTGCATAACACTATCATGATATCCACTTTATCCAGATCCACAAAGTGAAGCTGGCAATCCCAAGTCCAGCTGCACACAAGTTTCAGTATCAGCCTAAAAAAACAGGATACTGACCCAGTGCACAGCACACCAGCACTGGTAGCAACCTTTCCCAACCAAGGCCCTTGGAGACAGGCTGGTGGCACCATGCCCAGAATCAACACCAGTAGTGGCCTCATATATCAGGGACTTACAGAGCTAGGCTGGAAGGTCTATGCACAGCCACTCAATAGCACTACTAATGGCTTTTCCCAGCTGGGGCCCAAGGAGATTGGCTAATGGATCTGGGAACAGCTGTGTGCAGTGTCAGCAGTTACCCAGCCCACCCAGAGCCCATAGAGACAGGCTAGTAGCCCTAAATCCAGTTGTGCAGCATGTTGGAAGTAGCCTTATATATCTGGGGCCTGCAAAGTCTGGCCATTGGTTCTGCACTGAGCAGTACACCAGGGTCATAAATGGCATCCCCACTCTGGGCCCGAAAAGAAAGGTCAATGGCTTTTTACTCAGCCAGCACCAGGAGTGGTCCTATCCACCTATAGCTTGCTGAAACAACAGAGTGAACCACCCTCAGCCTTGAGTCATGCCTGGAGCCACAGGAACAACTCAATCTACCCACAAACCTAACCTGCCTTTAGGAGAGTTGAGTTCTACAACCTCTGCAGCCTAAATCACGGAGGCATTCACAGACATTACTGATACAGAATACAGCTGAAGAATTACATATACAGCTGAGACTACACTACTAAGTTCACCTAGAACCAAAGCTAGTGCTCCCTAGTCAGTCAACTTCTTAAAATTGATGATGAATTTGGTAAAGTTGCAGTATACAAAATCAGCATATAAAAACGAGTAGCATTTCTATACACCAATAACTAGCTGAAAAAAAAATCAAGAAAGCCATCCTATTTACAATGACTACAAAAATAAAATACCTCAAAATAATTTTAACCAAGGAGCTGAAAGATCTCTCCAATAAAATAGAAAAATCACATGTGCTCACTCATATGCAAAAGCTAAAATAATTGACCTAATAGAAGGAGAAAGTAGAATAGTGGTTACTAGAAGCAGGAGATGGTGAAAGAGAGAAGAGATAGGGAGATGCTGGTTAACAGAATGCAGAATTTCTTTCTGGGGTCATGAACAAGCTCTGGAATTATCAGTACATAGTGGTAATGGTTGTACAATATTTTGAACATACTAAAAGTCGCTTTATTGTTCAATTTATGATAGTTACAATGGCACTTTTAATGTCATGTGAATTTTATCTCAATGAAAATATATGGAAAAATATTAATAATGAATTGTGGGCTTTATAACATTTGTAGAAGTACAATTTGTGCCAATAATAGCACAAAAGCTAGACAGGAAATAAAACTAAACCTGTAGCAAATGTCAAATGATATATTTACATAAGGCTGAATTGTGAAAAGCTGAATGTTTATACTGTAAACCATTAAGTAAGTAACTAAAATTAAAATTTATAGCTAATAACCCAATAAGGGAGATAAAATTGAATAATAAAAATAATTCAAAAGAAAGTAGGAAAAAAAACACTCAAGGAATAGATAGGACAAATATAAAACAAATAGTAAGAGCTAGACTTCCGAAATATTCAAAGAAGCCATTTTAAAGCTGAAGTGTGTTCTGCCCTGAAAGGGAAGCTATGCTCTAAACTCCACCTTCTAGACTCTCGAAATATTCAGACATAGTAGGGCTATCTTTGTCCTCTCTTTGTCTGTCTGCCTGCCTCTCTGTCTTGTGCTCTCTCTCTCTCTCTTTAAATTTAAATTTTCAACCACTTCTTACCTTGGGCCTTTTCTTTTCACTTGCTAATTTCAGAAGCCCTTTTAAAGCTGGCCTGTGTGTGTGATACCCTAGTGTGCCACTCGGGTTTTCATTTTTTACATATAATTTTTTTTCCTCTTTTGGTAGTATTTTTCTAGTTTTTTCTTTTTGCTTTTATTTTTTTTAACCTTACTTTCCCATTCTAAGCTTCACTCTCCACACACTGAATGTCTAGATAGGCCTATTGTGCACAGTAGCCAAGCATCTCAATACTTTCAGAGTCATTGAAATCCTCAACGTTCATTAAACCTCTTGATTTAAGGAAGAAATTTCTTCTTATAAATCTGAGCAAGTAATCTCTTCCTGTGGATACCACATTGTAAAGCACAGTGGGGAAGAGATTTTTGTCACAGAATAACCAGAAACCACCACAGAGGCACAAGAAACATAAGGAACCAAGAAAATATCTCTTCCCTAAGGGAAAAGAACAATCCCTCATCATCCACAGACAATACAGTAGAACTCTTGGAAATGTCTGATAGAGAATTCAGAATATTCATAGTGACAAAACTATGAATACAAGAGCTGAGAGATAATGAACTCCAGAAAATGCAGGATAAAAGAGACGACGAGTTCTAGGAGGTGTTGAAGTTTTTCTATGACCTGAAAGAGGAAATACACACCATAAAAAAGAGTTAGATGGAGCTATTAGAGATAAAAGCTGCCATTCAAGAAATCAAAACCTCTCTCACAAGTATTAAAAGCAGATTAGTTCTGGGACCAGCAGTTAGCATAATGGCTATGTCGCTGGACTCCCATGTAGTCGACTGTGGTTCGTGTCCTGGACCAGTGGCTTAAAACTCACACCAGGCGCGTGTGCGCGCATGCCCAAGATCCCGAGAGGAGAACGGAGGAGAAGGGATTGTGGTGTGGCCATCCCCCTGGGGAGTGATTTCTCGCTTTCTGTCTCTCTGTCTCTCTCTGTCTGTCTGGCAAGCGCACACTCCCTATAGCAAAAACCTCTTCAAAAAAAAAAAAAAGCAGATTAGTTCATGCAGAAAATCAAATCTTGGATGTGGAAGGCAAAACCTCTGATTTATAAAATACAACCAAAAAATCTGAGACAAAAACTCAAAAAAATGAGAATACTATATGAGAAATACTAGACAGCATTAAGCACCCAAATGTCTGGTAATTGGTATCCCAGAAGGTGAGAAAACTAATAAGGGCATTGATCATTTATTCCATGAAATCTTGGAAGAAAACTTTCCAAATCTAGAGAGACATTCAAATATCCAGACTCAAGAATTACAAAGGACCCCTAATAGAATCAACCCAGGAAGATCTTCTCCAAGGCACATCATAGCCAGACTGGCCAAATCTACAAAGACAGGATACTAAAATTGGCAAGAGAAAAATGTCAGGTTACTTATAAAGGTTATCCAATCAGGCTAACCTCAGATCTCTCATCAGAAACAATGCAAGCAAGGAAAGAATGAGAAAATATATTCAAAGTGTTAAGTGAAAAACGGTTTCAACCAAGAGTACTATACCCAGCAAGACTATACTTCATGTGAAAAGAAAAGATAAAACATTCTCAGACAAAACCTGAAAGAATTTATCAACACCAGACCAGCTCTTCAAGAAGTTATGAAAGGAGTGGTTTACTGGAAAACTAAAGATACACATACAGAAATAAGAGAACAAAAAGCAACCAATGAAATGACCAACTTTAATGCTGGGGACAAGAAATATCAATAAGGGAACCAGCAGTTAGCGTAATGGCTATGTCGCTGGACTCCCACGTAGTCGACCGCGGTTCGTGTCCCGGATCCGGTGGCTTAAAACTCACGCCAGGCGCGTGTGCGTGCGTGCCCAAGATCTCAAGAGGAGAATGGAGGAGAAGGGACTGCGGCGTGGCC
>NW_006199577.1:543224-545159 GCF_000334495.1 Tupaia belangeri chinensis
ACCTGGACTTTTCCAGCCCAGCACTGTAATCAGTAGAGATTGCAAAAGAGCAACCACAAGAGACGATTATCTTCAGAAAGACTTTGAAAGAAGAAAAGGAGATTGATCTTTGCTAGAAGATGATATATCACAGAACACTTGGTAGGCAGGAATGAATTGAGAAGGTTTATGTGTGACTTATGTGTTGGGCATTTGCTTTTCAACAATTTTGAGTAGTTGACATGTAAATATTTTCTCAAAAATATTTAAAACCATACTGTCTCTGTTGTTACAGTCATAAATGAAATTATACAAAATTATAAGAAATATTTTGAATGTTACCTTTAAAATTCAGTATTTTGAAATTTTGAAAGTTGTTTATTAACTGTCAAGAACTATGGAGTATGAGCTAAAATTTTTTGATATGTAAAGTAAATGTTTGCAGAAAAATGTAAAAATGAATAAATAAAACAAAACAAAACAAATAGTAAGAAAGGTGTAAAAAAATAGTAAGAACCTCAATCATATCAATAATCACATTAATGTAAGCTTCTAAAGCCTTAACTTAAAGTAGATGTTGTCAAAATGGATAAAAAGCGAGACCCATCTATAAGAAACCACTTGAAATGGAAATTAAAAACCTATTAGTTAAAAATTAAAAGAGGGGGAAAAAGGCATTACATTTTAATACCAACCACAGGAAAGCTAGAGTATTTATACTACTATTATACAAAATAGATTTCAGAACAAATGGTATTACCATAGATTATAACGGTCATTTCTAGGGTTGGATGGTTGTGTGGCAGTAAAATGTGATGTTTTGCCAGGCCAGTTCACATGGGAAGGCTCCAATTTCACATGTGGAGACCTCTCTGAGTAAGCCAGGCACGCACATGCCCATAATCCAGGGCTTCCTGATGCTGGAGTGCTAGATCATGGCATAGCATCAGGACCATATTGGAGATGCCTTCTCTCTATGTCACCTATGGAAGCAATTAATTAATTAATTTTATAAGGAAGAAAAACATTTTAAAAGATGGTCATTTTGGGACCAGCAGATGGCATAATGTGCCGGGGGTCCAGCCTCAGTGGGGGTGGGTTGACTCGATGGAGGCGGTGCAGGTGAACAGAAGACAAAGGTCTCAGTGCCTTTTCATGCACATCCTATGCCGGACACTCCCAGAGATTGGTCTCTGAGGAGTGACAACTGCTAGGAATCATCGTGTGTTTTTATTGAAAATGTGTTACGTGCAAGTAAATGGAAGATGGGCTATGTGTTTCAATTATCAGCTCATAGAGTTTTAACAATAGAGAACATAGATTCTATTCAGGGTTGGATTAAGGGTGGGTCTAGTGCAGTTCCGCAATTGTTTATTTGCTGTAGGTGGGTCTCCATGGAATGCAGTTTTGGGAAAGCAGTTCCAGTAAGCAGAGATGATTATCAGCTGATGCGGCGCAGCAGCCATCTTGTGATTACCAGGAATGGTGCTGAGAAAAGAAAATCTTAAGTATAGATATTAGTTCTTATGGATCTCAATAAAGAATGAGACTTATATAGTTTTATAGGGATCTAAAACTTAATTTAAGGAATCCTAATATATTTGTCTATTTCACCTGGTGAGGGCAGGGTTGTCTTGGGCCAGTTTTGGCCTAATCCTATTTTAGGTAAAGAAAAGATTATCTTTAAGTTTATGTTAAATGTATCTTGAAGGGCCTTCCAAAGGTCAAGATTATTTTTGCCTAGAGAGAACTTCAGCCCACCCTCTATTGTGACCATGGAGATAAAGCATTGTAATTAACAGTAGGTGATCAGAGCAAAGGGGAGCGGTCGGGGGACTTCCTGGAAAATTTTATCATATACTCAGGATGTATAAGAGAGCTACGTAATTCTTTTATAGTAGAATATTGGGGAGTCTGAGGGGGGTCGCTTCCCAGCAAGGCTACCACAGTTTTCTG
>NW_006199577.1:549693-553682 GCF_000334495.1 Tupaia belangeri chinensis
TAGAAACTAGAAATGGAAAATTTTTGAGAATAATATGCATGATTAAGTCACTATGCAGTATATTCTGTATGGGAAATCACATTTTGTATGCTGTGATGATGCTTAGGGGAAGAATGTAAATTAAGTTAAAAAAAGTTTCAGAAAAAAAAATCTATTTGATGACTGCAGTAAGATATATAGCCCCAACTAGGTGCTACTTTATAGGATGCCTAAAGTTAGATTTGTGTTCATGGAAATATATATATCAGCTGTGTTTGCTATGAAAATATTTATATTCATTAACATCTTTAGTAATTCAATAAAATGTGGGAGGAAAACAGTATAGAAAACAAACATGGATAGCAGAGACAGTGTGGGAGGAGAGTGGGAGATGGCAGAGGGTAAGAGATAGGGAATCAAGGATGGGGGAAAAAAACAAAACTTACAGGAAACAAGAAATGGAAAATTATTTGTTGACAATAACATGTTTGTTGATGTGCTTGATTGAGACAATATACAGTGTACTCTGGATGGAAAATCTCATTTTGTATGTTGTAATGATGTACAGTGAATGAATGTAAATAAATAAATTTAAATTTAAAAAATGTAAAAAAAAAGTAAAGAAAACATAATTCTAAATGTTTAGATATCACAATGGAGCTTAAAAATTATTGTAGCAAAAGCTGATAATACTAAAGAGAAAAATAGACAACTTCACAATTACAATCAGAAATTTCAATATCCTTCTCTCAATAAATGATGGAATAAGTAGACAGAATATTAAGATATAGAAAACTTGAACAATACTTCCCACCACTTTGACCTAATTGGCATTTTAAAAATGCTGCACTCGGGACCAGCAGTTAGTATAATGGCTATGTCGCTGGACTCCCACGTAGTCGACCATGGTTTGAGTCCTGGACCTGGTGGCTTGAACTCACGCCGGGCACATGTGTGTGTGTGCCCAAGATCCTGAGAAGAGAACAGAGGAGAAGGGATCGCGGTGTGGCCATACCCCCTGGGGGGTGATTTCTCGCTTTCTGTCTCTCTGTTTCTGTCTGTCTTTCTGGTGAGTGCATGTGCCCTATAGCAAAAACCTCTCCAAAATATAAAAAAATTTAAAAAAATAAAAGTGCTGCACTCAACCACAATAGAATACCCATTATTTTTAAGTGCATACAGAACATTAATAAAAATATGCCAACAATTCTTCTTCAACCAAAGACAGCACAAACGAATCTGCAGAAGTGTCAGGAAAATAACTCAAAATATTCATAACAGAGATGAGGAAGTCTTTCCAGGACTGGAAGGGGAAAATAAACACCATAAAAAAGAATCAATCAGAACTTTTTTTTTCGCTAGAGGGTTCGTGCACTGGCCAGAAAGACAGAGAGAGACAGAGAGACAGAAAGTGAGAAATCACCCCCAAGGGGGATGGCACGCCACAATCCCTTCTCCTCCATTCTCCTCTTGGAATCTTGGGCACACGCCCATCCTGAGTTTAAGCCACCGGGTCTGGGACTCTAACCACGGTTGACTACATGGGAGTCCAGCTACATAGCCATTACACTAACTACTGGTCCCTCAATCAGAACTTTTAGAGATGAATATGGTAATACAGGAAATCAAGGCCTCCCTCAAAGTATTAGTAGCTTATTGGACCACATAGAAGACAGAATCTCTGATCTAGAAGTCAAAACCTCTGACTTACATAAAACCAACAAAAATAACACAAAAAAGTAAAAATAAGGATAACATATGAGAAATACTAGATACTATTAAACACCCAAATATCTGAATAATAGGTATTCCGGCAGGTGAAGAATCAGAGAAGGGCATAGAAGATCTATTCCATAAAATACTTGCAGAAAACTTTCCAAATCTCAAAAACCATTCAGACATCCAGACTCAAGAAATACAAAGGACCCAAAATCAAATCAACATAAGAAGATCCTCTCCATGGCACATCATAGCCAGATTGGTAAAAATCACAAAGATAGGATTCTAAAAATGGCAAGACAGAAACATCAAATTACTTGCAAAGGTTATTCCAGTAGGCTAACATCAGATCTTTCCGTTGAAACAATGCACGTGAGGAAAGAATGGGAAGACATATTCAAAACCCTAAAAGAAAATAAATTTCAGTCAGGAATACTATACCTGGCAAGATTTTTACTTCAGATGGAAGAAATATTAAATCATTCTCAGATACATAAAAACTGAAAGAATTCACCAACACTAGACTAGCTCTTCAAGAAGTACTGAAAAGAGTGATATCAGGAAAACTAAAGGGACAAATAGAGATAAGAGAACAAAAAACAACCAAGAAAATGGCAAGCAGAATGGCAAGGATAAATCTGCAAATATAAGTAATAAGATTGAATGTTAATGGATTAAATTCTCCAATTAAAAGACATAGAATGGGTGAATGGATTAAAAAAACAAAGCCGTGTATATACTGCTTACTAGGAACACACCCCAGTAATAAAGATATACATAGACTAAAACTGAAGGGCTAGAGAAAGACATTCCAAGCAAATGGAAACCAAAACCAAAACAAAAAAAACTGGAGTTGTGATATTAATAATAGACAAAATAGACTTTAAGATAAAAGCTGTAAGACATAAAGAAGGACACACTTATAAATATCAATGCACCTGGGACCAGCAGTTAGCGTAATGGCTATGTTGCTGGACTCCCGTGTAGTCGACGGCAGTTCAAGTCCCGGACCCGGTGGCTTAAAACTCACAGGCGCATGTGCGTGCGTGCCCAAGATCCCGAGAGGAGAATGGAGGAGAAGGGATTGAGGCGTGGCCTTCCCCCCGGGGGCTGATTTCTCACTTTCTGTCTCTCTGTCTCTCTCTGTCTGTCTGGCAAGTGCACGAGCCCTATAGCAAAAACCTCTAAAAAAATCTATGCACCCAACACTGGAGCACCCAAATACATAAAAGAGAGAGTTAGACCTGAGGGGAGAGATAGATTACAACACAATAATCACTGGGGATCTCAACCTCTCACTGTCTCCTCTGGACAGATCATCTAGAAAAAAAATGAAAAAAGAGATACAAGATCTAAATGATACCATAAATCAAATGAACTTGACAGATATATATATATGACATTTCAGCCAACTAAAAACGTAGTTTTCTTACACCCACAGGAAACATTTTGACGACTTACCACAAGCCTCTACAAATTCAAATGTATTGAAACTATATCCAGCATCTTTTCTGACCACAATGGAATCAAATTTAAAATCAACTACAGAAAGAACCCTAAAAAATACACAAACACATGCAAACCAAACAACCTACTCCTGAATGATTTACAACCACGGAAGAAATTAAGACTAAAATCAAAAGATTCCTTGAAGCCAATGATAACGAACAAATGAGTTTGCTTAAGGTATGGGACAAAACAAAAGCAATCATAAGACCATAGGCAGTCATGAGACCCAGTTGCAAGGATACAGATAGATTGGAAGTATGAAAATGGAAAAGTATACCACGCCAATACTACACACTAAAAACAACAACACAGTTGTCATGGTGAGGAACAGAGAGAGAGAGAAAGAGAGAGAGAGAGAGAGAGAGAAAGCAAGTCACCAGGTCTGGGACTCAAACCACAGTCCCACAGTCAGCGATGTGGGAGTCCATGCCCTTAACCACCACACCACCTGCTGGCCCCAAGAAGCACATTTTATAACAACAAAAGGGTCAATTTAGCAAGAAGATAATAGTCTTCATACTATGAGGTAGGTAGGACTTTTATTAAGTCCTATATTAGAAGAGGGGAATTGAAAAAGATATGAGTGAAATTATAATTTTTTCAGGAAAGTTCATTTTAAAAATTACAATAGAGCATTTTCTCATGTTCTCTCAGAAGTAGCATTTTTGATGTCTGACCCTCCTGAAAAAGATTGTGGACAGGTTGGGAAGCCACTGATCTATAGTTTTCCATTTGGAACTTGGTATAACTTTTTCTAGTTTTTCATTTTGTTTTAAGTTTTT
>NW_006199577.1:553732-563527 GCF_000334495.1 Tupaia belangeri chinensis
AAGAGAGAGAAAGGAGAGAGAGAAAGAGAGAGAGAGAGAAGTGAGAAATCACTCACCAGGGGAAATGGCCACCACGATCCCTTCTCCTCCATTCTCCTCTCAGGATTTTGGGCTCGCATGTGCAGGTATCCAGTGTGTTTTTCAAGTTGCTGGGTCCAGGATTCAGACTGCTCAATTGGCTATGTGGGATCCAGCTGCCTTAACCTCTGAACCACCTGCTGGCCCCTAATTTTTTGAACTTTAAAATTATGCTATTAGTTATTATAAATTTAATACATGCTGGAAAGGAAAAAAATAGTAACTTTAATGTGAAGAAACTTGGTAAATACCACCTTAACCAAGAGATCAAAGTTAATGTCAACAATGTTAAGTCAATGTGTCTACTACTATTAATGGCATATAATTAGGTGTTGTTTTTACTCTTTTTTTTTTTGAGAAGTTTATTTTGCTATAGGGTGTGTGTGCTCACCAGAAAGACACAGAGAGACAGAGAGACAGAAAGCGAGAAATCACTCCTCAGGGAGGGTGGCCATGCCGCAATCCCTTCTGCATTCTCCTCTCGGGATCTTGGGCACGCATGCACACACACCTGGCATGAGTTAAAGCCACCAGGTCCAGGACTTGAACAGCGGTCAACTACATGGGAGTTCAGTGACATAGCCATTATGCTAACTGCTGGTCCCACTAGGTGTTGCTTTCATCCAGTCAGATAATCTTTGTCTTCTAACTATTTAGTTCATTTATATTAATGTGATTAATGCTGTAGATTCATTTAAGCTCATGTTCTTCCTAATATTTTCAATTTGTTTAATCTACTCCTTGTTTCTTTGTTACTCTTGTGTTGCCTTATTTCGGATTAATCCAGTTTTCATCATTATAACACCATTTTCAACCCTCTATTAGCATTTTATTTTTACCACTTTCTCATGTTTTCAGTGGTTATTTTAGAGCCAAGTTTCTGAAGTATGTGTGATTTTTTTCACCAGGATACATTTGGCAATGTCTGGAGATATTTTTGGTTGTCACACTGGTAGGGAGGTGCTACTCACAGCGAGTGGATAGAGACTAAGGCTAAATATCTTACAATACATAGGATAGCCCTTTTGCAACAAAAAATCATCCAGCCCAAAAAGTCAATAATGACAAAGTTGAGATACTATGCTCTAGAAACCCTGTATTCTTAATTTATTACAATCTACCTCGGGACCAGCAGTTAGCGTAATGGCTATGTCGCTGGACTCCCACGTAGTCGACTGCAGTTCAAGTCCTAGACCCAGTGGCTTAAACTCACGCCAGGCGCGTGTGCGTGCGTGCCCAAGATCCCGAGAGGAGAACAGAGGAGAAGGGATTGCGGTGTGGCCATCCCCCCCCCGGGGGGGGGTGATTTCTCACTTTCTGTCTCTCCGTCTCTCTCTGTCTTTCTGGTGCGCGCACGCACCCTATAGCGAAAGCCTCTCAGAAAAAAAAAATACAATCTACCTTGACTTAGTACTTTATTTCTTCATAGTAAATGCAAAAAATTATACAACAGCAAAGGTTCATTGATCTGCTCCTATCCTTTTTACTATTATCAACTATCTTACTTATACGTATAATTCCATAAGGCACTATTATTGAGATCTTAAATAATAGATCATCTCTTACATTTATTCATATGTATACATTTTTTAATGACCTCCATTCCTTTCTGTAATTCTGTTATTCAATGTAATGTCATTTTCCTTTAACCTGAAGAAAACAGTATTGTTTATAGTGCAGTTTTTATGGCATTGAATTCTCTCAAACTTTGTCCAAAAAGTTATTCACATTCAGTTTTTTAAAATTTATTTTATTTTTATCATGAAAAGGAACATGTGCTTGCCAGAAAGTAAGAAAGCACCTCCCAATAGTGTGTGGTCATGCTGAAATGATGTTTTCCTCCATTTCTGCATCCCATCAGGATTTGGGGCATAAACACACATGCACCCAGCATATTTTTCAAGTCATCAGAGCCAAGATTCAAATTGCTATTGGCCATGTGGAATCCAGCTCTCTTTGCACAGCATTTAACTGTTGCACTACTAGGCCAGCCCCGTGAAGAAAACATAAGAAGGAAGGTGATCAAATGTGTCAAATGCTGCTGAGAGATTAATATGGGGACAAAAAGATAGCTATTGTGTTTGGTAATTGGTCACCTTACAAAGTTATTTCAGAGGGTCAGATAGTTAGCATAGTGATAAAATGTGAGGTTCTGCAATGCAGACCTACGTGAGAAAGTTGTCAGTTTAAACCTGGAGAACTGAGTACACCAGATAGACCTTAACCTTCTTCTATCTTTGCTCCCTATCTATGAGTCGTAAATATGCTTTGTCTGACTTCTTGTGTGAGTCTTTTGTCTCACCAGACTCATAGATAATGGGTCCCATTTGCTCCTTATAGCTTCCTTATGGTTTTGGAACTGCTGCAGAAGCTGGGTCTACTCTAAGCCTCTGATAGACTTACAAATCTATGCAGATGTAGAAACAGCTCTGGACAAATTTTACTATTAAGGGGAGCATAGACATGAGATGTCAGCTGCTTTTTAACTTTTTTAAATGAAATTATATGATATACTTAAATAAAATATTTAACATAGTAATGGTACGTAAACTTGTATGTTTATTGTTTATCTCACTACAAGGATCTTCTGAATTTTTCAGATAGTAGTTATTTTAGTCCATTTCATTTCTATGCCAGGATATCTGAGACTGGATGATTTATATAGAAAAGAGGTTTATTTATATAGAAAAGAGGTTATTTATATAGAAAAGAGGCTTGTGATTTTGAAAAGTCCAAAGGTATGGAACTGGCATCTGGAAGGTCTCTCGTGCTATATCACAACATGGTGGAGAGAAACCACTAATCTTTCTGTCTCTGTGGAATTGCTTATTCTGGATATTCCATACAATATGTGACTTTTCATGTCTAGTTTATTTCATTTAGGATAAAATTTTCACGGCTTAACCATGTTGTAGCATGTATCAATACTTGATTCTTTTTTATGACTGATAATGTAGCATTGTGTGAATATACTATGTTTAGTCTCTCCATTCATCCGTTGATGACTATTTGGATTGTTTCCACCATTTTTCTATTGTGAATAGTATTACTTACAAACATTAGAGTTATTTGAACAACTGTTTTTATTTGGTGGATTATATGGTAATTCTATGTTTAACATTTTGATCTGCCAGACTGTTTTCCACAGCAGCTGCACTGTTTTACATGCCAACCAGCCATGTATTAGGATTCTAATCCTTCCACATTTTTGTCAACACTTGTTATTTTCCTTTTTAAAATATTACTCTACTCTTCTACTCATCCTAGTGAGTATGAAATGGCATTTCATTGTAGTTTTGATGTGCATTTGTCTAGTAACTAGTGACATTGAATATATTTTCATGTGCTCATTGACTGCATATCTTCATTGGAGAAAAATTTACTTATTGCCCATTTTTCATGTGCTCATTGACTATCTGCATATCTTCATTGGAGAAAAATTTACTTATTGCCCATTTTTTTGGTCATTTTCTGTATTCTGCTTCCTGTCTCTCACCAGTAACATAAATAAACTCAAAATGGATCAAAGATCTAAACTTAAAACTTTAAACCATAGAACTACTGGTGAAAAACACAGGGGAAACTCTTGGAGACATTGGAGTAGGCAGACTTCTTAAATAAGACCCCTAAAGCATAGGCAATCATCCCCAAAAGTGACAAGTGGGAAGGTTTATTTCTGTGTGTGTGTGTGTGTGTTGATTTTCCTATCAGGATAAAAAGATACTGCACGGCAAAAGAAACAATAATTAGAGTGAAGAGACAGACCCAGAATGGGAGAATATATTTACGATATGTGCCTCAGATAAGGGACTGATAATCAGAATATAAAGGGAACTCAAGCAGTTTACCCACACACACAAAAATCCAATTAAAAGATGGACAAATGAACTGAACAGACAACTCTCCTATGCCCATTTTTAAAGCTGAGTTGTTTGTTTTTATTTTATTTACTTTTTTTCTGTAAATTTAAAAAATAAATTCTGGGGGCCAGTAGGTGGCATGGTGGTTAAGTTGTTGGACTCCCATATGGCTGACCATGGATCAAGGCCTGGACCTGGTGGCTTGCTTTCTCACTTCTTCTCTCTCTCTCATCAAATTTTAAAAATAATAATGATAAATAAAATTAAATAAAATAATTCTTTAAGCAAATAAATTCTGGGTAGTATTCTCTTATCAGATACTTGACATGGGAGTATTTTCTCCCTTTCTGGGAATTTATCTTTTCATTTCTGTGAGAGTTTTTTTTTTTTTTTTTTAATGCTTAACAGTTTTTATTTTTATGATCAAGTCCAATTTATTTTTTTTCTTGTATCTGCTTTTAGTGTGAAGTTTAAAAATCTATTGCCAAACCCATGAACAAGAATATTTACCCATTTAGTTCTAAGAGTTTTATGACTTTAGCACTTATATTGGGTCATTAATTCATTTTGAGTATATGTCTTGTATATGGGGCAAGATAGGCTCTAACTTTATTATTTTACATGTGAATAGTATCCAGCTCTCTCAGCACCATTTACCGAAGAGGATATTCTTTCCTCATTAAATGGTCTTGGTATACATGCCCCAAATAAATTGACTTATATGGGTTAAGTTTTGGCGCCTTAGTTGTTATGCCAACACAACAGTTTTTTTTGTTTCTGTTTTTGTTTTTGTTTTATGCTATAGGGCATATACACTCACCAGATATAAGACACATTCACTCCCCAGAGAAAGACAAAAAGAGAGAGAGAGAGGAAAAGTGAGGATGCACCCCTCTACTGCCCTCCCCCAACCCCGCAGGGTGAATGTCCATGCCACACTCTCTTCTTCATTCTCTTCTCGGGATTTGGGGCACAGACACACACATGTGCCCCATGTGTTTTTCAAGCTGGCATGTCCAGGACTCGAACCATGCAATTGGCTATGTGGGATCCACCTATCTTAACCACCATGCCACCGGCTGACCCAATAGCACAACAGTTTTGTTTACTGTAGTTTTGTTACAAGTTTTGAATTTGGGAGGTGTGAAATCTCCTATTTTATTATTTTTTTACAACATTGTTTTGGTTATTGGGGAACCTTTTCAATTCTATTTAATCTTGAGTATTAGCTTTTCCACTTTTTCAGAAAAGACTATTCACATTGTGATATAAATTGCATTAAATCAGTTGATTGCTTTGGGTGTATTACCATCTTAATAATATTAAGCCTTTTTTAAAAGATTTATTTTATTTTACTTTATTCATTATTATTATCATTATTATCTTCCAGTTTGATCACAGAGAGACACAGAGAGAGACAGAGAGAGGAAGTGAGAAAGCAAGCCACCAGGTCCGAGACTTGAACCATGGTTGGCCATGTGG
Source organism: Tupaia belangeri chinensis (assembly GCF_000334495.1). Classification (NCBI taxonomy): domain Eukaryota; kingdom Metazoa; phylum Chordata; class Mammalia; order Scandentia; family Tupaiidae; genus Tupaia; species Tupaia belangeri. The sequence continues at coordinate 559,153 of NW_006199577.1, forward strand.
GAGTCCAGCGCCTTTAACCACTATGCCAGTTGCCAGTCCCGATAATATTAAGTCTTTTAATCCACGCACGTGGGATGTCTATTTAGGTCTTTAATTTCTTTCAGCAATCTTATGTGATTTAAAATATACAAGTCTTACACCTCTTTGGTTAAAGTTATTTCTAAATATTTTATTCTTTGATGTTATAATAAATGAAATATTTTCTTAATTTCCTTTTTGTGTTGCTTATTGCTACAGTAAACAAATATGAAGGGTTTTTTTGGTGTTGATTTCATATCCTAAACATTTGCTCAATTAATTTATTACTTCTAACAGTGATTTTGTGGGTTCTAAAGGTTTTTTTTATAGATATAAGATACCATAGCATTTGTAACAAAATAAAATTTATTCCTTCTGTTCCACTTTGTATACCTTTTAACTTTTTTGTCTAATTGCTTTGGCCAGAACTTCCAGAACAATGGCAAATAGAAGTAGCAGAAATAGGCATCCTACTTTTGCACCTGATTTTTAAAGGAAAAGATTTCAATCTTTCACCAGTGAGTATGATGTTAGTTATAGCTGTTTCAGAAATGCCCTTGCTCATGTAAAGGAAGTTCCCTTCTATTCCTAGCTTACTGTTTTCATCCTAAAAAGGTGTTTGTTTTGGTCATATGACTTTTCTGCCTCGATCGAGGTGATCATTTGATTTTTTTCTCCTATTAATGTGGCTTATTATATTAATCAACTTTACTATGTGAATGACCCTTGGATTACTGAAATAGATCTCACTTGATCATGGTGTATACATAATTTCTATTTTACCTTTATAAGTCTTTTTATAGGGCATGTGCACTCATCAGAGAGAGATGGGAGCAGGGGTGAGAATTCATCCCCAAGGGAGATGACCATGCCACAATCCCTTCTCTTCCATTATCCTCACAGGATTTTTGGGAACACATGCACAGGTGCTTGGCATGATTTTCAAGTCACCATGTCTGGGACATGAACTGCAAAGTTGGCTCTGGGATTCAGCACCTCAATCTCTGTGTCACCTGGTTGCCTGTATAAACACACACACACACACACACACACACACACACACACATATATATATATATATATATGAAATATGCTGCTCAGTATGGCTTGCCAGTATTTTGAGAACGTTTTGTTGGTCTGTAGTTTTCATTTCTTATATTACATTTTTCTGTTTTTCATGTCAGAGTAATATTAACCTCATAGAATGACTTAGGAAAACTTTCTCCCTCTTCATTATGTTTTAGAAGATTCCAAGAGGATTGGTTGGTGTCAATTCTTTATATGTTTGGTTAAATTTGCATGGAGACTTCTGGTCCTGGGCTTTTATTTATTGGGTTTTTTTTTGAATACCATTTCAATCTTTTGTTATAAGTCAATTCATATCTTCTGTTTCTTTTTTAGTTTCTTTTGGTAGTTTGTATATTTCTAGGAATTTGCCCATTTCATTCAGATGATCAGATTTATGTTCTATAATTATTATAGTATTTTCTTATAATTGTTTTTATTTCTGTAAGATTGGTAGTAATATAACCACTTTATTTTTTTATTTTAGTAACTTGACGATTCTCTTTTACTTTGCAGGTATAAGCAGCTATTTGTCAATTTCATTGATCTTTACATTTTGATTATTTTGTTATTTTTCTATTCCATATTTCACCTCTAATCTTTATTATTTCCTTCCTTCCGCTAGTTTGTGTTTAGTATGATCCCCTTTTTCTAGTTCCTTAAGGTGTAAAATTGGGTTATTGATTTGAGACTCTGTTGAAATTTAGGTGTTTGCATCCAAGAAGTATTTTTCTGAGCACTGATTCTGCTGCATTCCACAATTTTTGTTATGCTTTCTTTTCATCTTCATTTGTCTTTTTGTACTATTGGTTACTTAAGGGTCTATTTAATGTACACATGTTTATGGATTTCATAGTTTTACTTCTGTTCTTTATTTCTTTCATTCTATCGGGTTTGAGAAAACATTTCACATTATTTCAATATGTATGTATGTATGTATTGGCAGGGTCTTGCTGTCATGATACTCCTGTCTCTGCCTCAGAGTTGGGACTATAGCTGTGAATCATCATTCCTGGCTCTTCTTTTAGACAAGGTGTCACTAGTTTTCCCAGTAGCATTGGATTTCCAATCTACCTGCCTCAGCCTTCCAAGATGCCAAGATTACAGATGTACAGCCCCATGTCTGGTCATTAAGTTGGAAACTAGGCCTCCTGTGAGTTCCCAGATGGTAGAATACAGCATCTTAGCAAATCACATCACCACAGCTGGGCCTCAATCTTTTTATATTTATTAAATCTTTTAAAATGCTTTAAAATTTTTTTTCTGGCCTAACATATGATCTATCATGGAGACTAATCTTCCATGTATACTTGAGAAGAATGTGTATTCTGCTGTTGCTGAATGAAGTGTTCTCTAGCTATGTTAGGTCTAGCTGGTTTATAATGTTCAAGTCCCCAGATCTTTTCTTAGTTCTTTACATTATTGAAAGTGGGGTACCAAATACTGTAGAATTGTCTATTTCAATTACGTCAACTTTTGCTTTATATATTTTGGGTCTCTGTTGTTAGCTGTATATAAGTTTATAATTTTTGTATCTTGATGGATTTATTTAATCAATGTATATAATGTCACTTTTGTACTTTGTAACAATTTTTTGTCACTTATTATATTTTCTTCAGCTTTTTGGGGGGAAAGTTGACAAACATTGTGCATGTTTAAGGCAATTTTATATATGTATGTATACTAGGTAAAATATTCACCAAAATCAAGCTAATTAACATATTCATAACCTATATAGTTACTATTTTTTTCTTGTGTGTGGTGAGACCACTTTAAATCTACACTCTCAGAAAGTGTTAAGTACATGATATTGCTACTTATATTCACATTGTTGTACATGAGAGCATCAGAATTTATCTGACTTGCATAACTGAAACTTTACCCCTTGATCAATATCTCCCCATTTCCTTCTTTTCCCAGACCCCGATAACCACCATTTTATCCTGTTTCTATGAGTTTGACTATTTTAGATTCCACATACAGTGAGATCATTCAAGTATTTGACTTTCTGCATCTGATTTATTTCACCTAATAAAATGTTTTCCCGTTTCATTTACATTGTTGCAAATGGCAGTATTTCCTTCTTTTCTGAGGCTGAATAATATTGTACTTTGGTGTGTGTGTGTGTGTATGTGTATAATGTCACACACACACACACACACACACACAAACCCACATAAACACACACACAGATTCTTTTTTTTTTTTTTGGAGAGGGGTTTCGCTATAGGGCGCAAAAAAAGCTATAGGGCGCATGCGCTCGCCAGACAGACAGAGACATAGAGACAGAAAGCGAGAAATCACCCCCCAGAGGGGATGGTCACGCCACAATCCCTTCTCCTCCATTCTCCTCTCGGGACCTTGGGTACGCACATACATGTGCCCGGCATGAGTTTTAAGCCACCGGGTCTGGGACGTGAACCTTGGTCGACTATGTGGGAGTCCAGCGACATAGCCATTACGCTAACTACTGGTTCCCACACACAGATTCTTTATTCATTGAATATGACAGTGTCCTTGTAGATTGGTTCTAAGTTGGGGTACTCCTTCAATGATGCTTAGACAGGGCATTTACAATTCTGCCATAGCCTTCACTTTCTGTTTTCAGAGAGGCTAAAGATCAGCTGGAGGTGAACTCGGAGAGTCTCTGGTTCTCTGAAGCCTTTCCTGACTACTTGTGTAGCTTTGGGTATGCACACAGCCTTCTGGGTTTCTCAACATACGTAGTTTTCCACAACTCTTTAAAATTTTTTTTAAATTTATTTTTTACATACAATCATTGTATATCATTGCAGCATGCCAAATGAATTTTCCCATAATAAATACACAGCATATCAGTTCAAAGACACTACCATACACATAATCAACAGATGATAAATCAACAGATTTATTTCCATTTTGGGTCCCTTAAATGTTTTGCTTCTTTCTTCTTCCCCTTGATTCCCTCCCTCTCACCCTCCCCCATTTCCCACCCTCCTCCTGCAGTGTCTCCAGTATCACCTCTTTTTCTCCCTTATATCTGCTTCCCAGCTTCTCTAGGCTTGTCAGTCTGCTAATTGTCCTGTCCATTTTCCCTTGCCTCAAGCAGATGTACATGTTATGTGCCTTTAAGTACTTTCAAAAATTGCCACTTGGGACCAGCAGTTAGTGTAATGGCTATGTTACTGGACTCCCAAGTAGTCGACTTCGGTTTGAATCCTGGACCCGGTGGCTTAAACTAATGCTGAGTTTATGTGCGTGCATGCCCAAGATCCTGAGAGGAGAATGGAGAAGAAGGGATTGCAGCATGGCC
>NW_006199577.1:563564-566029 GCF_000334495.1 Tupaia belangeri chinensis
TCTCTCTGTCTCTCTGTCTTTCTGGCAAGTGCACGTGCCCTATAGCAAAAACCTCTAAAAAATTGTCACTCAAATTAAAAACCACAATGAGATATCACCTCATGTCTGTTGGGGTAGGTACTATAAATTATACTAAAAATACACACACATACACACACACACAAAGGAAAAAAAACAAGTGTTGGTGAGGATGTGAAAAAAATTGGAACCTTTGAACACTGTTGTCATGGAACATAAAATGGTATAGGTACTATAGAAAACAGTTTGACAGTTTCTCAAAAAATTAAAAATAGAATTGCCATAAGATACAACAACCCTACTTTTGGTAGATACTATTTTGAATTTAAACAAAGTCTTGAGGAGATATCTGTACAACCATGCTTATAGCATCATTATTTACAGTACCTAAAACATGGAAGCAACCTGAGTGTTCATCAATGGATTAATGTATAAACAAATGGGGTATACACACACACACACACACACACAAATGAACGATTTTTTTTCTTTTCCTTTTTTGGAGAGGTTTTTGCTATAGGGTGCATGTGCTCGCCAGACAGACAGAGAGAGACAGAGAGACAGAAAGAGAGAAATCACCCCCCCAGGGGGATGGCCATGCCGCAATCCCTTCTCCTCCATTCTCCTCTCGTGATCTTGGGCATGCACGCACACACGCCTGGCGTGAGCTTAAGCCACGGGTCCAGGACTTGACCCGCGGTCGACTATGTGGGAGTCCAGTGACATAGCCATTACGCTAACTGCTAGTCCCCACAAATGAACTATTTATTCAGTCTTTGAAAAAAAGGAAATTATGACACATGCTACAACATGAGTGAAACTTGAGACTGTTAAATGAAGTAAGTGAAACACAACAAGGACAAATAATGTATGATTTCACTTATGTGAGATATCTAGAGTAGTTAAATTCATAGAGATGGAAAGAAGAATGGTGGATTCCAGGGCTAGGCATTGCATAGAGAAGGGAATGGAGAGTTGTGTATGGAGTTTCAATTTTGCAAGATGAAAAGAGCTCTGGAGGTAGATGGTAGTGGTGGCTGCACTCCGTGGATGTACTTAATACCAGAGATATACACTTAGAAATGTTTAAAATGGTAAATACATATTTCGCCACAATTAAAAAATGGTAAAAAATTTAAAAATAGCTTCTTAGGAAAAAAAAACGGGTGTGGGTGGGTAGGGGGAAGGGGAGAGTCGAGGGGAGGCAAAACAGACTTTTATCTTTGGAGACCAGGCAGTTCAAAATCCATAACCACAATTCATGGAGAACAAGGTCTGTATTGCCTGTTTGCAACGGCAAGCTGAACCAGAAACATAGGTTGCCATTCCATGAGTATTACCAAGTTGATTGGGGGATGATCAGCAGGTAAATAAAGTGCCACTATGCTCTTACTGAAACTCAGAAGCCTCATTCTTTATCAAATGTTACTGTGGTTGTGATACGTTTTTTATTATTAGGTTATCAGAAAATAGGAAAGTCAGAACATATTTTTCTAAATGTTTTTTATGCAAAAATGCGTCATGACTTTCAAGACAACACAGTGTAGTCAAGAGTCCCAAAAAAGTTGGTTCTGAGAGTTTTCCCAACTCAACCATTTCATTAGTACAGAGACTCCTGGAGTTTCAGGGATTTATCAATCTCAGAAATTTACTTCTCATTCTATTATCTTTTTATTAAAAGTGTTTTAAGCCAAGTACTTACAGGATAAAAACTTTATTTTTAAAAAATTACACTCTTTGCTATTTGGAGACTGGATTATGAAGAGAAAAGACTGGAAGAAAAGACATCAGTTAGGAGCTTATGTAGTAGTCTATCCACAAAAGAAAACTGCTTTAGTCTAAGGTGGCAAGAATGACTGGTTAAGTTGGAGAAAAAAATGTGTGAATTTTGGTGCATTTTTAGAGATAATTTCTAGGTGATCTCCAGAATTACTTATGACTGTATTATAAGTGAGGGGAAGATGAATGAAGAACATAATTTAGAATTCAATGGAAGTGCCATTTACTGAAGTGGGAAAGACTAGAAAAAATAATTGGTTGGGGCATGGCTCTTGAGCAGTTTTCTAATTTTTGCTTTTATTAAAAAAAAAGTTTTTTTAGTTTTTTTTCTTCTCTTTTTCTCTGTTTCTTGGTTGTTTTTGTTGCTGTTGTGTCTGTTTCTCTGTTTCCTTTTCTGCATGCTCCTGGACGCTCAGACTGAACTTCAAGTTTGGTAAGAAATGCACCATCCATCAGATGACTAGAAATCACCACAGGGCCACAAGAAGTATGGAAAAGTAAGAAAATATCTCTCCTCCAAGGGAAAAGAATAACTCCTCTTCATCCACAGACAGTTAATAGAAATCATGGAAATGTCTGATAAAGAATTTAGGACATTCATTATGGCAAAGCTAACAAAGACGGAAGAGAAGAGAGACAATGAACTGCAGAAGAGAAAGGAGAAAGGA
>NW_006199577.1:567472-581436 GCF_000334495.1 Tupaia belangeri chinensis
ATATATGAAACTAGAAATGGAAAATTATTGATGATAACATGCATGATTAAGCCACTATACATTATATTCTTGATGGGAAACCAAATTTTGTGTGCTGTGACAATGCTTAGGGGATGGATGTAAATTAATTAATTTAAAAAAAGTTTCAGGAGAAAAAAATTGGTTGGGGAGGTGTGTATTCAAGTCTTGTTTTTGTGACTTGTTAAATTTGTGATGCCTTTAGACACTCAAGTGAACTTTTCAAAGAGTAAGTTGAAAATAAGAATCTATAGAGTTAATAATGTCTGAGCTAGGCAATATTATATTTGGTAGTTATAAGCTTACAGAGAGTAATATAAAAGTCATGAGACTCACTGAAAATTTTAGAGAAAGAGTGAAGTCAGAAAAAAGACCACGGAAAGAGCCCTATAATCCTATAACATTTAGAAAAATAGAGACCAAGAAACTAATAAATGAGACTGAGAAGATACCAGTGAAGTAGGAGCAAAACAAGGATTGTAGTCTCAAAAGGCCAAGGAGAATAGTTTTTTCAAGAAAGAGTGATAAACTTCATTGAATATAGTTGAGCAGTGGCTTATTGAAGCAGACTGAGGAGAATATGGAAGAAGTGGAGATAATGACTATAGAGAATTTCAAGAAACGTTGACATGGGCCAGCAGGTGGCATAGAGAAGGCACAAGATCCCATATGGCTGACTGCGGTTTGAGTCCCAGACTCAGCAGCTTGAAAAACATGCGGGGCACAAGTGCATGCATGTCCAGGGTCCTAAGAGGAGAATGGAGAAGGGATTGCAGTATGGCTATCCTCTCTGAGGAGGTGATTCCCCCCCTCCCCCGCCCGTGTTTCTTTGACAATATACTCTATGGCAAAAACAAAAACAAAAACAAGAACTTTAAAAAACTAAAAAAAAAGAAAAGAAAAGAAAAGAAATGTTGACATGAAGAAAAGAGAGGCAGTAATAGCTTGAGGCTTTTTTCTTTTAAATAAATGGGACATTCTAGAACGTGTTCATATGCTGATGGCAGTGACAGACTGGTGATGCAGAGAGAAAGTACAACTGCAGGTGTGAAGTCTTTGAAAAATTAGCAGACTGGAATCAAAAGCACAAATGAAGGGGATAGTCTTTGATAGAAGCGAATGCACTTCAATTCATTGTAATAATCATCTAACATTCATTGGGCTCTTACAACGTACCAGACACTATTCAAAACACTCTACATGTACTCATTTAATCCTCATAACCCTGTGAGGTAGATACTTTTATTGCCCTTATTTTTAAAACGACCAAACTAGAGCACAGTTTAAATAACTTATACAAGGTCACACAGCTAAGCAAATGGTAATGCCATATGCTGGGAGTATAGCATTCGAGGTCATGCCCTTACCATTACGTGCAAAGTGGAGGAAGCTATAGTGCAGGCACTAATGTAAATTGATGACAGATTTTTAGTGAAATGATGAGTATCTCAGTTTAGGCTGTTTTAACAAAATACCATAGACTAGCTGACTTACAAACAACAGAAAAGTTTTCAGAGTTAAGGAAGTTGTACATCTGAGATCAGGAGACCATCATAGTCAGGTTCTGGTGAGAGCTCTTTCAGGCTGCAGACTGATAAAGTCTCCATGTCCTCACATGGCAGAAAGAGTGAGAGCTCTCTAGGGTCTCTTTTATAAGGGCACTAATCCCATTTATAAAGACTATATCTTAATGACCTAATTATCTTCCAAAGGTCACACCTTCTCATACCATCACACTGTGGATTAGGATTACAACTATGAATTTTGGGTAGACACATTTACTCCATGACAACAAGGAGGTTCTCATCTGATTAACAACATATTGTATGGTTGTACCATAATTTAATTATTTAATAAGTCCCATATTGATGAACTTTTAAGTTGTTTGCAGGGTTTTGCTATTATAAGGCTACAGTGAACATTCTTATAAATATATCTTTGAGTATACGTAGGTATTTTTATATAAGGGATATCTAAAAGTATATGTTCTAGATTTGCACATTTACAATTTTAATAGATATTATCAAATTGTCTCTTCAAAATTTATGTTTCGGGAACCAGAAGTTAGAGTAATGGCTATGTTGCTGGACTCCCACGTAGTCGACCGTGGTTCGTGTCCCGGACCCAGTGGCTTAAAACTCACGCCGGGCGCGTGTGCGTGCGTGCCCAAGATTCCGAGAGGAGAATGGAGGAGAAGGGACTGCGGTGTGACCATCCCCCCTGGGGGGTGATTTCTCGCTTTCTGTCTCTATGTCTCTCTCTGTCTGTCTGGCGAGCGCACGCGCACTACAGTGAAAATCTCTCCAAAAAAAAAAGTACAGCTCAATACTTAGTGCCCAGACCATGGATTCTAAAAAAGATTTTTCCAATAAAAGGAATGAGAGATTCATGAAGAAATGGTTAATCCCAGTACTGGAGCAGGGAAAATAAAAGATCAACCTGGAACATTTTGTGTTGCCAGTATATAAGGACATGGTCAAAAAATGGGGACATGTTAAGTGGAGAGGTCAACCTGGAAGGATGCCCAATGGCCAAAGGTGGAACAACTTGAGCAACAAAATAATGACTTTATTAGGTTATAAGCCATAGAATAAAATAAATAAACATGAGTACAGGCTGATATAAAAATATGAATAAATAAATGTGAACTGGAACTTCTTACAGAAGAATTTCGATTAATATAGAAAGGGGCCAGGCAGTGGTATGATGGTAAAACATGATGATTTTAGAGGCAATCCTACATGCAAACGTTTCTGGTCCAAGATTGGATACCTCCCTCGGTACTGCAGGCCCAGCACTTGCTCAAAATCTGGGGCTGGATAAAGGTGAGGGGAAGATGGCAGCATCAGAACCCTGTTGGCAGTGCTGTCTCTCCCTCTCTTGCTCATGGAAGAAATAAATAAAACTTTAAAAAGTTTCATAGGGGCTGACTCTGTGGTCTAATGGTTAAAGCAGGCAAATTCTACATGGCCAACAACATGGTTCAAGTTCCAGATCCAGGGCTTGAGAACCATGTTGGGTGCATGTGCATGCATGCCCAAAATCCTGAAAGGAGTGAGAGATGGAGAAAGAATTGTGGAGTGACCATTCCCTTTGGCGGGGGTGGGGGTGCTTTCTTCTCTCCCTCTCTTTCCGGTGAGTACATACACTTTGTAGTAAAAAACAAACTAACAAAACAAAACAAAACAAAACCATGAAATACAAAATCTGTGGTCTGAATGTGTCCTCCAAAATTTGTATGTTGAAATTTTATCAATGGTAGTATTAAGAGGTGAAGCCTTTAGGAGTTGATTAAGAGGGCAGTATGAAATAAATGACTTTATTAAAGAGTTGAGAGACATAATGGCTCCTCCTTTTTGCCCTTCCACTCTGTAAGAACACAGTGCTTGTGCCCTCTGGAGGATGCAGCAACTAAGCACCATAGGCTTTCACTACGTACCAGACACTATTCAAAACAACCTAGATGGGGAACCAGCAGTTAGCGTAATGGCTATGTCGCTGGACTCCCACGTAGTCGACTGCGGTTTGTGTCCCGGACCCGGTGGCTTAAAACTCACGCCGGGCGCGTGTGCGTGCGTGCCCAAGATCCTGAGAGGAGAATGGAGGAGAAGGGATTGCGGCGTGACCATTCCCCCTGGGGGTTGATTTCTCGCTTTCTGTCTCTATGTCTCTCTCTGTCTGTCTGGTGAGCGCATGCGCCCTACAGTGAAAATCTCTCCAAAAAAAAAAAACAACCTAGATGTACTCTAATTTCCATAAACCTGTGAAGTAGATACTTCTATTGCCCTTATTTTTAAAATGACAAAACTAGGGCACAGTTAGTTTAAATAACTTATACAAGGTCACACAGCTAGTAAATGGTAGTGCCATATGCTGGGAGTATAGCATTAGATGTCATGCCCTTACCATTATGTTATGTACAAAGTGGAGCAAGCAACAATGCAGGTGCAAATGTAAGTTAATGAGAGATTGGAAGCAGAGAGCAGTCTTCAACAGACATTGAACCTGCAGGAATCTTGTCCTTGAATTGCCATCAAGGCCTCTGGAACTGTGAGAAATAAACTTATTCTTTATAAATTACCCAGTCTGCTATTTTGTTAGAGCAGCACAAACAAACAAAGATGCTCACTATTACATAAATACCATAGTAATTATTGTTACCATTAAGAACCACTGATGAATGCTAAAATTAGTGTGCAAAAGTGTGATGTGAAACAGGGTATTTTCATGGCCTCATTGTATCTTCCAAAAATATATTTAATAGTTGTGAAGAGGAAAACCATACGTTTACAGTGAAGAAACCCAGAAGACACCATCTTAACCAAGTGATGAGGTTAACATCACCAGTACTAAGAATTATCATTGCTATGAATCTACTCATATGATGCCCTAAAAAGGGTTCAAAAATCACTTTTGTGATATTCTTACCAAAAATGTGAATCCTCAACCTAATCATGAGAAAACATCAGACAAATCCCAATTAGAAACATCTTACAAAATAACTTACCAGTATCCTTCAAAAACTGTCATGGTTATCAAAGACAAAGAACTGTCACAAATAGGAGCAGAAGAACAAGGATATATAATTCAATGTGGGATCCTGAATTTGAAAAGAACATTAATGGGACCAGCAGGTGGCATAATGGCTACATTGCTGGACTCCCACATGGCTGATCGTGGTTCAAGTTCCAGATCTGGTGACTTTAAACTCACACTGGGCGCGTTGTGCATGGGTGCTCAAAATCCTAAGAGGAGAATGGAGGAGAAAGGATTGTAGTGTGACCATCCCCACTGGGGGGTGATGGCCTGCTTTCTATCTCTCCGTCTCCCCATATTTCTCTCTCCGGCAAGTGTATGTGCCCTATAGCAAAAAATCTATTTAAAAAAAAGAAAAGAAAAAGACATTAGAGGGTACAGCTAACAAAATTCAAATAATGTCTATGATTTAGTTAACAGTGCTGTATCAATATTAGTTTGTTGGTTTTTATAATAGTAGTAGGACTAAGTAAGGCAATATAATTACGTAACTACTCAGATGTTATATATGAGAGATATACAGGAACTCTTATTATTTTTGTAACATCTATAAATCTAAAGTTTTTAAAAAGAGAGCTCATTATCCTCATTTGCACCTCTCTGAACAGTTGTCTTAGAATGCTGGGACCAGCAGTTAGCATAATGGCTATGTCGCTGGACTCCCATGTAGTTGACCGTGGTTCGAGTCCCAGACCCGGCGGCTTAAACACATGCTGGGCGCATGTGTGTGTGTGTGCCTAAGATCCCAAGAGGAGACTGGAGTTGTGGTGTGGCCACCCCCCCTGGGGGGTGATTTCTCACTTTCTATCTCTCTGTCTCTTGTCTTTCTGGCGAGTGCATGTGCCCTATAGCACAAAAACCTCTCAAAAAAAAAAAGAATATATATTTTCTATGCCTTTTATATACTTTTTATTGGGTTGTTGACTTTGTACATTAAAAATTATATATATTCATGCTAAGAAAATTAGTTTCCTGTGTGTAACAAATATATTTTCCAGTTAGTCTTTTGATGTCTTTATGTGGTGGATTTGTGTGTGCATATGTGTGTGCACACAAATGTTTTTAACTTGTGTATGTGTACACAAATGTCTTTAATTGGTGATTTCTGCTAACCTGTTGGCAGAAAATAATATTGTAGTAGCCAAATGGCTTTAAGTTCTCAACAATAATCAAAAGAGCACAGAATAGGAACATTAAAGGAAATGACTGCCCCAAGATTTTCTTTATATCATTAAAATTATATTTATTTTAAAAATCACATAGTAAATTCATCCTTTTCAATGTACAATTCTGAGTTTTGACAAATGCATATGCTCATGTAACTACAATCATAATACAGAAATTTTCCATTATTAAAAGGAGTATCCCAACTTTAACTCTTGATATACACAGATTTTTTTTTCTCCATCTCTACTGTTGGGTCGTTGGGAAAGTCATGACACATTTTTGCATAGAAAAACATAGAAAAATACATCATGACTTTCTCAACAACCCAATATTTTACCTTTTCCAAAAAATTATAGAAATGGAATAAAACAGTGTGGCAGCCTTTTGAGTTTGGCTTCTTTTAATTAGTAATGTGCATTCAAGATTCATTCAACTTGTAGCATTTATGGTTCATCAGTTTTTTATTGCTGAGTAGAATTCTGTTGTATGGATATACCACAGTTTCTTTATGCACCAGTTGAAGGATATCCTACATTTTATTTTCCTCTGGTTTTAGTTGTATGTAGCTCTAGTAAAGGGCACAGGTAAGATTTTCCCCAAATCAGGAAGCGGTTCCTTCTTAAAAGTCCAGTTTAGAAGTATGCCCTTGGATGGGACCGGTAGATGGCATAATGGTTATGTCGCTGGACTCCCACATAGTTGACTGCAGTTTGAGTCCTGGACCTAGTGGCTTAAAATCATACTGGGCACGTGTGCATGTGTGCCCAAGATCCTGAGAAGAGAACGGAGGAGAAGGGATTGCAGCGTGGCCATCTCCTGAGGGGTGATTTCTTGCTTTCTGCATCTCCGTCTCTGTCTGTCTTTCTAGCAAACACACATGGCCCTATGGCAAAAAAAAAAAAAAAAAAAAAAAAAAAAAAGTATGCCCCTGGATAACATATACAAGAGGCTATACTAGGATAATTTACTTTTTGTCCTTTAAACTATATTTAAAGTTGGAGAGTTATTCCTAAGTAAATATATCAAAGAAATAGGAGTTTGACCTGAGTACAGTCAGATGATATCTCCATAGTAGGCCTGACAAATATTCCAGAAGCTGAGTCATTGGCAGAGTATTCAATTTTTTTTTTGTAATTTAAAAGATACAGAAAAAAATAAAATCCCAAATCACACCATTTAAAAAATTTTACAAAGTGAAAGTCCCCTTTTTTAGCCTATTCAATCTCACCTCCAAAAGGTTTATATTTAGTATGTATATTTCCCAGCTTTTCCCTAAATTTATTCAGAAATACCTATATATACACATATCATACATATGTGAAAGCTTAAAAATTATATTCATATTATACTTATTTTTCCATTTTGTGCTTTACCTTAATATGAAATCTTAGACTTAAGCACAAGTCAGAATATATTCATAGATATACTCCACTATTTTAAAGGTCGCATAGTATTTACACTAAAGAGATGTACCATAAGTTATTTGTTTTCCTACTGACTGATACTGGCATTATATCCACCTTACTATTTCTGTGACAGTATTAGTGAGAGAGAATTATATACCACAAAATCTGCCCATTTAAAGTACACAATTCTTGTTTTCTGTTCAATTTTAGAACATTTTTGTCAATCATTACAGAAATCCTATATGGTTCAGTTATTATCCACCCCTCCCCAGTCCTTTCAACTCCTTCCCCAACTCCATCCCTAAGCAACCACTAATAACACTTTCTGTATCTATATACTTATCAATTCTGAGCATTTGATATAAATAATATGTAGTCATTTGTAGCTGTCTGTCAGTGGGCGTATTCTCATGGTTCTTGTATGTTTTAGTATGTGCCAGAAGTGAAGAATTTATATTAATTTTTTCTTTAAAGGTGTGACAGAGTTCATCTAAGAGGCCATTTGGGCCTGGCTTTTCTTTGTAGATATTGTTATTGCTTATTTAATCTATTTACTTGTTGTAAGTCTATCTAAATATTTTACATATTTTAAGTAGTTTCAGTAGTTTATGTCTTTCTAGTAGTTTGTCCATTCCATCTAGGTTATTTACTTTAATGGCATATGATTGTTCAGAGTATCCCTTCATAATACTTTTTTTATTTCTACAAGATTGGTAGTAAAGTTTCCTAAATTTCTTTGTCTTGTTTTATTTTTATTTTTTATTTTTTTTGCTAGAGGGTGCATGAGTTTACCAGATAGACAGTGAGAGAGGGAGAATTTAACCCCCAATCCACTCCCTTATCCTCCATTTCTCAATTCTGTCTAGACTTTGGGCACATGTACACATGCCTGGAGGATTTTCAAGGGCTGCCAGGGCTGGGACTCGAACTGTATGGTTCACCATGTGGGATCCAGCTCCCTTAACCACTAGGCCAAGGCCAGCTCCATTTGAGGATTTGAGTCTCCTTTTTTCCTGGTCAATGTAGAAAAAGGTTGGTTAGTTTTGTTAATCTTTTTATAGAATGAACTTTTGGCTTGTTTTTTCTCTGTTTTTCTATCCTCTATTTCATTTATTTCTTATCTAATCTTCATTTCCTTCCTTCTGTTTGTTCTAGGTTTAGTTTGCTCTTCTTTTTATAGGTACTTAAGTGTAAAGTGAGATTACTTTTATGTGAACTTTTTTTTTTAAGTATAGGCATTTATATCTATAAATATCACTTTAAGCATTGCTTTAGCTGCATTCCATAAGTTTTGGTATATTTTATCTTCAGTTTATCTCAAATGATTTTCTGATTTCCCTAGTGATTTCTTCTTTGACCTACTGGTCATTTAAAAGTTTGTCTAATTTTGAAATACTTATGAGTTTTCCAATGTTCTGTTATTGATTTCTAGTTTGATTCCATGTGATCAAAGAACATATTCTGAATGATTTTCATCCACTTATATTTATTACAGCTTGTTTTATACTTAGCTTATGGTCTATCCTAGAGATGTTTCACATACACTTGAGAAGAATATGTACCCTGATATTGTTGGATAGAATATTCTATACACATTTTTTAGGTCTATTTGGCTTATAGTATTGTTCAAGTCTTTCAGTTTTTTGTTTACCTTTGGTCTAGCTGTTCTATTGTTGAAAACAGGGTATAGAACACTTCAACTCTTTTTGTGGATTTACTTTTCATTTATTTCAGTTTTTCCTTCATGCATTTTAAGGCTCTGTTATTAGGTACTTATGTTTATAACTGCTACATCTTCCTGGTGGATTGATCCTTTCATTATTGTAAAATGTCACCATCTCTGATAATATTTTTAGGTTGTAAAGTCTATTTTGTCTAATATTAGTATAGACACTCCAGCTTTATTATGGGTGCTGTTTTTATCATTTTGTTTTTAATTTCTAAAGTACATATCCAATAAACAATGTAGTTAAATCTTGATTTTTTTTCCTAGTCTGATGATCTCTGCCTTTTGATTGTATTTTTTAATCTAGTCACATTTATTGATATTATCAATATGGGAAGATTTATGACTGCCATGGGAAGATTTATGACTGCCATTTTACTGTCCTTTGATATGTCTCAATCTTTTTTGCTTGTTTCTCCATTTCATCTTTTACCTTTATACTATTTTCTATCTTGATGTTTAAATTTCTTTAATATTTTTGTTATTTAAAAAAGTTATTTCCTATTTCTTGTTCTGGGGCTTACCATATACATCTTAAATAAGTTGGATTGATTTCAGATATATACTAACTTAATTCTAATGATATATTCACACCTTATTCCCAATTCCTATATAAATAGATCCCTCCTTTTGCAGTATTATTGTTATACATTATTATATTTATTACTCGATACTATTTACAAAGAATTCGAGAGAACATAAGTAAGTATAGTTTTTCTAATATTAACCTCTTTATTTCCTATTCTTGTTTTTGTCATTTGTCCCTGTGGAGGTACCATCTGGAGATATTTCTTTAGTACAATACTGATTTGCTTCCACACACTTCCTTTGTTCTGTTATTGGCAAATATATCTTTATATAAGTCAAACAATGTAAATATACATACTGCTTTATGAACTTATTTTTAAAATTAGTTTTGAGAAGGAAAAATGCATTTACTTTTAAAATTACATAATTACCTTTGCCTGTCCTATTTATGTATGTGTATATATTCAAATTACTCCTTAAGAACACTTGCTTTCAGCCTGAAGAACTTTATTCAGGATTTACTGTAAGTCAGGTCTGCCAGCAATATATTCTCTCAGTTTTTGATTATGTGGCAATTTTTAATTTCACCTTCATTTTTGAAAAATAGTTTTATTATATATAGAATTCTTGGTTGGCAGGGTTTTTTTCTGAGACTTTGAATGCTAACCCGCTGCCACCAGTTTCGGATGAGAAGTAAGTCATTAATCTTTTTGGTATTCCCTGTTAAGTGATTGTTCATTTTTCTTGCGTTGCTGTCAAGATTTTCCCTTTATCTTTGGGTTGGCAATACATCTATTTGTGGGTTTCTTTCTGTTTATTCTAGTTAGAATTTGTTGAGTTTCTTAGATATGTAGGTTAGTATTTCTCAACAAATTTGGGGTGTTTGTATC
The DNA here is from genome assembly GCF_000334495.1 of Tupaia belangeri chinensis. Lineage (NCBI taxonomy): Eukaryota > Metazoa > Chordata > Mammalia > Scandentia > Tupaiidae > Tupaia > Tupaia belangeri. Next base: position 577,744 of record NW_006199577.1, read on the forward strand.
CATTATTTCTTAGAATATTTTTATGTTTCTTTCTTTCTCTTCTCTTTTTCTGGCACTCCCATTATATGTGTCCTAGAGTGCTTAATGGTGTCTCACAGATAACATACACTGTTTGATTTTATTCATTTTTTTCTTTCTGTTCTTCAGCCTGTATAATGTCATCTTAATTAAACTTCATAATCCAATGAGGTAAGTAGTAGTATTATCCTTACTTTATGGCTAAGAAAACTGAGTGGTATGAGTGTAGGTGCAAAATTTAAACACAGGTGTGTCTCCAAAGTTTGTACCACTTTCTCTATGGCATATTGTATTTCTATTGTCTGGCAACCATAAAAATAAAAATAAGTTGGGGGTGTGGGACTGGTTGTCTCTCTTCTACCCACTTCTGGTAAGCATTACTTGCTAGTTTCTCTTCTAAAATTCACATATCTAATATTTAACATACATTAGACATTTATTCAACTTTTATTGCTTTTAATTCAGTGATTATTCAATGATAGCTAGCTTAAATGGCCATGAGAACACCAATATTTTGACCTAGAATATTTTATTAAAAAATATATATAACTTTTAGAAGACTGATAACTTAGTGGAGAAGCATTCAATAAATATGTTGGCTGACTTATGAAACTACTTACTGTTACTACTGATAGTTCTGACTTAATAGCATTTGCTTTTTTATTTACTAGGTGGATAAAACTAGAGCCAAATAGGCTCTAGTATATAACTATTTCAACATTTAATAAGTTTTTAATTTCTATATAGGATACAATCTTGGAAAGAATGCTATCTCCAGGAAAAAATATTGAAGACCCCAGAAAAATTACCAAATTGATTTTTAAAAAAAGTTTTCAGGAATAATACACTGTAATTTATCCTGAAAAAATAATATTCTGTATGATTATCCCTCATACTCAGTATATTGTCTGTCCTACATTGTCTTTGATTATAGATAATGCTTCCTACCAATTCTCTCCAAAAGCTGAAAGGAATTATCCTAATTTCTTTTTTTCCCTCCTTCAGTTAAGTTTCTCCTTTTCAACTCCAAACAAATTGATACTTACACAGAAATCCTAAATTCAAGTTTTCAATGTGAGAAAGACCATCCAGGACTTATAACCTGTATATATTCTAGCTACCACTGATTTCGGTAGTGCTATCATTAGCACATGATATGAGAGAAGTAGTCTGTAGATCTGACTGTTGCTTTTTGTTCTTTCCAAACTCTATCACCAGTATTTTTCCATGCAGTTTATATCCATTTATTAGATGCAATGCTTGAAATGCTATATCCTTACCTAAAAGAGAAAGAAAAATATAAATTTACATAGGACTTAATAATGCAATTCTATTCTAAGTCTAGTTTAAGTTGTTGCACTTTAGAGTTAACTGTCGATTATAAAGACATATAGTCATTTAATTTTATCATCTTTTCTATAATCTTCAATTTGTATAGCTCAGCAAGATTAAATTAATGGCTAAGAATGACAATAAAAACAGAAAATGGATGTTTAGGGCTATTTTCTAATTCAAAGATAGAGGTAAAGAGATTTTTTCTTCTTAGCAATCACAAGATGGCTGCCGCCGAGCATTCAGCTGATAATTAACTCTGCTTGCTGGAGGCTATTTCCCGAAATGGCATTCCATGAAGTTTCTGAAGACCTGCCTAAATAAAACAAACATTGCTTAACTGTAATAGGCCCGCCCTTAATCCAACCCTGAATGGAATCTATGATCCCTATTGTTAAAACTTTATGAACTGATACTTAGCCCCTCACCCATTTACTTGCTTCTATCACATTTTCAATAAAAAGGCACGATAATTCCTAGCAGTTGTCACTCTTCAGAGAGCCATCTCTAGGAGTGTCTGACTGAGGACATGCACAAAAATGGCACCGAGGCCCCAGTCTTTCTTTCCTGCACCACCTCTGGGGAGTTAACCCACCCCCACCGAGGCTGGACCCCAGCAGATTGGCACCCAACATGGATCAGCACCCAACGTGGATTGCTTGAACTAGGAGGTGAGTAGGCGTTGGTAAGTATTTTTTAATTTTTAAAAGAGAACAATAAAACTCCTGCATAGGGTGCGGAGGACCCCTGGTAGAGAGAGGCTGGGTTTAGAGTACAGGAGAAGAATCACTTAGGGTGTTAGCAATCAGGGATAGCACTAGCACTAAGTGTAACCTCAGAACTTTTTGAGAAGTTAAGTGCCTAGGTACAAGCGACCAGGGGTAGTGCTGTACCTAAGAATCAAAACTGTAGAGATAATTTAGTACCTAGGTGCAAGCAGTCAGGGGTATTGCTACACCTAAGAATCAAAACTATACAGAAGAATTAGTGCCTAGGTGCTTGCAGCCATGGGAAACGCAGCATCTAAGTATAGGGCTTTATATGTGGACTTTTTTTTTTTGGAGAGGTTTTCACTATAGGGCACATGCACTTGCCAGACAAACAGAGATAGACAGCGAGATAGAAAGCAAGACATCACCCCCCAGGGGAGATGGTCACGCTGCAATCCCTTCTCCTCCATTCTCCTCTCGGGATCTTGGGCACGCACGCACATGCGCCCGGCGTGAATTTTAAGCCACTGGGTCCAGGACATGAACCACGGTCGACTACGTGGGAGTCCAACGACATAGCCATTACACTAACTGCTGATTCCCTATATGTGGACATTTTGAACAAACGCTAAAACAAAAAGGCATCTGAGCCAGCAAAAATCAATTGTCCACTTTTCTAGACTTCGTAAGGGAAATTAGTCCATGGTTCCCTGACGAAGGAACTCTAGATTTTGAGACCTGGGAATGAGTAGGTTTAAACATGATCGACTGGTATCGTAGGAATGGAGGAGCTACCATGTCTATTTTTGCTTTCTCACTTTGGGTTATTATTAAACATGCTATGTTTTTTACCAGTGAGCCTGCACGTCCTCCTTCTTACTCTACCTCCACTCAGGAAAAACACCAACCTAGTGAGGCTGTTCTGTCAGTTCCCAAGGCTCTTTGCCCCAAAGGCTTGGCCACGGCACTGGAGGCTAAGCCCTTGTGCCCACCCCCCATGACTGTTTCACTCGAGGGAGATTCTGGAGAGGAATCGAAGTCTGATGATCACCTAGACTCTGCTGATTTAGAAGATCTAGAAACAGCCACTGCCCAATATCATCATGACTGGCCAGCTAGACTCTCCTTAAATAAACCTAAAAAATTTTTCTAAATTCAAAAAGTGCCTAAGTGCCATTGGAGTCAAGGGAGTGGCACGACAGGCTTTACAAGCCGGTGATCCTACCTTTTGCCTTCCAATATCAATTAATAATGATGGTGATCCTGAATGGGAGGCCATTTCTTATAAATTACTGAAAGAAATTAGATAAGCCATTAGACAAACTCCCCTAACATTAGGTATGATAATAGAAATGGGCTCCTTTATTACAGTGGCTTCCCAAATGATTATCCCCTGCCAGCATTTAACAACCACATCATCTTAGGCTTTGTTGGCATAGAAAAAACTCCCAGAATATAAAATATTTGTGTTCTAAAAACTCTAAAGGTATAAAAAATTCCTATTGTTTTCTACCATCCTTAAGTATATAATTAAAAATTTCAAAAAAAAGAGGTTACTGGGAACCAGCAGTTAGCGTAATGGCTATGTCGCTGGACTCCCACGTAGTCGACCGTGGTTCGCGGCCCCCACCCC
>NW_006199577.1:581688-582665 GCF_000334495.1 Tupaia belangeri chinensis
GTGTGTGTGTGTGTGTGTGTGTCTATGCATGTAATATGTCATGTTACGTACTATATGTTGTATGTCTGTGTGAAAACAGGCCTTATAGTATTCTATTCAATTTGGTTTATAAAAAAGAGTGCTCATAAAAATTAGTCTGTTTCTCTAGTTCATATAACTTTAACAAATTAGATGGCTTCAAATATAATAAAGAATATATATTCAAATAAAATAATAATTAATAAGTAAAAATCTTCACAATTTCCAACATGTATTTCTTCTAAGTTTTTATTAAACAACATCATGTTTATCTTAATATGGTTGGTTTAATAAAATAGCTAGTATTTGTGTGTTGTATGTTTCATTTTACATAATAAATACCTAACAACAACAAAAATTTTATGACTAGCTTTTTCTGGCTTTAGTTTTAGTGCTAACAGAGGATCTTTAACCTCAAAGTAACTTTTGGATGTTTACAGAGGGCCCCTGAAACATCCAAAAGGGAGTTATTAAACCAATCAGGCTTATTATTTATATGTTAGATAAAAATAAAAGACATTGTCAAATTAAGTAATTCTAATTTTCTTAATATTATTTAAAGTGATACATGTATACATATATGTGTATGTATATGTATATATGTATATATATATATAAATATTAAGTACTTGTATGCCTATATATACTTTGTGTTCCAAAATAATTTAAAATTCCCCCAAATTAATAATAAGCTACTATTTTAAACTGACATATATAGCCAAATTCCTCTGTCAGTTGTGAATTTTTTGTCGGATCATTAACTATGGCTAAAATCTTAATGTTATGTCCTTAAATTCACAAAGAGGGTAAAATAAATAAATAAATCTAATAATTAAATTGGGTAAAATCTTCATTTTCTATGTAAATGATTAGTTTTCTAAGCTGTTAAGCCAAAATTGACCAAAGAAAAGTAAGAAATGTTTCACAAAATTACATTCTAAATAGCCAATACAATGTAC
>NW_006199577.1:584298-586115 GCF_000334495.1 Tupaia belangeri chinensis
GTTTTGCTATCTTTAAATATTATATACAGTAAAACAACTAAAAGAAAAAAAGCCCCTTCAACTAGTCCAGATGGGGCCTCATTTAGCTGTAAAGTTAGCCTATGAGTCTGTCTCACTAAAGCCAAGCAGACTGCTTTCACAGGGGCCTTGGTATGTAAGGATGAGCCAGGAGGGTCCTTTGTAATAGTGCTTTAGACACCAGACAGCAGCAGCCCTGCTCTAGTCACTGCAGAAGCTGACTGCAAGTCGGACATTGTCAAAAGTATGGCTCAGTGGCTCCACGACCAGAAGGTCTGAAAAAGGACAGGCTGCTGCTGACTCATGGGACAGTTAAAGTGGCCTCTGATACCAGTGCACTCCTTGGTCCTCACTCTTGCTGAGTATTCTATTCACCGTGCTTCTAATTCTGATTTTTTGCTCTAATTTACTCAGTTTTCTTACCCAATTTGTCTCTCACAGGATAAAAGCCTTTAAATATTAAATGTTAGTTGCTTCTAAACCTAGAGCCCAAGTACACCAGACATGACCCCTTCATGGATGAACACCTCCAAGACAAGAGGAAAATAAAACAGGAGCAACTCCATCTTAAAGAAGCACCTCCATTATAAGCTCCTAGATTCCTGTAACTAGAAACTTGGCTTCTCCTCTGTGCCTAAGAGTAAACAGTAATTAATATTCCTATTGTCTTTATGTTCCTTAGTGATATAATCAGCAGCCAGACCCCTTGCCCTGAGCTATGAAGACCATTAAAATTCTATTATGTTTAGGTGGAGACAGAACCTACCCTAAAAAGGATTAACCTGCTTTTCTTGCTTCAGTACTGCGCTTTTGCTTTTACATTATTAAAACCCTACCCCCTACCTTTCTCCCCCATCTGAGCCCACTACACCTTACCCTTGTGAATTTGCTTGGGATGGTGATGAAATAATTGTAACTACTAATCATTCTAAACTAATGGGGGGAAATCCTCTTGGACATGAACAGCCTCACGTCTCAACTCCCTTTAACTTTTCAGCTTCCATGGAATCACTCCCCTTTTGCTTTTCAGCTTATGGTGTTAAGCCTCTTCCATTTTATGTTACTTTTTCCCCCTACATTTCAAGTTACAGATTCTCTTTCAACCACAGGACAGCTACTTCCCTCCAGTTATGATGACCACACTTGTGATGCTTGGACCCTAACTTTCCTTTCTCTTACAGAATACAATAATTCAATTTTAGCCACTGCACCTTCTATTCACCCACCTAAGTTACTTTCAGTTTGCCCAGTCTCAGCAGAATATTCCTGGAACGACATTTCCTCACAGTCCGGTTTTCCAAACTGGACCCCCTGTGTTTTTCCTAAATAAATGGTTTATTATTTCTTAAATAATTTTTCCTTCTCTTTGTTTGACAGCTTCCCACATTAATGAATTAACTCTCAATGTCTCCACTGCCTTGTTCAAACAGGAGCAAATTGACCAACAACGGGCTGACAAAGTTAATGCCCTAGAAGAAGCAGTTTTATATTTGGGACAAGAAATTCACAATATTAAGGTCTGGTTGACTACTGCTTGCCATGCTGATTATAAATGAATCTGTATTATCCCTCTACCTTACAATCACACACCAATTACCTGGGAACAAATTCAATCTCACCTCAAAGGGGCCTTCAACCACTCTCTCACCATAGACTTACAGAAATTACAGGCTGGGAACCAGCAGTTAGCGTAATGGCTATGTCGCTGGATTCCCACGTAGTCGACCGCGGTTCGCGTACCGGACCCGGTGGCTTAAAACTCACGCCGGGCGCGTGTGCGTGCGTGCCCAAGATCCCGA
>NW_006199577.1:586247-587139 GCF_000334495.1 Tupaia belangeri chinensis
CTTCAACCACTCTCTCACCATAGACTTACAGAAATTACAGGCTGACATTACAAAAATTTCCAAATCCCATTTGGACTCCATAACACCCTCTGATGTGGCCAATGGTATTGTGTCCTCCTTACTTGGTGCATTCACCAATTCCAAACACTCATTCTTTGTTACTTTATTCGGTTGGAGGCCTTTTCAGGCTTATCTTCCTATGTTTGTTTTGCTTTCCAGTCATCATCAAACAATTCTGTTCTGCCATAATATCAATAGAAACTGAAATTCATCTCTTCAAACTTCAAAATAAAAAAGGGAGAGGTGGAGGAGTCCGACCCGGTGGGGCCCCAGGATCTGTTTTGAGTCTTTGACCTTTGAGTACAGCTTTGGTTGGCTCAGCACATTGGCAAGGCTGCTGCTGTACGTTCTCCGCCCCCCCCAACCTATGAGCAAAGCTTGGGTTGACTCAGCATGTTGGCAAGGCCGCTTGTTGTATGCTCCAGAGACTGCGGTAACCTTTTTGGGAAGCAACTCCCCTCTGACTCCCTGATACACTACTATAAAAGAATTACATAGCTCTCTTATACATCCTGAGTATATGATAAGATTTCCCAAAAGTTCCCCCGACCGCTCCCCTTTGCCCTGACCACTTACTGTTAATTACAATGCTTCATCCCTGTGGTCACAATAGAGGATGTGCTGAAGTTACATCTAGACAGAAATCTTCTTGACCTTTGGAAGGCCCTTCAAGACACATTTAACATAAGCTTAAAAATAACCTTTTAGGCCAAAACTGGTCCAGGACACTCCCACCCCACAGTAGCTAATGTTCTAACAAAATACATAACAGTGGCGCCACAGGCACAATAGAATGCTTAGGTATACCACAAACCCACTTTAAAGTTCTTCA
>NW_006199577.1:587235-587445 GCF_000334495.1 Tupaia belangeri chinensis
GGCCGGGCACGAAAATGGCACCAAGGCCCCAGTCTTTCTTTACTGTGCTGCCTCCGATGAGATAACCCACCCCCGCCGGGGCTGGATCCTGGCACATAAGTAGACAGTATCTTTAGAATAAACCAATTTTTTGGTACCAGCAGTTAGCGTAATGGCTATGTTGCTGGACTCTCATGTAGTTGACCGCAGTTTGTGTCCTGGACCCGGTGG
>NW_006199577.1:587962-589678 GCF_000334495.1 Tupaia belangeri chinensis
GCACATGCCGTAGAGCAAAAAAAAAAAAAAAAACTTGCTGGATAGACAGAGAGGGACAGAGAGACAGAAAGCAAGAACTCACCCCTCAGGGGGTTATGACCATGCCACAATTCCTCCTCCTGAATTTTAAGCCGCCTAGTCTGGGACTCAAACCACAGTTGATTATGTGGGAGGCCAGTAATGTAACCATTATATCATCTGCTGGTCCCAACAAATTTCCAAATGTGTATAGCTGCTGTTATGACTACTAAAACAATTATACATTTAAAAGTACTTAGCTTAAAAGTGTTTTTTATTACTCATTTTTTTCAATGAATAATCATATTACATGGGTGCCCATGAAAAATTCTTTCAGTTTAAAAGGGGCCTCACACTTGAAAAGACTGAAAACCACTGATATAGAGGATCTATAAAATTCCAATAAGATATGAAAGATGGTATAAGACTGTATAAAAACAATGGAGAGAAATTTGGCTGTATGTGTGTATAAAACTACCTGCCTAAATATAGATTAGTAGGCTATTTGTATATGATGATAGTTCTGAGACAATGAAAGGCAGGGATCCTACCAAACCTCCTCCAAAATAAACATATTGTCTGGTTTATCATAGAAACTAAAATTCCTATATTATTCTTCCCTTTGGATTAGAATATTTTTTTTTTTTGGAGAGGTTTTCGCTATAGGGTGCGTGCACTCGCCAGAGAGAGATAGAGAGACAGAAAGTGAGAATTCACCCCTCGGGGGTATGGCCATGCCGCAATCCCTTCTCCTCCTTTCTCCTCTCGGGATCTTGGGCACACGTGCACATGCACCCGGCATGAGTTTAAGCCACCAGGTCTGGGACTTGAACCGCAGTCAACTACATGGGAGTCCAGCAACATAGCCATTATGCTAACTGCTGGTCCCTGGATTAGAATATTAAGCCATGTATTATTAATATCCAATCAATATTTAAAAGAATGTATCATCATTCACTAATTATAACTTAATAATAATAATCAGTATGCTAGCATGTCATCACTTAGTCCGAAAGGAATTGAGCACAAAGCACATACATGTTCTCTAATCAGAATACCAAAATATTAAGAACTGCATTAATCTGACTATAAGTTGTACTAGACATAGTACTGTCAGCAAAGGCAAAGAAGATTTTGGTAAGGGTAAGAAGGAAAATTGAGGTCACTGAGGTGAAGTGGCCATTCATTCCTTATTTCCCTTCCCTTCTTTTTGTGTACTGTGGAGAAATCAAAGGGCTCTATCTAAATTAGAGAGTTTTATAGGTAGTTTCCAGTGAACTGATGCTATACCTATGTAATTATCTAGATGACACTACTTACTGGGAAAGGTGATGAAAGCCTGCCCCCTCATACGTCCAGTCATCATTCGAAATTGAATCGGAGGCCCTTTTTTTTCCTGGAACCGAGCGAACAATGACACAAGATCTCTTTCAGTCACATGAGGGCTAAGGTTCTTCAGGTATAACACCTAATAAAAATTGAAGATCAACAGAAATATTACATAAGCAAAGCAAAAATGTATCTCTTTTATTATGTCTGTTAGAATTCATTTAGAATTAAAGATCATGGATGAGTCATTTAATTTCACTCCTTCCAGAAAACTCTCTAAAACTATAGTAATTAAACACACACACACACACACACACACACACACACACACACACCACGAGTTGGGAGAACACAGAGAGAAGACACTAG
>NW_006199577.1:589857-601840 GCF_000334495.1 Tupaia belangeri chinensis
ACACAACCAAAACTATAATGATGAAACACACACACACACACACACACACACACACACACACACACACCAAGTTTGGGAAGAACAAGGAAAGAAGTCAATGGCAACAATATACTGGAAGCTGAAAAATAATAGGAATTAATTCAGCATACTCAAGAAAGCTGAATCTTAAACTAGCAGTGGGAAAGCTAAGAACCCATTCTATCTCCCTAAGAATCTTTAAATAGTTCAGAAACTGATAGATTCAGGTACCTCCGGAAATGAATATTATAGTATGGGGTTAAAATAATATGGGGAAGTGAAGGCTGTTTAAAGATTAATTCAATTTCTTAATACCTCCTCACCCTGCCCCAATATACTTTTGAGGGAAGAAATTCTATCAATTCTATCACTGATCCTGATAGAATACTGGAGGTTTATTGTCAGAAGATGGCAAATGCCATACATAGTTGAGGATGTGAATACCAATTTTGAAAGCATGGAGACCAAGAGAGAGAGTGCATACTAAATAAATATTGAGGTTCTTCCAGGCTTTTTCCACTGTTTGGCTCCTAGAATGCTGGTATAATCCTTTAGAGAAGGAATTTGGACAATCTTTTTTGGGGAAACTTCCCCCAATAGGAAAGATGTAAAAATACTGACTTGGGACAGGGAATTTCTCCAACAAATGTCCCAGCAAGGAGACCTTAAAGTAAACCTCATGTCAACAAAGTTTATTCATGTACTCAGAGCTTACAATCAACTTTTTATCCCCTATTCATAAATATGGGCAGGAATTATCAGGCATTTGAGGAAAGCCTCTAAATGTGAAAGAAAGAGACAGAGCACAGAACAGACAGAAAAGAAAGCAAGTGGGAGAAAACAGAAACCATGGTAGTGGTGGTGGGGGCTTCGTCAAACCATAACTAACACCCTCAAAAAAATAAGAGGCAATATTCTATTTGAAATGAAATGCTATGAAAGCACTCAAGACAACAAAACAGAATTCTTAAATGTGATGGAACTTACATTATTATAAGCTTAAAACAGATTGTAATAAGTATATTTTATGTATGTCCATGGTAACAACAAAGAAAATACCTACAGAAGATACACAGAGGAATATGAGAAAGGAATCAACATGTCACTATAACAAAACAACAAACCACATATATACAAAGACAGCAGAAAGGGAGACAAAAGAGCTTTAAGACAGAAAATAATACATGACAATAGGAAGATCTTCCCTAATAATAATTATTTTAAATATAAATGGATTAAACTCCTCCAAAGACAAAGAATGGCTAAATGGATAAAATATACAAGATCCGACTACATGTTGCCTAAAAGAGACTCACTTAGCTTTTCTATTTCATTCATGATAGAGCACATGTAAGAAAGAACAGAGGAGAAGGGATTATACTGTGGCTATCCCCCCGGGGGATGATTTCTCACTTTCCCTCTCATTGTCTCTCTCTTTCTCTGGTGAGCACATGTACCTACTGGCAAAAACCTAAAAAAAAAAAAGTTAATTCAAAGGAAATAATTCTAAAATCCTTCATTCACAATGGCTATTTCATAAAAATTCAGGGACAAGAAAAAAATTAACAATTTTTCTTGGTTTTGTTTTTAAACTAGACACAACAAAGTATGTATATACTCCAAGGCCTCTTTGGATGACAAGGTAATGAGTTTTTCCATTCCAGATGTAACACAGAGTATGAATGTGAATTGATCAATGATGATTTGATCAGTGAAACAATTCTTATTTACAATATTACTTAGGTATATGTTTGCCGATTTCTCAAAGCTTAGAGGATCTGTTTTCATTCTGCTGCTTTGCTAACAGCAACTTAGGTCATGTCATTCAAAAGCAGGGTACAGCATTCTAAAGAGAAAACTCAAACAGTAACAGTAAATCCTGCTCATAACCAGCCATTGACTAATTGCAGAAGCACCATAGCTGCCAGCTATGGTGGTCCTATGACTACTACTTGATTACTACCCTAAAAAATTGGAAATTGGTATGGATGGAGTCTCATCAAGCTTTCTTTAAAGGTCAGCACATAGAGTGATTGTTGGGGCACTGGACTCCCACATGGCTGACTGTTATTAGACTCCTGGACCTGGTGGCTTGCTTTCTCACTTTCCTCTTTCTTTCTCTCTCTCTTACTCTCTCTCTCTTTCTCTTTCTGGTGAGCATATATGCCCCATAGCAAATTTTAAAAATAATAATAAATAAAATTAAATAAATAATTCTTAAAAACTATTTCTTTAAAATTCTACCTGTAGTTTAAGACCTTAAATATGCACAAGAAACATGAAAGGAAATATGCTACTTATATAGGTGCAAAGAATGAATAGTCAAAGTCAAAGATAAATATAATCATATGTTTATGTCATAATTCTTTGGTATACTCAAAGATAATTCAAAAGTATTACTTTAGGTAGAGGCAAATAAAATGAAAACACCCCATGTTGTTTTTCTTGATTTGGCCTATACCTTGTTTGGCTCCCCTGGATTATATGAAGAAAACATAGGAATTTTTCGGATCTCTTCCTCTGACAAACGATTTCTCTGGATCTCATCTTCTGGGACAAATTCTATTGGCTGCGTCAGCTTCTTAGGCTCAGTCCAACACTGCTCAGGTGAAAAATCAATAACTTTTGCCACATGGAGACTGGGACCTTTACCCTGTGCTGCCTGTTTTCCCTTGTCCTGGAGTAATGATGGGTTCTCAGCTGTGCCACTATCACCCGCTGATGCAGCTGAGACCAGTGAGTGGGAAGCAAAGGGTTCACCTCTCATAAGTTGGAATTCTTCAAGACGTTTTCTCATTATCATCTCTTGGTAAAAATTTTCCAGGTTGTTCATGGGATCACCTTTGTTCTTCTTTTGGGGTTCATCTGGATCAAGACAAAGAGACAGGGAAGTTCTACAAATCCTATCAATACCATCTTTGACAAATTAAGAAAAAAATAAATCCTGGATCTCAGCTATAGACACTCTGCTTGGGCAGGTCTTTATAACCTGTGATAAATGACAATAGTATACAGCTATCTTATTACAATGCATGTTAAGCACAGTCAGAACTATGGTGAGGCAAGTGAGGCACCTAGGACTCTCGGGGTCATGCAAGTTTATCTCTTAACTGATAAGCACACTTAGAAACATAGTCGGTATGGTATTACCACATATCACAAAATTAATCATAATTCCTTAGTATTATCTAATACTGAGTTCACACTTAAATTGCCCTGATTACTTCAAAGATATTTTTTACACTTGACTATTCAATTTAACAGCATAACCAACTTTTGGCTGTTATATTTCTTTAGTCTCTTTTATTCTAAAATAGTACCCCTTCTAGCTAATTTTATCCTCAATCCATTGATTTACTAGAAAAACCACATTTGTTTTTATGAAAAAAGGAATTGGATAAATTATTTACTGAAGGTATTATTTAACTTGTTTCTCAATCCCCTCTTTTTCTTGGCAGTTAAATCTAGAGCTATGCTATCTAATATAGTAGCCACTGGTCACATGTACCTAAATAAATAAATTCTCTAATATCAGTTCCTCGGTCAAACTTAGCACATTTCAAATAGTTACATGTGGCTCGTAGATATCATATAGAACAGAACATATAAAGACCACTTTTAGGCAATAATCCTTCATAGATAGATGTGCACTTCCTAATGCATCATGTCATAAGACACATAATGTTTGGTGGTCCCATTTTTAGTGATGCTGAAATTGATCAGTGAATTCAAGTGAGATCAGTTTTGTCCTTCTATTATGAAGTTCTCCCCTTCACCTTTTATCTAATGGGTTCTTCATCCACTGAGGATCATAGCTTAGATTATTGATCTATTAAGAGTCATAAAATGGGACTTTCCTAATTCTACGATTTCTTTTGTATTTATCATCTGGAATTCTATAATGAACTTACCGTCATGAGTTACTTGGTTAACCTAATAATTCATACAGGAAAGGCAGATGCTTGATTCTTTCATATTATTTACCAATTATGAGGATAATGAGTTGGTGCTTCAGAAATGTCCAATTGTGGGGGCCAGCAAGTGGTGTGGGGATTAAGACTGCTGGACTCCCACATGGCTGACTGTGGTTTGAGTCCTGGACCCAGTGGCTTAAAAATCATACTAGGCCTGTATGTATGTGCACCCAAAATCCTGAGAGGAGAATGGAGAAGGGATTGTGGAGTGGCCATCACCTGGGGGGTGATTTTTCACTTTCCCTCTCTGTCTCTTTCCTCTCTCTTTGGGAGTGCATGTGCCCTACAGCAAAAACAAAACAAAACAAAACAAAACAAAAAACTGTTCAATGATGACCAGTTATTTTTAGCATGAAATCATGCATTTTCATGTGTCTGAATAAAATGTAGTATTTTCAGTGGTCAGATTATACCACTTAAGACAACTGGTAGCCCCTTGAAACCCACTCTAATATTGTTTCCTTGTTTTCTGGCACAGCAAGATATCCCAAGCTTACAGTGCCTAGAAGGTGACCTGATGCTTAAGGTATTGGACTCCCACATGGCTGATCGTGATTGGAACCCTGGACTTGGTGACCTGAAAATCACATCAGGTAGGTGTGCATGCATGCCCAAAATCCCAAGAGGAGAATGGAGAGAATTTTGCATCAGGGCCATCCTTCCTGAAGGGTGATTTTTCACGTTCCCTCTCACTGTCTCTCTCTGGTGATCACACATGCTCTATTGTAAAAAACTAAAAGAAAAGAAAAAACGATATCCCAGGGACCAGCAGGTGGCATAATGGTTACATCACTGGACTCTCATATAGTCAACAGTTTGAGTCCGGAACCTGATGGCTTAAAACTCGCACTGGGATTGTGTGCATGCATGGTTAAAATCCTGAGAGGAGAATGGAGGAGAAGGAATTGCACCATGGCTACTCCCCTGTGGGGTGATTTCTTGCTCTCTGTCCCTCTGTCTCTGTCTGTCTCTACAGTGAGCACACATATCTTATAGCAAAAATCTCTGGGGGGAAAAAAGATATCCCAATTTATTTTGCACATTTCCTACCATAAAACTGGAATATTTCTCCAAGGATTCTAAGTTCTCTTTAGTAGAAAGTGTTATTTAGAAACCTCAGTTTGTGTTCATTGTTGAGCTGTTGCTTTCATTGGACTAAGACAGGGCAGTTTTTTAAAAAGAATTATTTATTTATTTAATTCCATTTGTTACTGTAATTTTTTAATTTAACGAGAGAGAGAGAGAGAGAGAGAGGGAGAGAGAGAGAGAACAGGAAAGCAAGAAAGCAAGCCACCAAGTCCCAGACTAGAACCATGGTCGGCTATGTGGGAATCCAGAGCCTTTAATCACCATGCCACCTGCTGGCCCCCAAAGATAGCATATTTTAAAAGAGAAAAACAAATCATGAGTCTATGTTGGTATTCCAATTAAAATAGAAGATTGTAAGGTTTTTACTTAAATGTCCTTATTTTAGACTTCTGCCATTTGTTATATGCTTAAAATATTAGCTCCTAATAATTTTAACAAAATTACTTATTAGCTTCTACCTACAATACACTTATAGAATTTTAAAATATCAATATAATACTAGTAAGGTGTTATGTATAACAAAAATATCTACTGAATACAATCTTCTATTTCTTTGCAGTTACTTTTGTCCTTAAAATAGTAACAGGAATATACAAATATTGTTTTAAAATCACTGTAAGTAGGGAGGACAGTAGGCACTGGAACCCACATGGCTGACTCCGTGGTCTGAATCTCAGATCCGATGGCTTAAAAAACTGGGTGCATTTGTGTGCATGCCTAAAATCCTGAGAGGAGAATGGAGAAGAAGGAATTGTGGCATGGTCGTAACCCCGAGGGGTGGGGGAGGGTGATTTCTCACTTTCCTCTCACTGTCTGTTTCTCTCTGGTGAGCACACATGCCCCCGGGCGAAAACCTAAAAAAAAAAAAAAAAATCACTGCAAGTAATTGTTTTCTCTGTGTGGTTATGCTACCAACTTCATTTATTGTAGGCAGGTTTTTTTTTAATTTCAGGAATTAATTTTTCCCCTTTTGATTAAATATCTTAATTATGCGAAACATTGACATGGATCTAAAGTGAAAACTGTTAACAATACCTTCACAGAAGTCTCACTTCCACCTCTCTCCCTTTCAACCCATTCTCTTCTTTCACCATTAATAATATTCTTATTAGTTTTTTTTTAAGTTAGGCTTATGGTTCCATTGTTTATTTTTTTTAAAAATATAAGCAAATAGGCATATGAACATACATACAATTCTTTAGTTATACCTCCTTCTTATGTGAAAGGTAATTTATTACAAACACTGGTCTACAACTTATTTTTTTTTGCACTTAATAATACATCTCGGAGATAATGTCATATTAATATGGAAAGCTAGTCCTCTTCCTTCTTATATCTACACAACACTCCATTGTATGAATGTATCACAGTTTATTCAACTACTCCCCTACTGATACAAACTGGTCTTGTATCCAGCCTTATGCTGCTTTGAAAAATGCCGTTACAAATAGCTTCATGTACACAGAATTTGGTATTTTTCAAGTATATATTTAAAATAAGTCCTAAGTAAAAGAATTGCTGAGGCAAAGGATAAATGTGTAAGTCCTAAGAAATAGAATTGCTGAGGCAAAGGATAAATGTGTATGTAATTTTCCTGCATACTGCTAAATTTTACTTTTTAGAAGTTGTACTATTCTGTATTCCTACCAGCAAGACATAAGAGTACTTAGGAAAGTATATCTTAAACAAAGAGCACTAACCATTAAATAAGAGACTGATAAATTTAACTACATTAAAATTAAGAATTTCTGTTCATCAAAAGCCTCATAAAGATAGGAAAAGAAAGCTACAGATTGGAAAATGTATTTGCTAGAAAAATAACTTTACAGGGCTGGTCCCACAGTGCAGTGGTTAAGTGCTATACATTGGGAGCCAGATCCAACTCAGCCAACCAGTTTTAATCCTGGTCCTGTGATTTAAAAACATGCTGAGTATGTATGCAAGCTTGCCCAAAATCCTGACAGAAAGGAGAAATGTTGGAAAAAGGAGTGCAGAGTGTCCATACCCTACTGGGGGCTGCTGTCTGGTGAGCACATGTACCTTCTAACAAGAATGAAAAAAAATAATAATGAGAGAAACTGAATTTAGGAAATGTACATAACTCTACAAATTAATAAAAGAAAAAAGAATGCAATTATTAGGGAAAGGAGCAAATGACTGAAGACATATTTTACAAAAGAGAAAGTATATGTATTTGATAAGTATATTAAAAAATGCTTGATGACATTAGAAATCACAGAAATGTAAATTAAGGGAATGAGATACTATTAGAAAACTGACATGCTAGCAAACACTCTTTTAAATGCCCACATCACTTATAAGTGAGGTTGATGAACAACTGGGACTCTCATACATTGCTGGTTGGAATGTGCAGTCATAGTGCAAATCAGTATGACATTATTTACTAATGCTGAAAATATGTTCTACATGCAACCCATCAATTCCACTCCTACATATATATTTTAGGAAAAATGTGGGTTTCTGTATACCACCATAGAATAATAAGAACACTCAAATCAGGGCTATTTATAATTGCCTAGAACTAGCAAAAATATCAATGCCTAGGAAGAATTGATTAAAAAATTCTAGGAAGTTTACATAATAGAATACTATATTCCAATAAAAGTGAACAAATTTCAACTACACAAGACCAAGTGGGTGAATATACTAATGTATACACTCAAAAATATTCATTGCTTCCCTAGCAACCGAGCCGGTGCCACCAGCCACCAGCACGCGTGGGGCCCGGCAGCGCTCCCGCGATGCCTCTGCAGGTCAGCGATTACAGCTGACAGCAGACGAGGACCGCCCTCCGTGTTCCTCTCCCTGCCCCTGCGAGGGGTCTGCGTCAGGGACGTCGACGTGTTCTGCGCGGAGAACTACCTGAAGGTCAACTTTTCTCCGTTTGTATTTGAAGTATTTTCCTATGCCCCCATAGACGATGCAAGCAACAAAGTGAAGATCGGGAATGATAATATTGTTTTCACCTTGTATAAAAAGGAAGCAGACATGTGGGAGACCCTTTCTGTGTCAGTTGACAAAGAGATGATGCAAGCAATAAGAGAAAAGTCTATTTTACAAGCACCAGAGAGAGCACAAGCTATGGAAGCAAAGGCTGCAGCAAAGCGGGAAGATCAAAAATACGCACTCACTGTCATGATGAAGGTAAGTTGCAGGTTGATAGGAAAGTCCTCTACAGAGCTAAGAGCACACTGCATAAGGGTAATTACTTGTACTTCCAACCACTTACTTCCTCAGCATTTGTTCATACTTTGATTATAGAGATCACTATGTTATATCGTTTATCTGCTACTCAGCGTGTTCCTGAAAATCTGTATGAAAGTCAAGGGTGTGAAAGTTGGACAGTTGGATCAGCAGGCAGTGTAGAGGTTAAGGCAGCTGGATTCCATATGGCTGACTGCCTAGTTCAAGTCCAGACCTGGAGGCTGAAAATCACATTGAGTGAAATCATTCTTCTGGTATATTGAGAATAAATAATATAATAAAAGAAAAAAATATTCATTGACTATAAGCCAGGAATTATTCTAGGTTCTTGGGATACATCAATAAATAAAAGTCTCTACCTTCATAGATTTAAGTGAATTACATGCTATTTGGGACCAGCAGTTGGCATAATGGCTATGTCATTAAGATTCCCATGTAGTCAACTGTGGTTCGAGTCCCGGTCCTGGTGGCTTAAACTCAAGCTGGGCACGTGTGTGAGTGTGCCCATCCCTCCTGGGGGTGATTTCTCACTTTCTGTCTTTCTGTTTCTGTCTTTCTGGTGAGCACATGTGCCCTATAGCAAAAATCTCTCCAAAAAAAAAAGCTGACAACAACAAAGAAAAAAAAATAGGCAGAAACAAATGAAAAAAGTCTCAAGAACCTAGACTACAATAATAAAAAAGATAACATTTGTATAAGAGTTTCCAAAAGAGAGGAAAGACAGAAGGAGACCCAAAAAGTATTCAGAAAAACAAAAGTTGAGGGGCTAGCAGGTGGCATGGTGGTTAAGGTGCTGGATTCTCACATTGCTGACCATAGTTCAAGTCCTAGAACTAGCAGCTTGAAAACCACGCTGGGCATGTGTGCCCAAAATCCCATAGTCATCCACCCCAGGGGGTGATTTCTCACTCTCTGTATTTCTCACTGTTTCTGTTTCTCTCCAGTGAGTGCACATGCCCTGTGGCAAAAACAAACAAAGAAAAAAATCGTGGAAAAAAGAGAAAAGGAAAAACCCAATCTCCTTTATTAATTTTTGTTGGTGCATTATGAAAAACAATATTTAACTTGAGATGAAATGTCTTAAGAACCTTTAGAGTACAAAAAATTTACCTTCAGCTTTTCCTGGCTAGCCTCAAACTCTCGCTTTTGCTTTCATTGCCATCTTCCTTTATTGAAAACATGTTGAAGTACTTTTTCCCCTTTTAGTTACCGGAAATGAGTAAGCTCTTTAGTGAAACATTCAGAATACATGTAATGAAAAATGTCTAAACAGTTCAAGTGAGATTTTTGGTATATATGTAGCTATTTAGTAACATAAAAATTTTTACTGGTCGTGTTCTTCTCCAACACATTTTTTCCTGTATTTTGAAGCGACGGTTTCTGCCAATAGCTTTCATACCTCTGGTGATTTTTATTACCTTATTTAGTAGAGGACAATCAGGCATCTTAAACTGGTCTTCAACCTAGAAATTTATTAAACAGTTTGATTTCTCAAGGGGCAGCACTGTTGGAAAAGATTATTATATACAACTCTCTGGGCCAATAGGGAACAGGGATGGGAAAGATACTGCCCAGGAAATTTATAGAAACTGAAACAAAATCCCTGTCTGACAAGTGACCAGATCTCTTAGTTGCTGAGCGTGCCTTAGCTGAGAGGGAGAGCCCTGTTGCTTTGCATTTCATCCTTGCTGGTTGATCTGCCGACACTGCAGTACCCGGGGAAGGTCTCCCAGGCCTAGCTTACCTGGCGCTCTGCAGGGCACAGGGGCGTTAGGGCTCCATTGTGTGAGCGGCTCTCAGTAGATTCCAGAATCTGAAAACGTGTGTGAACACTCGACAGTATGGCTGGCAGTGAAGTTACAATGTTTGCTTTCTTGGATGGAAGAAATTGTGAGAATCATGTCAAGAGCCCCAAATAGTCCAGATGTAATTAAAAGAACCTTTTGTACTTGTTTAAGAGGAGCCTGGTTATTTAACAAAACTTTTGTAAGCTTAGAAAAACTGGATTAGTCAGGGTTCTCCATAGAGACCGGGCTAATAGGTCATGTGGGTGCACACACCTGTGTGTGTGCGTGTGAGTGTATGTATAAAGAAACTTATTCAGAATTGGCTCACATAATTATGGATGCTGACAGGTCTCAAGGTCTACAGTTGCAAGTTGGAGACCCAGGAAATCTGATGGAATGGTCTGAAGACCGGCAGGCTTTAGACAGGAAAAGCTGAAGCTCCATTTGAGTGTGAAGGCAGGGAAAAGCACACGTCTCAGCTGAGAGGCCTTAGATGAGAGGAACTCTTTCTCCAGGGTGGGTCCGCCTCTTGGTTCTCCTTGGGCCCGTTCTACTGGATGAGGCCCTCACACCTTAGGGAGGACAATCTGATGTGCTCAGTCTACTATGGGGAGCCTGACACTCCCCTGGAAGCCGCCCATGGAAGCACATGGAATAATGTTTGAACAGATACTGGAGCACCTCATGTCCCAGTCATCGCCCCATGCGATTAATCACAATAGGCTGTTTTAACACGCCCTCTAGCAAAATAATAATAATAATAATAAAAGATAAAAGACACAAACCACCAATATTAAACAAGAATATCTCTGAAACTATCAAAGGGATAAAGGGATAATAAGGAAATACTATTAATACAAACATCTTCATGTTAGAAATATGTTTAAGTACCTGGGGCTGGCAGGTGGAGTGGTTGTTGAGGGTGCTGGACTCCTACATGGTTGACCACGGTTCAAGTCCTGGACCTAGCGCTTTGCTTTCTCACTCTGCCTCTCTCTCTCTCTCTCTCACTCATTTACTCACTCACTCTGTCCCTCTCTGGTCAAATTATAATAAATAAATAAAGTTAAATAAAATAATTCTTAAAAAAATACCCTTGGGATACAAGAATTAAATACAAAAATTTATTAGAAATTTATAAGTGCTATGAAAAACAATTGAGTATATTAAACTGAAACAGCTTGGTGGCTGTAATTTAATGCTCTTCTGGATAGGTCTCAATGAGGTGACAGCTGAGTGAAGCTCTAAAGAGCTTCATAATCTTATCATGCTGCGATTAAAGTGCAGACTCAAAGTAGGAGCATGCCTCAAAAAAATTAAAGAGTAAAATCACACAAAGTATGCTCTCTCTCTGCCCAACCACAATAGAATTATTGGGTCATCAGAAAAGTCACAACAAATCCTGTCTATGTTTTTCTATGTAAAAAATGCATCATGACTTTTCTGACAACCCTATACATTAGTGACTCACTACTATAAGAAATACAGGTTGTCAGATGGTGGTATGGCAGTGAAACATGACAGTCTCAGAGGAGATTCCACATGAGAAGGTTCCTGGTTCAAGTCTGGAGACCTTTCTGAGTATTGCAAGGTACACACTTGTCCATGATCTGGGGCTGGCTAAAGGCTACGGTAGGACTGCCGTATCAAAACCCTGTTGGGAATTGCGCTCTGTCTCTCTCTTTCTCATTTATGGAAGAATCAAATTAATAAACTTAAATGAGGAAAAACATAACATTTGGAAATTAAATAACACACTTCTAAGTAAGTTATAGGTCAAAGAACACACAAAGGAAATTTTAAAATGTTTTGAATTGAGGGACCAGCAGTTAGCGTTATGGCTATGTCGCTGGACTCCCACGTAGTCGACCACGGTTTGAGTCCCGGACC
>NW_006199577.1:602172-602881 GCF_000334495.1 Tupaia belangeri chinensis
ATTTCAAATTAAAAAAAAAAAAAAAAAAAAAAAAAGAAAAAGAAAAGAAAATTAAACAAAAAACAAGACGAAAGAAAGAAAATAATAATCAGGGAATAAATCAATGAAATAGAAAACAGAAAAGGAGAAAAAAAACCCAATAAAACCAAAACTGGTTTTTTGAAGTTCAACCAAATAGCAAACCTTTGTTTAGACTGATCAAGAAAAATAAAAGAAAAAAATGACTAAAATCAAGAATTAAAGAACAAGCATCACTACAGAAATGAAAAAAAAATGACTATTATACTGGAATATTATGAATATCTTTAGGCCAACAAACTAGAAAACTTTCATTAGATATATTTATGAAAAGATACAAATTACCAAAGCAAAATCAGGAAAGCTGAATAAACCTATAAGAAAGAGGTTCAATTAGTAATCAACAAACTACCCACAAAGAGAAAGCTCAGGTCCAGATGGCTTCATTGGTAAATTACATAAATTATGTAAAGAAATAAAATCAATCCCACACAATTACTTTCAGAAAATAGAGAAGGGAATACTTTCTAATTCATTCTTTGATGTCAGAATTACACTGATACCAAAGTGAAACAAAGATTATTATAGAAAAAGAAAACCATAAACCGATCAATATCCCCCATAAACATAGATGTAAAAATACTTAAGAAAATATTAGGCGCGCGGGGCGCCCGGCGGAAGCCGCGCGGGG
>NW_006199577.1:606034-608933 GCF_000334495.1 Tupaia belangeri chinensis
TCCTGGATGGGAAACTACACTTGGTGTGTTGTGATGATACTCAGGGAATAAATGTTAAGCAATATAATTTAATATAAAAAAATAAAAAAATAAATAAATAAATAATAATAATAATAAGCAGGAGGAAAAAAAAAAAAGAAAATATTAGCAAATGTAATCTATCAGAGTAAAAAGGATTATACAGATATAAGTAAGGATTATATAGATATAAATTGGATTTACTCCAGGAATGAAAGATTGGTGTAACATCTAAAAAGCAATTAATATAATACATCATATTAATAGATTAAAAGGTCAAACAACATGATCACCACAGTAGGCACAGAAAAAAGCATTAAATAAAATTTAATACTCATTCATGATAAAAAAAATTAAAGAGCAAGAGAAGGGATTATGTACAACCAGCCTGTGTTAGGCTGGATAATACTTCCCCACACAACCCCCCCCCCCCAAAAAAACAAAAAAAGGTGTCTACACCCTATCTCTGGAATCTGTAAAATGTTAGGTTGCATCATAGAAGGGACTCCGCAGATGTGATTAAATTAAGGATTCTGAGAGGGGGAGATTAACCTGGATCATACAGGTGAACCCAATGTAAACACAAGAGTTCTTGTAAGAAGGAAGCAGGAAGGCCAGAGTCAGGATAGAAGACATGATGATGGATATAGAGATTGGAGTAATGAGGGGAAGGGACCATGAGCCAAGGAATGTAGGTGGCCTCTAGAAGATAGACAAGGTTCACCTAGAGCCTCTAGAAGGACTATAACTCTTTTCACATATTGATTTTAGGACTCTAGAACTATAAGAGAAGAAATCTGTGTTGCTTTAAGCCAGTAAATGCATGGTATTTAATTTCAGTACCCATAGGAAAATAGTATACTTCCAGAGAGCATGTACAGAAAATTGAGAGTTAAGATCACATTCACTAGGGGGCTGGCAGGTGGTGTGGTGGTTAAGGATGGGACTCCCCATGGCTGACAGTGGTTTGAGTCCTGGACCTGGTGACTTGCTTTCTCACTTTCCACCTCTATTTTTCCCTCTTGCTTTCTTTCTTTTCTTTTTTTTTTAATAAAAGTTAAAATGATTCTTAAAAATAAATCATACTTACTGGTTAAAAACGGAATGCTTTCCTACTAAGACTGGGAACAAGGTAAGATTGTTAGCTCTCACCACTTACATTCAACATTATACTGAAATTTATAGATAGTACAAAGAAGGGAAAAATGCATCTAGAAGTACAATAGTCTTTCTCCACAGGAAACACAATTGTCTATGTAGAAAGTCCTAAGGTATCCATAATAAAACTATTAGAACTAATAAGAGTTTATTCACAGAATACAAGATCAATATGCATACAAGAATCAACTGTCTTTTTACATACTTCCATACAACAACTGGAAAATGAAGTGAAAAAACAGTTCTATTCATGAATATCAAAATCAATAAAATAATGGTCCAGCCTAGGTGGTATAGTCAGTAGTGTGCTAGACTGCGGTGCTGGAAGCTAGATGGCCAACTGTGAATTCAAATCCTCAGGTAAGCTTGAAAACCATGCTGGGTGTGTGCATGGGCACCCAAGATCCTGAGGAGTGGGAAAGCTGCAGAAAGGTGATCACAGCATGATGATACTCTATTGAAAACCCTATTGATGGTGCTCTCTCTTCTTGTGCATGCACATTCTCTATCATAAAAACATCAGTAAGGGCCAGCTAGTGGTGTGGTGGTTAGAGAGGCTAGATCCCACATGGCCGACAGAGTGGCTTGAGTCCTGGACCTGGCAGCTTGAAAAACATGCTAGGCAAGTGTGTGGGCATGCCCAAAATCTCAAGAGGAGAATGGAGAAGGAATTGTGACACAGCTGTCCCCTCAGGAGTGACTTCTCACTTTCCTTCTCTCTCTCCTCTCTTCCCTCCAGCAAGTACATGTGCCCTATAGTTAAAAAAAATCAATAAAATACTTAGATAGAAATTTAAAGCCTAGCCATGGTAGCACATGGTGCTATTAACAGATGATATTACTCAGTAAGTTGAGGCCATATGGGAAATCTGGATTCCATTCCCAGCACACTCTAAAAGTCAGGGTGTGGTGGTATGTGTCTATAATCCCAACTACTTGGGAGGCTGAGACAAGAGGATCAAACTCAAGGTTGGTGTGGAAAACACAGCAAGACCCTGTCTGAAAGAGCTGGGTGTGGTAGAGTGCATGCCTGTAATTCCAAATATTCAGAAGGCTGGAGCAGTGAGACCTTATTTTTTTTAAACAGAATTACTTATTTAATTTTATTTATTTTTTTAAATTTGCTATAGGGTACATGCACTCACCAGAAAGAGACAGAGAAAAAGAGAAAGAAAGAAAGAAAGTGAGAAAGCAATCTGCCAGGCATGGTACTCAAAACATGGTCGACCATGTGGGAGTGTAGCACCTTAACCACTATACCACCTTCTGGAACCAAGACCCTATCTTACAGGGAAAAAAGAAGCACTGGTGGTGTAAGCAGTAGCATGCCACTGCATAAGGCTGGGGCCACATAGCCAGATTGGATTCAGATCCTAGACCATCTTGAACATGCCAGGTATGGTGGCATGCACCTGGCTAGCTAGGACCCTGTGGCAGAGGATTTCAGTAGTGAGAGCCTATCAAAAATACCTGTCCATCTCTCCCTCTCTCCTTCCCACTTGCTCTCGCTCTCACACATACACACAGACACACACACATACATACACACACACATACATACACACACACAAATTTAAAATTTAAAAGGAAGTGTAAACAAAAAACTATAAGACAATGCTGAAGTAAACTGTGGAGCATTTAAATAAAGGAAGAGACATTCCATGCTTATGGATTAGAAGATTCACTATTAAAATGGCAATTTTCCCCAAACTGAATTTTAGAT
>NW_006199577.1:608962-612128 GCF_000334495.1 Tupaia belangeri chinensis
CAGCAGGCTTTTTTTGGTTAAAAATATAACAATAAATAAGTAACAAGATGCTTCTAAAATTTACATGGACATACAATGGACATAGAATAGAAACAGCAATATTAAAAAGGAGAAATATGTAAAAGAAATTAAAATAAAATCTATTTTTAAAAAAAGAGAAACAAAGTTTGAGAAGTTATATTACCTGATACACACATACAAAAATATAATCTTTTTTTTTTTTTTTGCTACAGGGCGTATGCACTCACCAGAAAGACAGAGAGACAGAAAGTGAGAAATTACCCTCCAGGGAGGATGGCCACGCTGCAATCCCTTCTCCTGTATTTTTCTCTCAGGATCTTGGACACTCACGCACACGCACCTGGTGAGTTTAAGCCACCAGGTCCAGGACTCGAACTGTGGTCAACTACATGGGAGTCCAGCGACATAGTCATTATGCCATCTGCTGGTCCTGAAAACTTAGAGTATCTTTCTGACCATGAGTTCAGCAAAGACTTCTTAAATACAACACCAAAAGCACAAGTCATAAAAGAAAAAATTGATAAATTTCATTAAAATTTAAAATTTTGTGCTTCCAAAAGACTATCATTAAGGGACTAACTTCATAGTACAGTAGTTAAACTCTGTGTATTGAAAGTCAATCCCATATAGCTGACAGTGGTTCAAATTCTGGCCCTAGTGGCTTCAAAAACATACCGGGCACGTATGCGTGCATGGCCAAAATCCTGATGGGAAGAATAAATCCAGGAAACTGTAGGATGATCATGCCTTGTGTGTGTGTGTGGGTGCTCTCATTCTCTTGCATGTGTACATGCATGCACCTTCTGGCAATAAATTCTTCTTTATAATAGTAATATATAGAATACATTAAGCTTTCAAAAAACAAAAATACAACAAAAGATCTCATTGAGAAAATAAAAGGACAAGATGTAGACTGAAATAAAACATTTATAAATCTTATGCCTCTTAAAGGATGTGTATTCAGAATATACAAAGAGCCCTTACTACTTATAATAGTTTGAATGTATCCTTCCATAATTAATGTACTGAAATTCTGTTCTTATTGTGAAGGCATTAAGAAGATGGGAATTTAAATCTATGCTGTTTAAAGTGGAGTCTTTGGGAGGTAACTGGGATTAGATAAATTAATCAAGGTGGGACTTCCCCCCACCCCCAATGAGTGACTGTTGGTAGATTTATAAGAAGAGAGACACAGGGGCCAGCAGGTGGTGTAGTGGTTAAAGGTGCTGGACTCCCACATGGCCGACTGCAGTCTGAATCCCGGACCTGGCAGCTTGCTCTCTGTCTGTCTGTCTGTCTGTCTACCTGTCTCTGGTCAAAGTTGAAAAATGATGATAATAAATAAATAAACAATTCATTAAAAAAGAAGGGAGATACGCAGAGACATAGGGATACAGACATACATAAGCTCTGCCCTCTTGTCATCTGATGGACTGTACCATTTTAGGACTCTGAAGAGAGTTCCCATTAGCAGGAAGATACTCTCTAGAGATTCCCTCCAGCAGAAGGACACTCACCCACCATATGCAACTCTTTGACCTTGACTAAATAAACTTCTATTCTTTATACATTACCCAAATTCGGGTATTTTTGTTATTAGTAATAGAGAACATACTAAAACACCATTCAATACTAAAAAAGAAAATCCCATTCAAAAGATGGATAAAAGACTTAAATAGGCATTTCACAAAGGATAACATATGAATGGTTAATAGGTACATGGAAAGATATTCAAGATCATTTATTACTACAGAACATTCAAAACATGGATAAAAGACTTGAATAGTCATTTCACAAAGGATGACATATGAATGGTTAATAGGTACATGTAAAGATATTCAAGATCATTTATTACTACAGAAATTCAAGATAAAATCACAATGACTGTAATAAAAGAGACAGTAATAACAAATATTGGTAAGGATATAGAGAAGTAGGAATCGTCATACATTGCTGATAACAAACATGGATAAAAGACTTGAATAGTCATTTCACAAAGGATGACATATGAATGGTTAATAGGTACATGTAAAGATATTCAAGATCATTTATTACTACAGAAATTCAAGATAAAATCACAATGACTGTAATAAAAGAGACAGTAATAACAAATATTGGTAAGGATATAGAGAAGTAGGAATCGTCATACATTGCTGATAACAAAGAAAAATAGGGCAACCACATTAGAAAACAGGCTGGCAGTACCTCAAAAGGTTACCACAACCATAATGCATAGAGTTACCATATGACCCAGAAATTCCATTCATGTAAGAGAAATGAAAACATTTCCACATAAAAGCTTTTGCACAAATGTTCACTGCAGTATTATTCATTACAGCCAAAAAGTAGAAATAAGTCAAATGTTATCAAATGGTGACAGACCAAAAAAAAAAGTGGTACATCAGTACACTAGAAAACTAGCAATACAAAGGAACACACTGTTAATGTGCTATGACATGGATGAACCTCCAAAATATTGTATTACCTGAAAGAAGCCAGATCAAAACAGTACATATTGTAAGAAACCATTCATATAAAACATCTAGAAAAAAATTTATAAGACAGAAGCTTGGGGTGTAAGAAGGGATTTAGAGGTTGTGAAAAAAAATGGAATTAAAATGAGTTTATTTTGGTGCAAAAATTTTCAAAATGCATACATAGTTTTTTCATCATATACTTTTTCCATGAACCTTGTGAAGAATCCCCATATATTGGGAGTCATCTAATGCAAATGAATGCAAGGCAATTTTGCTAGGAGATGTAAATGCTCTAAAATTGAACTGTGGATTTGATTGCACAATTCTATAAATTTACTAAAATATCATTGAACACTTATAAAATAGGTGAGCTTCATATGTAATTTATACACTCTGATAAGCTACTTAAAATATTCAGCTTCACAAAATATAAGAATAAAAAACCAGAGAATATATACTGAAAGGCATTAAAGAATAATTAAATTAATGGAAAAATACCATTTGAAAATTGTGTGCGTAACTTGATAAACTAATACTAAAATTTACATCGGGAGGCAAAGTGTCAAAAACAGACAAAACACTTTTATTTTTTGGAGAGGTTTTTGCTATAGGGTGCATGTGCTCGCCAGAGAGACAGAGAGAGACAGAGAGACAGAAAGCGAGAAATC
>NW_006199577.1:612318-622444 GCF_000334495.1 Tupaia belangeri chinensis
TTTGAGAGGCTTTTGCTATAGGGCACGTGCGCTCGCCAGACAGAAAGAGACAGAGAGACAGAAAGTGAGAAATCACCCCCCAGGGGGGATGGCCACGCCGCAATCCCTTCTCCTCCATTCTCCTCTCAGGATCTTGGGCACACACACACACACACACGTGCCTGGCGTGAGTTTTAAGCCACCGGGTCCAAGACTCGAACCGCGGTCGACTATGTGGGAGTCCAGCGACATAGCCATTAGGCTAACTGCTGGTCCCACAAAACACTTTTAAAGTAGAAGAACAGGTGGAAGGAATTGTCCTTCCACTGCATTAAATATCAAAATATAAAGCTAAGGACCAGCAGTTGGCATAATGGCTATGTCGCTGAACTCCGATGCAGTCAACTGCAGTTCAATAGCAAAAACCTCTCAAAAAAAAGTATAAAGCTAGACTATATGATATTGATTCTAGAATAGACAAGAAGACCAAAGAAATAAGAGAAAATCCAGAAAAATAGCCATCTATATATGAACACCTGATATACGACAGCATACCTGGTACATAACAGAGGTAGCAATACAATAATAGTGCAGGTAAAACATTTTCAACAAATGGTGTTGGAATAGATGGCTATCAGTATGAAAAAAGGGGAAGAAACTGAAACCCTACTTTAAATCATACACATAAATCAATTCTAGGTAGAATTAAAGACTTAAACCTAAAAATAAAAATAAAAACACATAAAATTTTGATAAGAACATATCTTCTTACATTCACAGTAGAATAGGACTTATTAATTAAAACACAGAAAGCATTATGCATAAAGGAAAACAATATATTTTATTACATAAAAATGAAGGACTTTATGAAAAGATACTATAAAGGAAGTGAAATGATAAGCCAAAGAATGAGAATAGATATTTTCAGCACATATTAGGGGGTCTTGAAAATGTTCATGAAAGATGCATATTATGAAAAAAAAAAAACTACTTATGGATTTAAAAAAAAATTGTACCAAAATAAACTCATATTTGAATTCCATTTTTCCACAAACTTTCTGATGTTCCCTTATCTATCCAACAAAGAGCAAGGATCCATAATAATGGATCCTTGAGTAGTGATGCACATATGGGTGGTAAAAATATAACAAAAAGCAAGGAAATTATTACCACAAGTTAGGACCATGGTTAATATCTGGTACGGAAAGATTGTGATTTATGAAGGGCCTATAGGGGCTTTTGGAATATCTGCGATGTTTTATTTCTTGATCTGACTGAACACATATGATTTGGGCACTCTGGCATAATATAGCTCATTATAAAAAAATATTGTTTGTAAAAAAAGTGAATGAGAAGTTAGGAAATGTCAATAGGTGAATATACAGAGTTGAATAGTGTCCACTCAATATTCATGTCTAGTTGGAGCCTCATATATGACCTTATTTGGAAATAGGGTCTTTGCAGATATAATTAGTTAGGATGAGGTCTCAGTGGGTTAGGGTAGGCCCTAAATCTAGTAACTGGCATTCTAATAAGATAGCCATGAGCCATGTAAAGAAACAAGGACACAGACTTACAGGATAAATGTCATGTAATGAAAGAGGGAGATACTGGAATGATGTGTCTACAAGGCAAGGAACACCATGGATTGCTGGCAATTACCAAAAGCTAAAAGATACAAGAAAGGATACTCTCCAAGAGCCTGCAGAGAGACCACTGGCCTGCTAATGTGATTTTAGACTTCTAGTCTTCAGAACTGTGTAAAAAATAAATTTCTGTTATTCTAAACCATCAGATTTGTAGTAACTTGTTATAGCTTCCTTGGGAAACTAATATGGTGATTATAGAAAACTCTAAAGAATTGTATTATAGAGAGAAGGACATACTCTTGATATATGCAACAAATATAAATGAATCTCAAAAACATTACATTCCCTTACACAAAGAATTTATACTATGTGGTTCTAATTATATGAAGTACTAGAACAAGCAAAGATAAATTGTAGTGGGAAAAAAACACTAGTCGCCTCTGGGAGGATGGGGTGGATATTACTGGAAAGAAGTATAATGGAACTTTCTGGGATAATGGTAATCTCCTATGTGTTGACAGGGGTTAGGATACAGAGATGCAGTGGTGAGCTGGAGATGGTCTAATAATTGTATGCATCTGTTTTCAATTCCATAATGAAAGGAGAAGAGCTAAATGTACTGTATGCTCAAGTAGCTGAAAAATTAAAGGGCATTTTTTTGTTTTTATCATTTCCTTTAGATAGTTTATGGTAAAAAAAAAATGCACACCATAGAAACTGGCAAATGATACAAATCATGTTAAAATCTGGAAAAGAAAGAAGCAATACTGGAGATAACTGACTGAGGTCTCTTTAAAGATAAGAGGGATAGGATCCAGTACAAAGGTGTAAAGATCAACCTGAAGCAAAATCACTTCCCTAGCACTGAGTCAGAGGGAAGAAAATGCAAGTTAGGATGCAGAAACTAGCAGAGTGGAGTAGTACCTGGATAGTTCTTGACAATGGCAGTGTTTCTTCTGAAATAGGACAGAATCCTATCTGCTAAAAATGATGAAACAGTAGGACTGCAAAGATAATGAAGATCTAAAATAGCATTTATAAGTAATGAAATAGTTGCCCAGGAACTAAGAGATAGATTGCCAAAAAAGGGAGAAGCTCTAAGCAAACCAGAGATGAGGAACTTGTAGAAGCATCAACAAAGTTGTATGATGTTTCTCTACTAAGAAACCAACATGTGGAAATAGAGAAGGCAATTAGTTGGATTGATTCAGGGTTGAGGTTTTGCTGGGTGGGTATGATGTATAGACAAAGAAGTAAAGAAAATGAATCATTTGCAAGAACATGGTTAAATAAGTATGATGGAGTCTAAGTGAGATTTTGGCAGGAAGAGGAAATAGGAAGGTTTGACATATTGGGAGAAAATTTAAAAATCAAGGAGCTGGAGATTTCAACAAGGATAATGGGTTTAAAAGAGTTAATGAGAAAAAATTATGGTGGCCAAAAGAAATATACCAGAGTTAAAGATTTTAGAGGAAGCATTATTTCTAGAGATAACATATGTCATTTTCTCATGGCTTAAATGTTAAAAAAGGAATATGTGTAACTCCAAAAAAGTATATCTCACAATTCAGTAAAATCATACTTAATAAATCATAAATATCTTTACATCATATATATAAGTGCTGTAGTCAAGAACCCAGACTTTTGTGATTGAATGGACATGGATTTTAAGTCCTAACATGGCCACTTAATAACTGTGATCTTGAGAAAGCCACTTATTTCCTCTAAACTTCAATTTCATTATCTGTTCATAGGACTGTTTTAAGGTTTAATTATGTTAATGTGCAAAAGGCTCAGCACAGGACTAACACAAATAAAGCCTCAAAAATATTAACTATTAGGATTTCTTTTTCTTTTTTTGGACAGGTTTTTGCTATAGGGCATGTGCACTCACCACACAGACAGAGAGAGACAGAGAGACAGAAAGCGAGAAATCACCCCCCAAGGGGGATGGCCATGCCACAATCCTTTCTCCTCCGTTCTCTTCTCAGGATCTTGGGCACACATGCACACGCACCCGGCGTGAGTTTTAAGCCACTGGGTCTGGGACTCGAACCGTGGCTGACTACGTGGGAGTCCAACAACATAGCCATTACGCTGCTGGTCCCCAGGATTTCTGTTTCTCAATAAGAAGTAAGCACATTTCACTCTGTCTCTCCTACTGGACAGTTATAAAACCAAGAGAGAATGTATGGTACAATTTAAACTGAAAAGTAAGTGGTAACAAGTAGAGTAAGAAGCCTAGATTTTGAAATAATAAAGGATTCATGCCCAGACATAACATAATCAAACTACTGAAAATAAAAATTAAAAAAATGTAAACACCTTACATTTATGGTCAATTGATTTTCCAAAGGTGTCTGAAAAATTCAGTGAGAAAGAGTAGTCTTTTCAAATAAAGGAGCCAGGACAATTTGATACCCAATATATGCAAATAGATTAATGTAACTCTTACCTTATGCCACATGCAATAAGTAACTCAAATTTGTTCATAGACCAGAATGTAGAGGCTAAAACTATAAATCTTCTAAAACACATATGAGAAAATCATATACTGGGAAAGAAAGAAATATTCATTACATGACCAAAAGCAGAAGTCATAAAAATTTGTAAGTTAGACTTCATCAAAATCTCACACATTACAGCTTCAAAAGATGCCACAAAGAGAGGTGATATTAGTAAAAATAGCACAAAAATTACATTCCAAAATATTTTCCTCCAAAAAAAGCAATGAAAAAACTAGCAGAAAAAAAAAATGGCAGAATAAACTTGCTCAGAACTCTGGAAATTAACCGAAGATCTACAGCAAACTGGGAATATTAGTTCAAGAAAAATTGTTGAATTACAGGTGTATGTGCATGCATAGGAAAGACCTGAAAAGTTCTCACCTCTGACTTAACCTTGAGGCTCTGTGTAAGTAGGAAGTGAAGGCTAAGATGGAATTGAAAATTCCTTTGTGAAATGCTGAAGATGAGTTCAGCATGCCGACAGACTCCTTCAGAGAAAACTGGAGAAAGTACTAATTCTAGACATAATGAAAATATTGTACAATTGGCCCTCTGCATCTGTGGGTTTTCCATCAATGTTGTTGCTGTTATGTACTATGTAATTAGGGCTACAATGACCTTTTTCCCTACATAATTATTCTCTAAACAATACAGTACAGTATGACTACTGAACTACAAGGTTGTCTGGAAAGTCATGATGCATTTTTCTGTTTTTTTTTTTTAATGCAAAAATGCATCATGACTTTCCTGACAACCTAATATTTATATGGCATTAACATTGTGTTAGATACTATAAGTAATTTAGAAGTGATTTAAAATATGTAAGAGGATGTACAAATATGAAGCTATTCTATATAAGAGACTTGAGTGCTAGTCCATGGATTTTGTTCTCTGTGTGTGTGTAGAGGGGTGTCCTGGAACCAATTCCCCACACATATTGAGTAATGATTGTACTAAATTAGAGAATACTACATATTATATGATCCCATTAAAATAAAATGTCCAAAATAGGAAAATCCAAAGGGATAGGAAATAGATTAGTGACTACATGGCCAAGGAATAGAAATGGGGATTGAGAGTATTTTTGCATTGGTGGAAATGTTACAGATAAGAAGTTCTAGTGTTCTATTGCACAGCAGGTTGACTATAGTTAACAATGATATACTGTAAAATTCAAAATAGGTACAAGGATCCTGAACGTTCTTACCACAAAGAAATTTTGAGGTGATACATATGCTAATCACACTAATTTAATCATCGCACATTGCACACATGTCCTGAAACATCACACTATACCTCATATATAAAATTTTAAAAATTTGAGACGTCTCATTTTTTTTTTTTTTTGTGAGAGGTTTTTGCTGTAGGGCATGTGCGCTCGCCAGACAGACAGAGAGACACAGAGAGATAGAAAGCGAGAAATCACCCCCCAGAGGGGATGGCCACACTGCAATCCCTTCTCCTCCATTCTCCTCTCGGGATCTTGGGCACGCACGCACATGTGCCCAGCGTGAGTTTAAGCCACCAGGTCCGGGTGCCCAAAAATCCCAAGGAGAATGGAGAAGGGACCTTGACATGACCCCCAGGGAGTGATTCCTTGCTTTCTGTCTCTCTGATGAGCATATACATCTTATAGCAAAAATCTCTCTTAAAAAAAAATCAGCCAAGAACTTGAGTAGACTTTTCTCAAAAGAAGATATACAAATGGCCAAAAAGCTTAAGATGTTGAACAGCACTAATCATTAGGGAAATGAAAATCAAAATCACAATGAGATACTACTTCACATCCATTAGGGTGGCTATTGTAAAAACAAATCAAAACAAGTGTTGCGAGGGTGTAAAGAAATTGCAATACTTGTGCACTGCTGGTAGGAATATAAACTGGAAAAATTTCTATTGAAAATGATATAGCAGTTCCTCAAAAAATTAACCATAGAATTACATTTGGTCCAGCAATTTCACTTCTGGGTATATAACCAAAAGATTTGAAAGCAGGTACTCATACAGGTTATTTGTATACTCATGATCATAGTGGAATTATCTGCAACAGCCAGAAGGTAGAAACAACTTAATGGTTCATCATGGATGAATGGATAAACAAAATGCAGTATATACACACACTACAGTGTTATTCAGCCTTAAAAAGGAAGGAAATTCTGACACATTCTATGACATGGATGAATGTTGCAGACAATATGCTAAGTAAAATATGCCAGTCACAAAAAGGCAAATACATGATTCCACTTCCATGAGGTACCTAGAGTAGTCAAATTCACAGAGACAGAAATTATAACAGTGGTTGCCAGGTCTGGGAGCAGGGAGAAATAAAGAGTTACTGTTTTGTTTTGTTTTGTTTGAGAGGTTTTTGCTATAGGGCACGTGCGCTCGCCAGACAAAGAGAGACAGAGAGACAGAAAGTGAGAAATCACCCCCCAGAGGGGATGGCCACACTGCAATCCCTTCTCCTCCATTCTCCTCTCGGGATCTTGGGCATGCATACACACGCACCCGGCGTGAGTTTAAGCCACCAGGTCTGGGACTCGAACCCCTACATGGGAGTCCAGCGACATAGTCATTATGCTAACTGCTGGTCCCAGGAGTTAAGTGTTTAATGGGTACAGATTTCAGTCTGGGGAGATGAAGAAGTTCTAGAAATGGATGGTGGTGGTAGTTGTTAAATAATGTGAATATGATTAATGCCACAGAATGATAAACTTAAACATGGTTAAAATGATAAACTTTATGTCATGTATACTTTACTACAACCATAAAAAAGTTTGCTATATCAAAGACACTGTTAAGAGAATCAAAAATACAAGCAACAGACTGGAAACAATATTTGTATGTCACATATTCAACAGAGGATTGTGGTCGGAATAAATAAAGCACTCTCAAAAGTCATTAGGAAGAAAACAACTCAATTACAGAACAGCAAAATAGTTGAACAGACACTTGCAAACAGGATATAAAGGTGGCAAATAAGCACATGAAAAATATGTTCAGCATCATTAACCATTAAGAAAAAGCAAATTAAAACTACAATGAAGTACCATTTCACACCTATTAGAATAACCAAAATAAATACTGACAATACCAAGTGCTGACAAAGATGTGGAGCAGCTGGAACTCTCATACATTGCTGGTGGGAATGCAAAATGAGACAGCCACTCTGGAAAATGGTTTGGCAGCATCATATAA
Source organism: Tupaia belangeri chinensis (assembly GCF_000334495.1). Taxonomy (NCBI): domain Eukaryota; kingdom Metazoa; phylum Chordata; class Mammalia; order Scandentia; family Tupaiidae; genus Tupaia; species Tupaia belangeri. Next base: position 619,592 of record NW_006199577.1, read on the forward strand.
AGTTAAATGTACACTTACCATATGACCCAGTAATCCCACTTCTAGATATTTACCTTAGAGAAATAAAAACTTATGTTCACACAAAAACCTGTACAAGAATGCTCATATCAATATCAATCACAGACCACTATAATCTGGAAACAACCCAAATGCACTTCAATGGGTGAATGGATAAATAAACTATGGAATGTCCATACAGTGAAACTCTACTCAGTGTTGGATGAAGTGTCAGTATAAACACAATGACATGGATGAGTCTGAAAGGCATTATGTGGAGTGAAATAAGCCAGCTGCACAAGGTTACAAATAATATGATTCCATTTATATGACATTCTCTAAAAGATACAACTATAGAGATGGAGAACACATCAGTGACTATCAGTGATATGGGTGGGTGGTTGGAAGCAACAATAAAGGATAGGATGAGGAAGATTTGGGGGGAGTGATGGAGCTGTTCTCTATCCTGATTGTGGCAGTGGTTACATGAATCTACACAATTTATAATTCACAGAATTGTACACCCCCCCAAAAAAAAAGAGAAAAGAAAAAAAGAAAGAAAAGCTCCATGCAATTTTATTGTAAATTCATTTCAAAAATGAAAGAATTAGCTCTTACATTATCATTATCATCATCAATAGTTATACTTTATTAAAAGTCTTCAGAATTATTAGTGAGATGGAATCTAAAAATCATTTAGGTCAACTTATATTTGGTACAATAACTTAAAATATAGAGTAAAAAAACACCACTAAATGTAAAAGCTTTACAACTTTTACTAACTCCTCTCTAATAGTCTACATCAGGGTAATATGTTCCCTTTGGAAAATTTCCTATAAACATTGTCATATATTGAATATGGCATTAAATAAGTTTTCAATTTAGAAGTCTGGGACCCTAGGTTACATTCCTAAATCTAACACTGTAAGAAAACTCTCGACTTGCCTTTTGTGCCTAATTTTATCTTCCTCTTCATTGAGGTCATGTACTTGTCTGCACTTGTCTTTTTGTGGTATGCTGTGAAGGTTTAAAGCAAGGAGTTTCAAAGATAGGAAACAGAACAGATTCATATACCACCCGCCCCACACCCCAAATACAAGGTACTGCTCTAAGTGATTTCCATGTATTACCTCACTTAATTCTTCTAACAACCCTATAACATAGCTACTGTTAATATTCTCATTTTACAGATGAAGAAACTGAAGCATAGAGAGAAGTAACTTGCTCAGCATCTCCTACCTAGTAAGTGGGGGAGCCAGGATATTACCTGGCAGTCTGCCTCCAGAGCCCATGTTCTTAATCAGTATGTTACAATATCTCTCCACAAAAAACTGTTCATTTGTTCATTCATTTTCTCATTTACCACTGCTCTGCCATGCCTATGGTCTCTAACAAATTAGTCATTTTCAAGGTTTTAACATATCATCTAAGCATGGTGATTCCCAATTCTATACATCTAGTTCAGACCTCTCTCCTGAGTTTCACTGCTGCATTTCCACTTGCCTCCTCAATATCTGTATTTGATGATCCTGCAATTTACACAAATTCGACATGTTTAAAAGCAAACTCAACATCCTTCTTCAAAATTTCCCCATGAAGGTTTTCTTAATTTTCTTAAGTCACACAGCCTTGAAATATCTAGGTTATCACGGACACACTCCTTTTCACTGAACCTCTTTCTTAACTCTAAGTCAACAAGTTTAATAAATTTTTTCTTTGTAACATTGCTTATAACCAAACCAAACACTCTTTCTGATTCTACTGCCATCATTCTAGTCTACATTTGAATGCCTAAATGATGATACTACTTTTTAACCATTCTCCCTGCTTCGAATTCTTCCTTTCTCTAATCCTGTTTATTGAACATCAGATTAATCATTTTCAAATAGCCTTTATATTATTCCTGTTGAAAAGCCTTTAACCATATTATAACTAACTAACTGAATAACTCTTCATAAGTCCATATTACCTATTAAATAAAGTTCAACTACCTTTCTAACCTTGTCCATCACAACTACCTCAAGCACTCAATAGTACTTGCACCTTCTGTTACAATTAAAATGCCATTCCTTCTCCTTTCTAAAGAATGGGTAGTGTTAAAAAGAACATTTACGTCTTACTTCTTCTGAGAGGCCTTTTTCAGTTATGCCAATACAAAGTGGCCTTTCCCTCCTCTGAACTCCCACAGCACTTAGCAATTGTATCTAGCATTGTTACTGAATGCTATGTTTATCTGAGACCAGATTATACTTTGCACCAGGTTAGGAACCATTCTTAAACTTCCATGCTCTTTCCACTGTGCCTAGCAAAACATTTGTTAAACTAGTACTTCCTGCTTAAGACATACTATTTATCTATATGTTTTGTGCTAATTTATATGTAGTTCAGCCTAAAGACCATTCACAATCTAGCCTTACTTTCCTTTCCATTGTTATCTCTTGTCATTCCCTGCCATAATCCTTAATTTATGCCACACTCAAATTCTAATTGCTCCATAAACACACCAGTTCCTTTCACAACCCTGTTCTTAATCACTATCTGTAATGCCCTTTCCCACTTATTTAACCTGACAAATGCCTACTGATACATCAAGACTTAGTACAAAAAGGGCAACTTCTGACTCCCCCAACTAGAGTTAGATGCTCTAAGTTCTGTGCTCCCTCAGCATTTTATTCAGATCTCTATAATAGCCATTTCCATGTTTTCATGCAAATAGCTCTGCACATATTTGTCTCTCTCTTGGGACTACATATTCCTTAAAAGCAGTGATAAGTTTGTCTTTTCCCTATTCCCTTCCCTATCTCTTTATATTTAATGCCCTCCTATTAAATCTTTCTCTTAGTAAAAGAACATATC
>NW_006199577.1:622519-646722 GCF_000334495.1 Tupaia belangeri chinensis
TTTCCATATCTCGTCTAGTCAGCTGTTTGCTCTTTGCAAATCTCTGTGGCAGGCAAAGAATGCGCTGACGCTCTGAGATCCTTTCTTCAATATCTTGAAGACGGTTCTGTATTGCTTCAGGAGTTGCCCTCAGTTTTGTCCTCTGAAACCAGACAAAAGAAAGGGTATGTATCATACAGGACACACCCTAAAGGTGATGCTCTGATGTCTCAAGCAAGGAAGATGATGATCTGGACTAGAAATGAACATTTATAAAAAGTGTTAGCTAAGAAGTCAAGGCACTGAGGACAATAGGTGTCATGGTGGTTAAGGCACTGGACTTCCAAATGGCTGACCACAGTTTGAGTCCTGGACCTAGCAGCTTGAAAATCATACCAAGTGTGTATGTGTGCATGCCCATAATCCTGAGAGAGAATGGAGGAGAGAGGATTATGGCATGGCCACCGCCCCCATGGAGTGATTTTTCACTTTTGCTCTCTCTGGTGAGTGCAAATATCTTATGATTAAAACCTAAAAAAGAAAAAGAAAACAAGTAGTCAAGGAACAGCTTTTATTTCACTCAATCCTAAAATCCAAAGAAGACATGCTAACAAAGTTCAGCTTTGTGAGAAGAGTGAAAGGTTCTCAATGCTGAAATTAAGAGATCCTGTCCTTTACTTTCCAAAACAAACAAAAAACAAATGACTGAAAAATATTGCCAACTTACCTTTTCACCTGAAACATGGCTCTTCCAGATCAAGATTTCTGTTTCATTGAGCCCTAGTTCCCTGAGAGAAGCAGTTTCTTGGTCTTTTTCATGTAGCGACTGGAATTGGGATAAAGTCATGGTACCAGCTGCTTCCTTCCCAAAGGGCTTATACATAGTACCAGGAGCAAAACTCTCTTTCTTAGACATACATCTGCAAAACAAGCAGTTAGAGTAAGAACATCTTAAGATTACCACAATTCATGGATGTGTGGGATCGCCATTGTAGGGAGTGGCTGGATCTGACCATGCAGGTCATGGTACACCAATATAAGAGGCACAATGAAACTCATCAGCAGTTCCCCTCTCACATCCTATTTCTAGGGTGAAGCACTAATGCAACAAAACAGCTCCATCATCTAAGACTAATAAATGACTGAACTGACAAATACTTGTTGACCTATTATGCATCAGGCACTGTGCTAGTTAAGTTACTAAGGATTTAAAAGTACAAAAAGATTAAAAAAAATGACCCCTGCTTTTATGGAAGAAAGGCACGTGAATAGGCAATGATAATGATGGGTCATAAGTGCTATGTCAGGGGAAATACAGAGTGCTGTAGAAAGATACAGGAAAGATATTTGGTTCAGACTTAATAAGATATGGGAGGCTTCCTAGAGGGAAACACACAGAAACAAAACTCTGCCTAATAAGTAGAAGTTTGCCCCAAGAAGTGGGTGGGAGAAGACTGTGCTCCATCCAGGCTTTAAGATAAGGAGTCTGTCACCTGGAAATGAGGGTCTCTAAGGATCTACCTGTTTGCAAAATTAATACCTACTCCTCGATGGAGACAGAAGTATCAAGTTGATGTTGAAGGAGGCTTTTCAGCTGCCTCTCCCCTTCTGTTTCCAGCTCCTCCAGAACATGCTCCTCACTCTTCACACAGCTGTTTACCCTGGAGTAGACAGTTGTAAGTAAGTATATACACAGAGAGTATAAGAGGCAATGAGTCTCAAAATACATTTCTTATGTATATTATCTGCCATTAGTGACTCCATGTTTTCAAAGACACTTTAACAATTTATTGTTCTTTATCATTCATTCTACAAATGCTTACTAAATAGATATTTACAGAGTTAGGTACCAATGGAAGTCAAAGATAACCAAGGCATGGTCTTTAAACTCATGAAGCTTCCAATCTGTTTAGGGAGAAGAAACATGTTTGTGTTTGGGTGTGTGTGTGTGTGGTGTGCATGTTCTTGTGGGGAAGGAGAATATGAATGGATAATGAAATAGAGAAACATGCTAAATAAGTATAACTTTCACAGAAGAAAGAGATAATTGGGAGCAAGAGTGATGAAGGAAGATTTAGAAAGATACTCTTGTTTTTAATTGGCAGAGGTTGCACACATTCACCAGAGAGAGACAGAGAAAGAGAGAGGGAGAGGAAAGAAATATGGTCATAGTACAGTCCTTTTTCCTTCATTTCTCCATCCTGATAGGATTTTCAGCATGCATGCATATGCACTTGGCATGTTTTTCAAGCTGCTGGAGCTGAATGACAGTCAGCCATGTAGGATGTGGCTCCCTTAACCACTAGGGTATGGCTACCTGTCCCATAAAAGTATTCTTAAACGGGCATTTGAAGGACTGAGTGGATGAATGAAAGGAGAACAAGGAGAGCAAGTCTGAATAGACAGAAATGTGTACTGCGGAGTATTGAGAAGTTCCATTTAGCTGACATTCATGTCTGGTGTAAAGGGAGATGATTCTGGGGAGTCAGTATAAATTGGGTCATAACATTTTATAGCCTAGACACTATTGTGTAGAAATCTAGGTAACAGCTAGCATGAGTCAAATGACCCTAAATAAAATTGAAAACTATTATTAAAATGTAAATAAACAAGACCACTTGGGGCCAGCAGATGGCATGGTGGTCAAGGCACTGCACTCTTACATGACCAACCATGGTTTGAGTCTTGGACCTGGTGGCTTGAAACATGCCAGGTATGTGTGTGTGTGTGTGTGTGTGCCCAAAATCCCGAGAAGAGAATGGAGAAGGCGTTGCAGTGTGGCCGTCGCCCCTGGGGAGTGTTTTCTTATTTTCCCTCTCTCTATCTCTGTCTGTCTCTCTCTGGCAAGTACATACACCCAATGGCAAAAACCTAAAATAAATAAATCAATAAATGAAATAAGACCATGTAAGCATGCAACAATAGATGATAAAAAATAAACACACAAAAATGAGTTATCCAATGAAGAAACAAATATTAAATACCTTCCTTATAAAATAGATCTTTCCAGGACCAGCAGTTAGCATAATGGCTATGTCGCTGGACTCCCACGTAGTTGACCGCGGTTTGAGTCCCGGACCCGGTGGCTTAAAGCTCACACTGGGCACGTGTGTGTGCATGCCCAAGATCCCGAGAGGAGAATGGAGAAGGGATTGCAGCGTGGCCATCCCCCCCGGGGGTGATTTCTCGCTTTCTGTCTCTCTCTCTCTCTGTCTGGCGAGCGCATGTGCCCTATAGCAAAAACCTCTCCAAAAAAAAAAAAAAAATAGATCTTTCCTAGGGGGGTTATGATAAGGCCTAACAAACTAACCCCCATAATTATAAGCAAGCTATTCATGTTCTAGAAAAAGTTGGTGCTATTTCAAGAAATTTCAAAACATCTTTAGGTCCAAGGTTTTTAAAAATTCTGTTTAAGTGTCTTAGTCTTATTTATCATTTAAAAATCCCAAAATTTCTAAGTTTAAAGTTTATTTCAAATAAAGCATAAAAAAATACATCAATATACATGAATCTACTGTTAAAAAAAAAAGTTGAGTTAAAAAGAAGCAAGCCACAGAAAAATTCACACAATATGTATGAGTTTGTATAAAGTTGGAAAATGGACAAAACTAGAAACATATTGTTAGGATAAATTCCTATGTGCTAAAAACTCTTTTTTTATATTAACATTTTAATTTTAATTTATTTTATACTTCAATCACTAAACAACATTTAACATGTAAAGTGAATTTACCCAACATGAAATATACACTTCACACCAATCTAGTTGAGGATACTATAAACATTATCATCAACAGGTAATAAACCATTTCTGTATCCCACAAATATCTTGCCTCTCTATTTTTCTCTCTAATTTCCCTCCTTAGGCTTTCTAAAAACTCTTTAAAATTCAAAGCAGCAAATGAATGATTAACACAAAATTCTGGATAGTGGTCACCTCAGGGTGAATGAAGCAAGGGAGGAGAAGAAAGAACCAGGGAGGAGACACAGGGGACTTCTAAAGTACTGTTGATATTCGATTTCTTAAGTTTGTAGTGGATGTCTGCTTTTATTATTAGTGTTTGAACTGTATATATAAACGATATACATTAGTTTGCATTATGAGATATAAAAACTTTAAAGTTTATTTTCAGACAGGGAAAGTAAAATTTTTTTTTTTAAGATGGAACTGGTAGTGAGGAGAGCATGTCAATTAAATATTTTAAATGTCCTGCACTATTCCAGAGTGATGACTCCATTTGCAGAGAGAGTACAAAACTTATTTAATGAGAATCCTTTAAATTTCTGTACTGTCAATAATTGTGTGGCCCCCGCTCTTAACACCGACCACTTGGGCTCAAGCAGCCATTTGGTGTAGAACCAGTAGGGGGATCCGCTCTTAGCAATGCCTTTCTTTTCGTATAATAATGTATATCGAACTGGTTTGTGCCTTTCCTTTACATTGGCAGAAATGAAGTATCACTTTCCTACTTTAAGATTGAAAAGCGCCATATGGTATTCAGGCATAAGCACGTCTTCGTTAATACACAGCCATTGCAAATAAATGCACCCACCCTGCGTGCACCCCTTCTGAGATGAGATGGAGGTAGGGTGGGACTGGGAAGAGCTGCCGTGGGCATCTTCGGAGCTGGAAATCTGTCCGCTAAGATCCTTCTGCCTGGGTGGGTCCGTCTGGAACAGGAAGAAGCCGCAGCACCCAGCCAGCTCCTGGGGCCTGTGCCGGGAGGGCATTCCGACGGAAACCTGCCCCAGCTGCGGCCGGTCCTGAACTTCGCCCTACAGGCCTGGTTAGTCCATCTCCCCCGCTCCCTTTTCCTTTGTCTCCCGCGCACACGCGAAACCTCATCCCAAAACGTGACATACCCCTTACAGAAAGAAATAAAAGTCATTTTCAAGTACAAAGAACAGAGATCCCCTGGCCGCCTGTTCCTCAGACGAGTGCTTACCTCTTCATGTTTCCACAGGCCCTTATATTTAACTTGGAGAAATAGGCTTCGGACCTCAAGTCCCAGAACTCTGCGCGGCAGACTCTAAGATGATTGTGGTGGAGCGTGGGACTCTGGGAATTGTAGTTGCAGAGAGATTGAGGCACGGAAAGAGAAAGTAGGTATTGAATGACCAATGTATTGTAAAATGGTCGAAGTATTTCTCCTGAATTTTCTGTTCAGGTTAGAGACAACGCCCACAATATCAAGCTCATAAACATGGGAGTCACCTGTGACAGCCAAGGGGAACCAAATGAGATATGATTCTGGATGGGATTCTAGAACAAAAAAGGGCACAAGGTAAAGATTAAGGAAATGTGAATAAACTATGCTCTACACTTAATAAGGTTCATTAGAGGAGACAAATGTGCCAGAGTTACGTAAGATGTTAAAACTAAGGGAAACTGTGTGGAGGCATGTGAAATACTGCACTATGCAACTTTTCTGGAAATCTAAAACTGTTTTAAATAAAAAGTTTATTTCTAAAAAGTGTACTAAAATGACTTTTTGTCTACCAGATTGGAAAAGTTTGATAATACAATTGTTCTATTGAAATTGTGGGGAAATAGGCATTCTCAATACATTGCTTAGTAAAAATATGTATCATTTCTATACTTTGGGAGGGCAACTTGAAGATACTGAGATTATAAATGTACATTTCCTGTAAAGCAGGAATCCAACACCTATAAATAGTATCCTCAACACTGTATATCCTCAAGTATGTATGTATTATTTATTCATTGTTCTTCATTGTTTATAATAATGAAAACAATTCAAATATTCAAAAACATGATACATTCACTCAGTGAGAAACTATGCAACTACAAAGATGACAAAGTTCTATATGGACTGCTATTGAACAATCCCTAAAATATAATTAGTGCAGTAACGAGATGCAGAACATGTATAGTATGCTTGCATTTGTGTAAACAGTGAAAATATAGTGTATGCTTGTATGGGCAGAAAATCTCTGGGAGAATGCACAGGAAAATATTAAGTGAATTATTCTAGGTGGGGGAACTAGATAGCTAGGGAACAAGGGCAGGAACAACTCTTCACTGATATCTTTTGCTGCCCTTTGAATTTTGAACAACATGGCTATATTACCTAGTTAATTCTTTTTTAATGAAAAAGAACCCTTTTTAAATCATAAGATTCCAAAGAAGAAAAAAAAAAAATCATGGGTTTGGGGAATGGAGGCCACACTGCTTGGACTTGAATATTATTTCTCAGTTGATAAGATAGCAGTAGGGTTCCGGAGGCAGTCTGGTCTTGAACTTTTGCTTTGATAAGTTACCAGACTATATGAGTTTCAGTAAGTCTCTTTAACTAATCTAGGCCAGTTTCTTCACCTGTAAAACAGGAAAAAGACCTCAGAAGAACAGGGTGACTATAAAGCACTATACAAAGTATAGGTTTAAAGTCACTCCATGAGAGGATGGTAATCTATGAGTAAATATTTCAAAGTTATCCAGTAAGTTCAGATTTACTCAAACTGCTTTGGATCTCCACAATCAAGTTAAGAGCAAAAGACCAAAGAGCAGCTGCTAGCCTGGGCATCTCCAGAGCTGGGAAACTATCAGTCAAGATCTTTCTGACTGTGTGGGTCCATTTGAAACAGGAAGACTAGGTTGACTACAAATGACTATACTGTAGTCATTCACATGTGGCAGGTATACACACACACCCACATCAATTGTGTGTGTGTACATATATATATATGTATTACATTACATATAATACACATTATGTAATTATATTTCATATTATATATAATAGTACTATATATACATATACATACACATACACACCAGGTGTACACACTCTGTGTATATTATTATGTAATATAGTATAGTTATTATACATTATATACTATAGTATATATTAGGTTATCAGAAAAGTCATGACCTATTTTTCTATGCTTTTCTATGCATCATGACTTTTCTGACAAAGGCAGAAGCTCCTCCTTAACACAGACATACTTGATGGTTTGTCCCTTTTTAGATATTTTGTTCACAGCACACTTTTTTTTTTTGGAGAGGTTTTCGCTATAGGGCGCGTGCGTTCGCCAGAGAGAGACATAGAGACAGAAAGCGAGAAATCACCCCCCAGGGGGGATGGTCACGCCGCAAACAATCCCTTCTCCTCCATTCTCCTCTCGGGATCTTGGGCACGCACGCACACGTACCCGGCGTGAGTTGTAAGCCACCGGGTCCAGGACGTGAACCGCGGTCGACTACGTGGGAGTCCAGCGACATAGTCATTACGCTAACTGCTGGTTCCCTTCACAGCACACTCCTAATGAATACATTATGAAGCAATTATAATACCTAGATATGGAAAAAGACATTAAAACCAAAAACCTTTTGAATCTACTCATCATATATTATTACAAGTAAACAACTGTCCATGTCTTTCATATTTCCCAAATGAGATAGTATAAATGAAGTTATAGAGAATAAATACAGCATGTTTACAAAGGACAAAAAAAAAATGTGTGCGTTGGGAAAATGTCAACATTATAATTTTAAGAATTCTCTTCAAACTAATAGTGTACACAAGTTAAAAAAGGTTGAGAGGGATTCAAGATTCCAGGGCCTAACATTAAATGATGCCTTACCATTACTGGAAAAAATGGTTTATTTCTTACTTTTTAATTAAAATTTATTCAACAATGCCTTGTCTTTTAGACACATGTTAAAACCAGAGAAGGAATCTCAAAGATGATTTAGTCCTCAGCAAATAACTTTTCATTTTTGTGCCAATTAAACATGGAGTGGTGGCCTAGTGGCTTGAAATGCATGCCAGGTGCGTATGTATGCGCGTATTTATGTGTGTATGTTCCCAAAATCCTGAGAAGGGATTGTGGCATTAACTTCTCACTGGGGGATGATTTCTCACTTTCTCTCTCTCTCTCTCTCTCTCTCTCTAGAGAGCACAAATGCCCTATGGCAAAAACTTTTAAAAAAAAGAAAACCATGCCGTGTGTGTGTTTGTGTGTGTGTGTGTGTGTGTGTGTGTGTGTGCGCGCGCGCGCACGCGTGAGTGCCCAAAATCTCAAGAGAAGAATGGAGAACGTATTGTGTTGTGGCCAGTCCCACTGGTGGGGTGTGTGGGGGGGTGATTTTTCAATTTCTCTCTCTCTGTCTTTCTCCTCTCTGGCGACGTATTGTGTTGTGGCCAGTCCCACTGGTGGGGTGTGTGGGGGGGTGATTTTTCAATTTCTCTCTCTCTGTCTTTCTCCTCTCTGGCGAGTGCATGTGCCCTAAGACAAAAACTCAAAAAAAAAAAAAAAAAAGATTTAGTCTGAGGGCTAGCACGTGGCATTGGGATTAAGGTGTTGCATTCCCACATGGCCTTGCAGTTCAATTCCCAGGTCTAGTGGCTTGAAAATCATGCTGAGTACATGTGCATGCTTGCCTAAAATCCCAAGAGGAGAATGGAGGAGAAAGGATTGTGCCATGGCTCCCTCTCTTTCTGTCTCTCTCCAGCAAGTGCATGCCACCCTATGGCAAAACCCTAAAAAAATATTTTAGTCCATGGCTCTAAATTCCAGATGGTACCTTAAGATCCTCTAGTAAATCTTATAAATCTTATGGTTACTGGATTCATCTGGAATCCACTTGCCATCCTCGAGTATCTTCTATGTACTGAAAAAAGAACTTTCAGTTAAGGCAGTGTTAACTGTAAGATAGTGCAAGCAGTACTGTAGCCTCCTCTTTATTTAGGAAATTTACAGTAAGCACTCTACTAGTAGTGAAAAAGACATAAAGGAATTTCAAAACTTCAGATAAATGAAAACTAGGTTTTTTTTCCTCACAAAATGGGAAAACCCTAACATGGTTCAACCCTCATTTTATAGGAAAATGGTAATGCCCAGGATAAAATTACTCACCCAGTTAATTAAGCAGGCATAAAATTAGAACCAGTATTTCTTCTAATACATTATGTTCTTTTCATTGAATGTGGGTCTTAACTTAGACACAGGCTACTTTACAAGAGTTGAATCTCCAAAACAAACGGGAAAATGTCTTTATCAAGGGTATAATAATAATAACACTGAACTCAAAATCTAGATTGCTGGCTTTGTGGCACAGTGGTTAAGTGATGTGCACTAGTATTCAGATTCAGCAAAACCAACCATGGTTCAAATCTTGGCTCTGGCAGCTAGAAAAACATACTCTGTGTATGTGTGTGTGTGTGTGTATGTGTGTGTGCATGTGCCAAATTCTGAAAAGAAAAAGAAATGAAGGAAAGATTGTGGCATTAACGCACCACATCAGGGGAAGCTTTCTTTCCTTCTGGAGAGCACTCCTGCCCTATGACAATAAAAAACAAAACACAACGAAAACTAGAGATTATTTTAAAAACTAAAAATCTGTGTTTATCTACAGAGATTATCTACAAGATTAAATGGTCTCTGGATTATTCTCACGTTCTATAATTTTGAGTTATAACAAAAACTTACATAGTAAGAAGTTGTTTCTAGAAAAAAAATGGGTAGGATAAAAAGAGGCCATGTAAATTCTGGCATTTAGTCTACTCAAAAGATTAATTATCATTAATATCCATTTCAAGAATATTTTCATCCTGTAATGTGCATCCTCAGGATGGTCACGTGTAATTATTACAAGAGAAATTCAGCTTAGTAATTATAGACAACTAGCTCCAGTCACATCAAAACTTGTAAGTAGTTTATTTTGCTGTTACACTTTTATTATTTTAGAACATCACCTTTATTTGACTTGAGTAAAGCATGAAACACAAGAGAACAGACTTTTCCAAAGCTAAGAACAAGGCCTTAAAAAAACCGAATAAACAAACACTTGAAAACTAGCAACTATAAATCAAATGCTAAAACCAAATAAAACACCTGAATATCTCTACATTGAAAACAACTAAACAGAACCTTATCCGTTGAAAACAATCAAACTGAAGTCTCAAATGTACTATAACTTTCCCTCTTTTCTCTGAATTTCGACCATATACTTTCTGTTTTTCATAATACACTTTCTCATATTGTCTACGTTTTTTATACACAAGCAATCATCATATCTGAAACTAGACTGTAAGTTCCTTTGAAGAGAGAGACTTTACAGTATCTAACACTATACATTAAACGTAACAGGCACATAGCAAAGACAGGTTGGCATGTATTTTTTTGGCAAACATCTCTTCACAAGTCAGCTGGAGTGAGAAAGACAATGTTTGTTAGTGGTCAGATGTGAAATCTAAGAGGAAAAAATATAAATTACACAGAGTCAACCTCTAACAGGTTGCTGCCTGGATTAAGGGGCTTAAAGGAGTTTTAATTTGCTAATACTGAAAGCAAAACTACAGTATAATTCTCAGTGGTACAATATTTAAGTGGAAAACCAAACACACACACACATGCACACTTTTTGCAACCAAAGGTTAAATAGTAACTGTAAATACTAAAGGTTAAATAGTAACTCTAAATACGATATTTAACATCATCAAAAGTTGTAGGTAATGAATAATCCAAAATTAACATGCTGAAGATGTGGTCATTCAATCAAAAGCAATCTTGACTTTGCGTTCCTGCTCCTTGCGAAGACATTCCTCGAAAATCTGTGTTACCTCTTCTACCTTCCTTTGCAGCATGCCTATTGGGGAAGAAGTTGCACTATCATTAATATCCCAGGCATATAATAACTTACATTTTCCCTTCAGCAAATGATTTATTAAACTTTACATATCAATTTTAATAACTTTTTTAGAAAAAATAGGGAAAAATTTCATCTATCTATTTTGAAAATATGAATAGAGTGGACAAAACTGTTCTTCATCTGTTTTCCCTAGCATCTAAGCAAATAACAGTATCCTTGATGTTTATGTTTTGTTGGAGAGAAGTGTTAGCTTTTTTACTCATTATACCCTAAAAGTGCCACACAAAATGCTTATTACATTGAGAATATAGATGTGGTGAGTCCTTGCTAACTATAATCGAATAAATACATTGAGTACATTCACATTCTGTTCTTTCTTTCTTTTTTTTGGGGGGGAGAGGTTTTTGCTATAGGGCGCGTGCGTTCGACAGACAGAGACAGAGAGACAGAAAGGAGGAAATACCCCCCCGGGGGGGTGGCCACGCCGCAATCCCTTCTCCTCCATTCTCCTCTTGGGATCTTGGGCACGCACGCACACACGCCCGGCATGAGTTTAAGTCACCGGGTCCGGGACTCGAACCGCGGTCGACTACGTGGGAGTCCAGCGAAATAGCAATTATGCTAACTGCTGGTCCCTACATTCTGTTCTTTCTAATGATTTATTTAACTTGGTTGTTCTTAAATTTGCTCAGGGGCAAAGCACTGCAAAATACCATTAATTTTACCATAGAAAACAGTAAATTTCCACTTTTTTTTTTTTTGAGAGGTTTTTGCTATAGGACGCGTGTGCTCGCCAGACATACAGAGAGAGACAGAGAGACAGAAAGCAAGAAATCACCCCCCAGTGGGGATGGCCATGCCACAATCCCTTCTCCCCCATTCTCTTCTCGGGATCTTGGGCACGCACGCATACGCGCCCGGAGTGAGTTTAAGCCACTGCGTCCGGGACATGTACTGCAGTCGACTACGTGGGAGTCCAGCGACATAGCCATTACGCTAACTGCTGGTTCCCAAAAAGAAAAGTTTTATAAAACAAAAACTAAATGTATACAATATACTTTAATTTTCTTTAGTCAACTAGTGGTTGAGGCGCTGAGCTCTCACATGACTGATCATGGTTTGACCCCCCTAGACCCAATGGCTTGAAAATCACACTGGGCACACATGTGTGTGTGTGCCCAAAATCCCAAGAGGAGAATGGAGAAGGGATTGCGGTATGGCCATCCTCCCTTAGGGGTGTCGTCTCAGTTTTCCTCTCTCTCTCTGTCTCTCTGGCAAGTGCACATACCCTACGGCAAAAACAGTTTAAAAAAATGCTGTTAACAAGAGTTGAGTCCAGAGATACAAGGAAGGGTTAGATTATACAGGGTATATATTTCTATATTATACAAAGAGCCAGAATTTATCATTGGGAAATGGGAACTAGTGAAGGTTTTTAAAAAAGAGACTACAGTATTATTTTACCAAGATTACTCTGACAGTGATGTGAAAAGTGAATTGGACTGTGCAAGATTAGGAAAAGAAGACCATTAAGGTCTCTAGGTCAAAGTTAAACGCATTCACCACTGCTGCATTCTACTGTAAAATAGCAGTAAAGAGATGTAAAAAAAAGAAGAAAAAAGTAACAGCACAAAACCATAAGGAGGACTGCAATGAGAAAGAAGACAATAACAACAGCTTATTAATCTCTGGCCAGGACCTAGAAAATTCTTCTCAAGAGAATTTGACCAGCTAAAGAAAAATAAAGTTCTCAATGAAAAGGACTAAATTATCCTATCATAAGTCAACAAGCCTTACCTATAAAACTTTTTAATGTATCATTCTTGATATAAATGGACAAACAAGAATCATCAGACATTTAAGGAAAACCTTTAAAATGAAAAAGACTAGAATGAAACAGCTAAAGAAAGCTGAAAGAAACAATACAGACAGAATAAAATATTTTAAAGAAATCATTAATAACCTCAGAGAAAGGATTCAGTATCCTGAAATAGCAGGATGCTATTAAAATGAACACACAGTCATGAAAACTGACAAGCTCTTAAAAAACAAAAAATATCGCAGAAAGCAAATATCAATAGAAATAATTGAATGAAAAACTGAGTATGTACCCCAAAAACCTAACAAAAACTTAAAGAAAAAATAAGAGAGAAAATAGACTTAGATCTGTCCAGGGCATCAAGCACTAGAATAAAAGAATTTCCAGAAAGAATAGAGATAACATAGGGAAAAGGGAAAGAAATTAGAAGAAACAGAATTGATAACAATCAGCCCAAACTGAAAGAAATTAGTTTCTTGACTCATCAATATCTGGCTCAAGGAATGATACAGACTCGCACCAAAGCAAACCATTTGAAATGTCATTATTCTGATGGAAAATATAAAAATCTTCCATAGGAAAATATAAAACAGGAGGCTGGATGGTGGCACAGTGGTACCACTCTGCAAGTCTGACACAAGTGAGAGAGTTCCAGGTTGCTTCTGGAGACCTCTTTGAATATGCTGGGTGTGTATGTGTGCATGATGGGGGCTGGCTGGAGTTGGGGGTAGATTATGGCATGAAGATTCTGTTAGCGATGCCGGTCTCTCTGTCTCTCACTCATGGAAGAGAGAGATAAATAAGCTTAAAAAAAAAGAAAACACAATAATGAATAGGTCACCCAATAGTTCAGGAATCAAAATAGCCCTCAAACATAGGAAAGAAAAACTTCAAAAGTTCAAGAGAGAACTATTTCCAAGAAGCAATTCAATACCCAAGATTATCAAGTGTAAGAGTAGAATAAATACCTTTTCAGACATTCAAGGTTCCAAAAAAAATGTAGTTCTCACACACTCTTTGGAAGCTACTAAAATATGTGCTGCACCAGAAACAAAAGAATAAATCAAGAAGCAGGAAATATAAGAGCCATGAAACTGGAGAGTCAACGAAGAAAGAAACAGAGAGAGTATATACAAGAATGCTGTAGAAAGGAGAAGATAGCTGAATAGCAGAATAAGAGCAACCATTCCAGATGGTAGAATAGAGATTATAGGAATCAAAGAGAGATGAATCCAAGATGAAATTGAAAGATTTAAGTTAAAGGCAGGGACTTAGAGAATAAATTACTGATAAGTATGTAGAAAACTAAGCAAATGGAGCCAGCCCATGACATGGTGGTTAAGGCAGCTGGATTCCACATGGCTGACTGTGTGGTTCCAGTCCCAGATCTGGCAGCTAGATAAATACTCCAGGTGCATGTGTGTATGTGTCCAAATCCAAAGAGAATAATATAGATGAAGGGATTGTGGTGTGGCCATCTCCCAAAGGGTGCTTTCTCACTTTCTCTGTCTGTCTGTCTCTCTCATGAATGCACATGCCCTCTGTTAATTTTTTAAAGGCAAATAACTAAATAAAATTCAAAAGATCCGAAACTTATAAAAGAAAGAAGACATAGTGTAGTATAATATATGACCAGCCTGTGAAAAATATTTATGCAGTCATAATCGTTTTTTTTTTTAATGCTGAAGGGCATGTACACACATGAGAGAGAGAGAGAGCACCTCCCAAAGGAGTCTGGTCATGTCACAACTCTTTTTCTGCCAATTCTGCATCCTGTCAGAATCTTGCCCAGCATGAATCCAACTAGGCCAGAATTCAAATCCTGGTCAGCAATGAAACTGGCTTCCTCACTATAGCATCTAACCACTGTGCTATGGATCTGGTCCTATAATTCAAATATTAAATCTTGCTACATGTGAATTCTATGATCTATGTATATTGGGAAGATAAAAAGAATGTGTGTGTGTGCATGTGTATGTGTATATACACCTCTCCCACACATATACACAATATAAAAAAGTTAAATATTCACCTCCAATTCCAAAAAGTCCATTACAGAGAAGGTCTAATATGGAAAAAAACTAAAAAGTATCAGTATAAGTAAATTTAGAGATATAAAAATAAGTAACTAAAAAAAAGCTAAAATAATTGAAATCAATTATCTCTGGCAAGTAGGAAATGGTGTATGGATCCAAGGAGCTGATATTTCTCAAAAATCTTAGGAAATTACTCTATTTCCAACGTGAGAGATGAAGGCCTGAAATAGGGATGGTGGGGATCTACCGAAAAGAAAGGATTCAAGAGCTACTTAGGAAATATAATCATTACTGAAGACAGTGTGGGAAGAGGGTGGGAGAAGGGAGAGAGTATGGGGAAAGAAATTAAGGAGCAAAATAGAGAGGCAAGACATTTATGGAACACAGAAATGACTATCTCTTGATGATAACATGTATCATATCTTAAACTGGACGGTTGTGAAGTGTACTCATGTTGGGTAAATCCACTTTACAAGCTCAGTGATGTATACTGATTGAATGTATAAATTGCATTAAGATAAAAGAAAATAAAATAAAAATAAAGACAGACTTTGTATGTCCCCACTCAATACATACCGATTGTCTGCACTCTATAGCAGAAACTGAAAGTTTGGAAGGTATAGAAGCAGAGTGGGCAAGGGTAGATAATAGAGAAATTAGGGATGGGATAATATCAGGGTAGGTAATAGAGGGAGGGAGAGAGGGGAACAGGGGAAGAAAAAAATATGTTTAATTGACAAAAATATGAAAAGCTTTTTGCTGATGATGACATATATAGTAAGGTCTTTATCTTGATTGATATGCATGATATTTGTGGGAAAAAAAACAATGTTGCACACTGTAAAGATAAATGTGATTAAATGTAAAATAAATAAGTAAATAAATAAATAAAAAGAAGTATAATCATAATTACTTACTGAAAAAAATTAAAATAATCTGCCTTAAATTCCTAAGTAAATAATAATAGTTATCTGAGAAAAAGGAAAGGGGTTACGGATTTAGGAGACCCAGGAGAGAGTGAAAATAATAAACCTAGTTTTAGATAAGTTTAATTTAGGGTGCCTTTGGGATATCTATGTGCAGATTTTGTTAAAATGGAGCTTTATGATGGATAGTAAAAGAACCATTAGTGAAATTGATGGTCAAAGTTTCACAGAAGCTACAAAAAACTGATAGATCTAAGAAGTTAATTCAGCAAGATCTAAGAATATAAGATCAACATATGAAAATGTATTGTATTTTTATACATTAAAAATGAATATATGGGAGCCAGCAGGTGGCATAGTGGTTAAGGTACTGTGGTTCGATTCCTGGATCCAGCAGCTTGAAATTCACACCAGGTATGTGTGCATGCATGCCCAAAATCCCAAGAGGAGAATTAAGGAAAAGGGATTGCAGTGTATCCATCCCTCCTGGAGGGGAGAGTGATTTCTTGCTTCCTGTCTCTCTATCTCTCTGTGTGTCTCTGGCAAGCACATGCACCTTATGACAAAAAAATTTCTCTAAAACAAAACAAAACAAAAATAAATATGTGAACCAGAATACCATTTACAATCATGACAAAGAAAATACTAAGGTATAATTCTAACAAAACCAAAACATGTATGGGAGTGATGAAAATTACAAACCATTGATGAAATAAATAAAATATCTTGATAAATGTGGGGATATACCATGTCCATGGATGGAAAAGCTCACACAGTAAAAATGTTGATTCTCTTCAAACTCATCTCTACATTAAATGCAATTCTTATCAAATCCTGTAAAACTTCTATGGAAAGGCAAAGGAGCTAAATAATCATGACAGAGAAGAAAAAAGTGGAAGGAATCATTCTATAGATACTAAGGCTTAGTATATAGTTAATGTAATGAAGACAAATGTAGTAATTAGTCAGGGGAAAGACACATAAATGCATGGAATAGATACCTTAGAAAAAGACCCATACTAATATGCCAAACTGATTTTTGTCAAAGGTACAAAAGCAATTTACAGAAAGGATAAAACTGAGGAAGGACAGTTAAATTTTCAACAAATGGTACTGGAACAACTGGATATCCAAACAAATAAAAAAGAACCTTAGTATATTACAAAAACTAAGTAAAAATGAATCATGGCCTTAAATATAAAATGATAAGACTTGTTTAAAAAAAGCATAGAAAAACATTGAGTGTATATAGGGCTAGCCAGAAAGTTCTTACACTTCACACCAAAAGCACAATCCATAAAAGGAAATACTGTTTAAGTGAACTTGTGGCGGGCACTGCATACAGAAGCCATCTTGAGCTATCCACCATCTTGAGCTATCCACCATCTTGGAAACCATTAGGCTTCACTTCCTCACTGAGCAAACTGTTTCTCAGAAATCATGTGACCAACCATTCTCCCCAGAAGTGGTTGGGTTTCTAGGCAACAGGAGAGATCCACCCCCATCAATGATTGGTTCATGCTGTTCTATCTCATTTGCATTTTGGGCAACCAATTGGTGCCCACCAGCTGTATATAACTCGCTATTTCTCCTCAATAAATGGAAGAAGAAGAAGGAGAAGACTTGATCAGCACCTCGTATTGTGTGTGCGTGTGTTTGTCCCATCTCTCACTCCCTCCCCCAGGGAACCTATTAGACTGTCCCGTGGGTCGGGACAGGACTCATCAAAATTAAAAACTTCTGGGCCAGCATGTGGTGCTAGATTCCCACATGGTTAATCCTGGTTCAAGTCCTGGACTTGGCAGTTTGAAAATCATGCTGTGTGAATGTGCATGCATGCTCAAAATCCGAGGAGGAAAATGGAAAAGGGACTGCATCATGATCAACCCCCTGGGGGGATGATTTCTCACTTTCCCTCTCACTGTCTCTCTCTGTCTCTGCAGATAGTGCACACACCCTATGGTAAAAACTCTAATAAAAGTTAAACTTTTATTCTGTGAACAATGCTGTTAAGAATAAAAAAGCTACAAACTGGAAGAAAATATCTGTAATCCACGTATCTGACAGAAGGACTCATATCAGAACACAAAGAATTCTCAAAATTCAACCGTAGAAAGCAAACTGATTAGAAAATAGTGTGTTTTAGTCTGTTCTGTTGCTAATAACAAATATGTGAATCTAGGCAATTTATTTGAGAATATATATTTAGCTCATAGTTTTATTTTATTTATTTATTTATTTATTTAATATATTTTTGGAGACACTTTTTGCTACAGGGTGTGTGTGCATGCCAGAGAGACAGAGAGATAGGAAGCAAGAAATCACCCCCCCCCCCGGGGGGATGGCCACATCACAATCCCTTCTCCTCCATTCTCCTCTTGGGATCTTGGGCACACATGTATGCACATGCACCTGGTATGAGTGGTTTGTTTTTGTTTTTGAGAGGTTTTTTGCTATAGGGCACCTGCACTAGCCAGAAAGGCAGAGAGAGACAGAGAGTCAGAAAGCGAGAAATAGCCCCCCAGGGGCCATGGCCACGCTACAATCTCTTCTCCTCCATTCTCTCAGGATCTTGGGCACGCACACACATGAGCCTGGCGTGAGTTTAAGCCACTGGATCCAGAACTCGAACAGCGATTGACTATATGGGAGTTCAGTGACATAGCCATTATGCTAACTGCTGGTCCCAACCTGGCGTGAGTTTTAAGCTGCTGGGTCTGGGACTTGAACCGTGGTCAAATACGTGGGAGTCCAGCAATGTAAGCATTACGCCATCTGCTGGTCTCAATAGTTTAGAGGTTGATATATCCAAGAGCATGGTGTCGACATCTGGTGAGATCTTTTTGTTGTATTGCAACATGGCAGGAGGCAGGAGTGTGTGTAGAGCAGAGCATGTCTTTGTTTCATTTCCCCTCCTTATAAACTCACCAGGACTCAATCAACCTGGTGCCTAATCACTTCCCAAAAGCCCTAACTTTCAACACCATAATCGATTAAGTCTCCACCCTTGCAACACTGTAACAACAGATAACTAAATTTTAACACATAAATTTTGAAGGAGACATAGTCAAACCATAGCAATGGACAAAAGACATGAACAGACATTTTCACTGAAGAGGGTATACTGAAGGCAAATGAGCACAGAAAAAGATGTACGACACCATTAGCCATCAGGAAAATGCAAACTAAAACTGTAATTATATCACTATACATCCATCAGAAGGGCTGAAATAAAAAGCAATAAAAACACCAAATGTGGGGTCAGTAGGGGGTGTGGTGATTAAGGTGCTGAACTCTAACAGATGACTGACCACAGTTGGAGTCCTGGACCTGGTGACTTGAAAATTATACTGGGTGCATGTGCGTGCATGCCCGGAGGACAATGGGACAATGAAGGAGAAGGGACAGTGATGTGGACAGTCCC
Source organism: Tupaia belangeri chinensis (assembly GCF_000334495.1). Lineage (NCBI taxonomy): Eukaryota > Metazoa > Chordata > Mammalia > Scandentia > Tupaiidae > Tupaia > Tupaia belangeri. The sequence goes on from NW_006199577.1 coordinate 641,319, forward strand.
GGGGGATGCTTTTTCATTTTCTCTCTCACACACAAGGTGCGTGTCTCTGGCAAGCACACGTACCTTGTGGCAAAAACTTTAAAAAAAAAAAAAAAAAAGAAAATACAAAATGTTGGTAAGAGGATACAGATAAACTGCATTACTCATGTATCAATGGTAGGCATATAAAATGGTACAGTCACTCTGAAAAACTGTGTCAGTTCCTTATAAAACTAAATGTGATGCTAACTGCAGTGGTGGAGCAGTAATGCAACATTTCCTTGATGCTGAAGTCACATGGATAGGTCCTGGGTTAGAGTTCTGAGTTCTCCCCATACACATCAGGCCTCTGCATGCAGGCCCATGATCCTGGCTAGTTAAGGTTGGAAGGGGGTCCCTGTGTAAGGAGCCTGTTGTAGGTACCTCTCTCTTGCTCTCTCTCTTAGACAAATAAATAAATAAACTTAAAACATAAACATGCCACTACTGTATGACTCAGTAATTGCATTCTTGGACATTGACTCCATTTACACAAGAACCTGTAAATAAATGTTCATAGCAGCTTTACTTATAATATTCAAAAACTAGAACCAGCCCAGATGTCCTGCAGCAGGCGAATGGCTAAACAATTGTGCTAAACCCATTCCATGTAATAATATTCAACAATAAAAAGGATTGAACTATTTGATACACGTAGCAACTGGGATGAATCTCTGGGGAATTATGATGAACAAAAACAAATAAAAACAGCAGAATCTCAAATGGTTACAAGTTACATGATTCCAGTCATAAAATATTAGAAACAGACTAGGTTAGTGATTACCAGGAGTTAGGAACTGGGGATGGGAGGTTTTGGTGGAAAGAAGGTAGCTGTGGTGATAAAAGATGAGGAAATCTTGTGGTATGGAACTGCTCTGTATCTTGATTATGGTGATGAATATACAAACCTACACATGTGATACAACTGTATAGAACACACACACTCACATGCACATGCACACCCATGCACATACAAGTAAAACTGGAGAAATCTGAATGAGATGGTTATATTGTATTAATGTCAATATACTGGTTGCGATATTGTACTACAGTTCTAATAGTATGTCACCACTGAGGAAAACTAAGTAGAGAATAAATAAGACTTCTACATTATTTCTTACAATCATGCATGGATCTATAATTACCTCAGTAAAATTTTTAATTAAAAATGATTAACATATACAAATAAGTTTTGACTCCCAATCTCTTCTCCTGCAAGTGCAGGCTCAGTAGGCACATAATATGACCTCCAATGGAAGTCAGGTGATAGTTTTACCAAATCCGTTCTCATTACTTAACGTGGTTGGCCATCTTCTGGGTCTTTGCCATATGTTTTATCATTGTTGCTTGCCTGCTAAGCTAATGTCACATTTTAAGGTTTTAGCTATTGCGTAATATATCTCATGTATTAGTTAGGTTAGGCTGTTGCTTAAAAGCAATCTTGAAGTATTAGGAAGTAAGTGAAATTAAGGTTCATTTCTTACTTGGAAAGGAAAGTGGGGCGGTAGGGGGAGAGAATGACTATGCGGTCTTCCCATTAATCATGGCTTTTAAGAAGACACCAAGCCTGTTAAAATTAAGATAACACTCAGAATAAATATATTTGAATTGTTAGTGCTAAACTACGTCTGATGGGAAGAAGGCTGTTTACAGAGATGTACAAAGCTTTCACCTCTGCCATGAGAATTCACATCCTAATTTCTCCACTAAGGTGGTGACAAGACATTGTGCTTGTGTATAGCACTGCCCTTCATATAAAATTAATTTAAAAATACATTTTTAGGAAGGCTGTGAAAAGTAAGGATGCTGAAAGTGTTCTGATTTCTTGGCAGCATGGGAGGAACAGGGTAGAAGAATTATTATATTTTAAGTGGACTTCACTCAGTCATCCTTTTGAAGTATTACTTATTACTCAATTCTCATTTGAAATTCTACCTCTCCTAGGAAAGCAACTAAAGATTATGTTTTTATTCCTTTATCACACTCTACCCCTTCATTAGGTACCTGTTCAAGGCAGAAGTGCCATTGACATTTATACCTCCTACATTGAGGTATAACAAGGTGCCTTGGCAAGTTGTAAGTGCTTTGTATTTAGTCACAACTGCTCTGAGGTTTTGACTTGTATCTAAAAGAATACCTTCCAATTATATAGCACTTCAGTTTTCAAAATGTTTATACACATTATCTTATTTGATTCCCACAATATCCTGAGATGGAACAAATAATTAAAAATGAAGATTAAGTAACTTCTCAAAGGACAAAGGTAATGAGAATTGATAACAAGCCCTGTATCTTTAAACTCATACCTAACAGGGTTTCTTTCTTCCTGTTACAGTGTATCTGTTCATCAAATGGCATGGAATTTTAAAATAAAAGTACTATGGCTTTCCTTGGAATAATTCCATCTGGCATGACTGTTTTCAGGAGCCATAATCATTTACCTCCGTCTGCCTTCTCACCCACCTAAGTGCGTGCCACTACCGCATGGAAGATTCGATGGACATGAGCCCCGTGAGGGCCCAGAACTATCTTTTCGAATGTGAAGTAAAGGCCGACAAATATTATCACTTTAAAGTGGATAATGATGAAAATGAACACCAGGTATCTTTAAGAACGGTCAATTTAGGGGCTGGTACAAAGGATGAATTGCACATTGTTGAAGCAGAGGCAATGAATTATGAAGGTAGTCCAATTAAAGTAACACTGGCAACACTGAAAGTGTCTGTACAGCCAACGGTTTCCCTTGGGGGCTTTGAAATAGCTGTGGAGGAAGATGCAGAATGAGAAGAAGAGGAAGAGGACGTGAAAGTCTTAAGTATATCTGGAAAGCAATCTACCCCTGGAGGTGGTAGCAAGGTTGCACAGAAAAACTTAAAACTTGTTGCTGACAAAAATGATGATGATGATGAAGAAGATGATGATGATTTTGAAAATGAGGAAATAGAAGAAAAGGCTCCAATGAAAAAAATCTATATGAGATACTCCTGGCAAAAAAATGCTCAAAAATCAAACCAGAATGGAAGACTCAAAAGCATCAACACCAAGATCAAAGGGTCAAGAATCACTCAAAAAATAGAAAAAAAAAATCCTAAAACACCAAAAGGACCTAGTTCTGTAGAAGACATTAAAGCAAAAATGCAAGCAAGTATAGAAAAAGGTAGTTTTCTTCCCGAAGTGGAAGCCCAGTTTATCAATTATGTAAAGAATTTGCTTCCAGATGACTGACCAGGAGGCTATTCAAGATCTCTGGCAATGGAGGAAGTCTCTATAAGAAAATAGTTTAAACGGTTTGTTAAAATTTTCTGTCTTATTTCATTTCTGTAACAGGTGATATCTGGCTGTCCTTTTTCTAATGCAGAGTGAGAACTTTCCCTAGTGTTTGATAAATGTTGTCCAAGTTCCATTGCCAAGAATGTGCTGTCCAAAATGCCTATTTGGTTTTTAAAAATGGAACTCCACCTTTTGCTTGGTTTTAAGAATGCATAGAATGTTATGACAGGACACAGTAGTAGTGGTGGTCAGATGCGGAAATGGTGGAGAGAAAAAAAACATACATGTGAAATAAACTTAATAAAATAAATACTATGCTGAGCTAATAATCAGCATTCTATACCATAACCCTATTTGTTGTCCCTTCAAATCCTGAAGTCCTCAGAATGAGGCTGGTCTATCTGAATCCTAGCTGGGAAAGTTTAACTGGTGAAATATCATCAAGTCATTTTATCTCTGAGGTGGTCATTGAGCATAGGTCCCAAAACAGCATTATAATAAGGCTCCAGTGAATTTATATTTTTTAGTTACTAATAGGAAGAAAATTGCTTTGGAGAAAAATCTTTCTCACGAACAATATAAATTCTGCTGTTTGGGAGTGGTTTAAATTATGTTACATGGGAACCAGCAGTTAGTGTAATGGCTATGTCTCTGGACTCCCAGGTAGTCGACCATGGTTCGTGCCCCAACCCGGTGGCTTAAAACTCACGCCGGGCACATGTGCGTGCGTGCCCAAGATCCCGAGAGGAGAATGGAGGAGAAGGGATTGCAGCGTGACCATCCCCCCTGGGAGTGTGATTTCTCGCTTTCTGTCTCTATGTCTCTGTCTGTCTGGCGAGTGCACGTCTGGCGAGCGCACGCGCCCTATAGCGAAAACCTCTCCAAAAAAAAAAAATTATGTTACATGTAATTCATTGGGGGAAGCTCTCCAGCTTGAGGAAACTCACTTGGGCACAAAACGCACATAAGTCGGATTAGTGAGAAATCTAATTTTGCAGATGTATTGAGTGTATTTCAAATCTGGATTTACATATAAAAAAGATGCTTGGTTGGAAAGAGCGCTCTGAGAATGTTAACCATCATATACTTTTTCTTAACATGAGCTGAAAACTTGCTCAATTCTAATCTCAGTATCCTAATCTACCCTACAAGAAGTTCTTTATAACCAAGGGCCAAAGCTATGACAATGAATCTATTCTGTCTGTAAAATGGAGCAAAGATTTAGCAAGTGGCTCATTAAACAGTGGGAAGACAAAATACCATTCAATAAATTACAATGGGAAAAAGCAAATGTCTCTTTTGGGCTTAAGAAACTCTAAAAGTGGGGACCAGCAGGTGGCATGGTGGTTAAGGTGATGGACTCCCATATGGCTGAATGCCACTCAAGACCTGGACCTGGTGGCTTGCTTTCTCACTTTCCCCTTTTCTCTTTCTCTCTCTCTGGTCAAATTAAAAAAATAATAATAATGCATAAAATTAAGTGAATAATTCTTTAAAAAAAGAAAGAAAGAAAGAAAGAAAGAAAGAAAGAAAGAAAGAAAGAAAGAAAGAAAGAAAGAAAGAAAGATGAAAAGTGAGCCTCAAAAGTAAGGTATCTTTGTGCTGGTGCTATATCTGTGGCAAATCAAGAGTACTCACTTCAGGGCCAGCAGGTGGCATAGTGGTTAAGATGCTAGACTCTCACGTGGTAGACTGCGATTGAAGTCTTAGACTCGGCAGCTTGAAACTGAATGCCAGGCACATGTGCGTGTGTGCCCAAGATCCCAAGAGGAGAATGGAGGAGAAGGGATGGCGGCATGGCCACCCCCCTCCCCCGGGGTGTGATTTCTCGTTTTTTGTCTCTCTATCTCAGGTAAACACACGCACCCTACAGCAAAAATTTCTCTCTATATCTAAACAAAACAAAATAAAAAATGAGCATTTACTTCTTAAGCACCAGAAGTGGAATCTTATACTCCAGAATACAAGAGATGATGTTTCCAATCAACTCATGTCATCAATTTCACAAAGAATTAAAAAAAAAAAAAAAAAAAAAGGGAAAAAAAAACAAACTTGTTTCCAAGGTAGCAGTGCAGTTAAATCACAACTAGTGAAGGAGCTAAAAAGCCTACTCCCA
>NW_006199577.1:646740-649913 GCF_000334495.1 Tupaia belangeri chinensis
TTATGGCATCTTCTGGTATTTCAGCATTTTATACCATTCACATATGAGAAAACAGAAATTAATTAATAAAATACTTTAAAAATTATTTTTTGTCTGTACCAAAGCTTCTTTTTTAAAAAAATCAAACACCAAAACATCTCATTTAAAACAATCTCCTCGAACAATGATTTTTTTTTTTTTATTGCCAGAGGGTACATGTACTCAACAAATAAGAGACAGAAAGAGAATAATAGAGCACTCACCCCTCACCACCATCACCACCAGTGGGGCCTGGTCATGCTGCAATCCTGTTTCCTTCATTTCCCCATCCCATCAGGAGCCTGGGCATGTACATACATGTTCCTGACATGCTTTTCAACTGATGCCATGATTCATTCCCCAGCCAGGCCCAGATCATGGACACATTCCTGATCAGCATACTCAGGGATATCTCCAGATGCAAAATCAGAACCTTCCCATGTGAGTCTGCCTTGCAGGATATAGTGTTTTACAGCTAAACCACCATCTAGCCCCAGTCTTCTCAAATACTGAATAATAACATTGGGTGAAAATCCAGTATGGGGCCAGCAGGTGGCGTGGTGTTTAAGATGCTGAACTCCCACATGGCTGACCAGACCCTGTGGCTTGAAAATCACACCAGGCACGTGTGCATGTGTGCCCAATATCCTGAGAGGAAAATGGAAGAGAAGGGATTGCTCTGTGGCCATTCCCTTGGAGGGTGATTTCTCACTTTCCCTCCCTGTCTGTCTGTCTCTGGCGAGCACACGTGCCCTATGGCAAAACCTCTAAAAACAACAACAACAAAAAATGAAGTATGATCATGACATATCATACAAAGTTGCTTCTGTAAAAAGATACTAAAGGTATTTTATGCAAGAGTCAGTTACATCACAACGGATGACTAAGAATGTTTTACACTAGTAATAATAATAATAATAATAATAACAATAATAATAATAATAAGGTTACCTAGCTGGTGGCATGGTGATTACAGATGCTGGATCCCATATAGCCGACTGTGCAGTTCAAGTGCTGGACCTGGTGGCTTGAAAAACACACTGGACATGTGTGCATGTGTGCCCCAAATCCCAAAAGGAGGAGGGATCGAGGAGAAGGGATTGTAGTATGAGCATCCTCATGAAGGGAGGGTCTTTTTCACTTTCTCCCCCCCCCTTTCTCTAATGAGCACGCTTGCCCTCGGACAAATTTTAAAGACTAAGGTATTCATGCAAATTTGGCCCAGTACTAGTGGGATTATATCTTAAAAATACTACAAGATCCTCTAGGGAGTAACTCTTTCTACCCTAAATAGTAGCCTAAATGTTGTATACAGTTATTAAATAATTATGTAGTATATTCTATAAGAAACTGCAATGGTTATGGATGACATAGAATTTAGTCTTCAAGCTTTAGGACACTCTATAAAAAGAAGTAAAATGTCATGAAAATACTCACTGAATTTTCAAATGACAAGTATAAGATTTTCCTTTATTGTGAAGCTTTGATAAATATTAATGGACACAAGAATGATTTGATATACAAAGAAATAGAAAAGGCCTATCCTTTACCTTACACCCTCCATATACTTAAAACAAGAAATAAATTGGCTCAGGTGGATTGCCAACTCTGTCCTAAGTAGTCCCAGAAGAGCTGGGGTCACTGCAGTTTCAGTGACTGTCGGCTCAGAAGACAGATGTGTGACTGCGGCACTGTCATCAAGCCAACCTCAAAAGAATGCTGTAGATTTTTATAAAGAGAAAGACAGGAGAGGGAACCAGTATTTGGCTATAGCTACTCTTGACTGTCAATTATCTATACTAATTAGGAGGTAAAGAAACATACTATTAAACAATGGACACATATCAAATCTAAAATCTGATAAATATGGTCATTACCTGCACATGTTCTGGATCATCCTTAATTCAATACTCTTTTACTACTTTCTAATCCCTTTCTAGGTCAGTCCCATCACTGTTGGTTCTACACAGGAAATCTCCCCCCGGGGGGGATGGCCACACTGCAATCCCTTCTCCTTCATTCTCCTCTTAGGATTTTGGACACACATGCACACATGCCCAGTGTGAGTTTTAAGCCACCGGGTCCAGGACTCAGATTGCATTAGACTATGTGGGAGTCCAGTGATGTAAGCATTATGCTGTCTGCTGGTCCTGGAGACTGATTTTTTATAACTTCCTCATGGATACTGAAAACTCGGTTGAACAGTATAGTATTTTAACACATGTAAAGTGTAGTGTTTAATTCCAAATCACTTTTAAAGAATTAATTTTTTGGTTAAATGTGTGATATTAATGTAACTGCTGCCATGCATTAGAATGGAAAAAAAATTATACCGACAGTAAAGATACTAAATCACAAAGGCCTTTCTCATGGTACAATAGTTAAGTATTGTACACAGAGAGCCAGATCTCATATAGTCAACCACAGGTCAAATCCCAGCCATGTGTGTATGCATGCCCTAAATCCTGACGAGATGGATAAATGTAAGAAAAATGATCACAGTGTAATCACATCCCATTGGACAGTGCTTTCTCTCTCTCTCTCTCTCTCTCTCTCTCTCTCTCATGCGCTCTCTCTGTTAAGTGTACATACCCTCTCTGGCAATAAAAACAATTAGGGTCCGGCAGGTGGCATAATGGCTATGTCGCTGGACTCCCATGTAGTCGACCACGGTTCGAGTCCCAGACCCCGTGGCTTAAAATCACACCAGGCACATGTGCGTGCATGCCCAAGATCCCGAGAGGAGAATGGAAGAGAAGGGATCGCGGTGTGGCCATCCCTCCTGGGGGGTGATTTCTTGCTTTCTGTCTCTCTGTCTCTCTCTGTCTCACTGGCGAATGCACACGCCCTACAGCAAAATCTTCTCCAAAAAAAAAAAAATTAAATCATAAAAACTTTTCCCAAAAATCTCCTAGTATCTTTACTTTTATAAACAGGTTAAAATAACATATGTATTCACTAGTTTTTCTAGAAATATTATTTGAATGTGAATAAACAGATTCACTGAATTATCTTAAAATTTTTTTAGTCCACGGACCATTTCAGCATATATGCTCCAATTAACTACTAAAAAAGCAAAATAAAACAACAAAAAAGCCTCTCATAGACAGCAAAATTAAATCCTGCCACTCTTCATTTACCTATCATGTTATTTC
>NW_006199577.1:650195-650489 GCF_000334495.1 Tupaia belangeri chinensis
GGCCCCCGACCCCCTCCTGAAAAAAAAAAAAAAAAAAAAAAAAAAAAAAAAGATTTGGTCTTAAGCTTAGGGGCCGGTTTCTTCACCTCTATTTCTCTATCCTGTTGGATTTTGGCCATGCATCAACATGTACCCAGCATGTTTTTCAACTTCCAAGGTCGTGATTTGCTGTGGTTGGACATGTGAGATCTGGATTCTTTACCCACTAGGCTATGAAGCCAACCCAAGCTATGCTTGCTTGCTTTTTCTTTCTTTCTTTCTTTCTTTCTTTCTTTCTTTCTTTCTTTCTTCCTT
>NW_006199577.1:650602-658977 GCF_000334495.1 Tupaia belangeri chinensis
ATTTTTGCTATATGGTGCATGTGCTCACCGGAGAGACACAGAAAATAAGAAATCACCTCCCCAGGGGGGATGACCGTGCCACAATCTCTTCTCTTCCTTTCCCCTCTCGGGATCTTGGGCATGCACGCACACATGACCAGTTTAATTTCTAAGCTGCCGGGTCTGGGACTCGAACCACAGTTTTACTATGTGGGAATGCAATGATGTAATTATTACACCATCTGTTGGTTCCTCCAAGTTATGCTTTATTTAAAAAGTCATTCAACCTCTCTGGGCCACAGTTTCTTCATTTATGTAAAGTAAGTACCGTGCAATGCTAACAGTCTTAGTTTTATTAAGGAAACACTGACTGCGAGTCCTGAGATTTCATTTACAGCATAAATCCCCACCATGAGAAAAATCACTATAATTTTTTCTTTGCAGTACAAATCACATTTTGATAGACCACTCCCCTCAACTCTAACCAAGAAGCACTGCTCAATGTACAAAAGTATGCAACAGGAAAACTAGCTAAGTTAAACTTTGTAAAAATCTCATTCCTCCATGTTTTCCAGTTACTGACAATCTCCTACATCTCAGCTGTTCTTTTTTTTTCCTTTTTTTGCAGAGGTTTTTTTTTTCTTTTTTTTTTCCACTATAGGGCGCGTGCGTTCGCCAGACAGAGAGAGACACAGAGACAGAAAGCGAGAAATCACCCCCCAGGAGGGATGGTCATGCTGCAATCCCTTCTCCTCCATTCTCCTCTCGGGATCTTGGGCACGCACGCACACGCGCCCGGCGTGAGTTTTAAGCCACCGGGTCCAGGACGCGAACCACGGTCTACTACGTGGGAGTCCAGCAACATAGCCATTATGCTAACTGCTGGTTTCCATCTCAGCTGTTCTTACAACTTCTCTAGATAAGTGTTTTTTAGTGATAATCTACCTGAAATTACTTTCTCTAGACTCAGTTTAATAGCTGCCTTTTGAACCATTTGACCCTTCTCTCACAGGGAGTACAGATTAGCCAGGAACCAGTTCTGTCACTACTATTTACTGACCACTGATCATGGGTCAGGCACTGTTCAAAAAAAGTTACATATTGCTTCTTTTAATCTACAAAACCCCTAAAAGGTAGGTATTATCCCTCATTTGAAAATGTGGATACAGTGGATCAGCAGGTGTGGTGGTGTTTAAGGCACTCGACTCCCACGTGGCCAACCACTGTTTGAGTCTGACCTGGCAGCTTGAAAATCACACCAGGCATATCTGTGTGTGAGTGTGCCCAAAATCCCAAAGGGAGAATGGAGAAGGGACTATGGCATGGCCATCCCCCCTGGAGGGGTGATTTCTCACTTTCCTTCTCTCTAACTCTCTCTCTCTCCAGTGAGTATACACATACCTATTGGGAAAATCCTTTAAAAAATGAGGATATAAACTCAAAGAGATTAAGTAATCATGAAGATCATACAACTATTAGATGGTTATGCTTTGACTTGAACCCGTATCCATCTGACTCACAAACCTCTCCCATTAAAATTTTTTTTTTTAAAAAAGTGAGCATTAAAGTGGAACCAGCAGATTGTGTAAATGGTTACATTGCTGGACTCCCACATTGTTGACCATGGTTCGAATCCTGGACTCAGTGGCTTAAAATTCATGCCAGGCACGTGTGCATCAGTGCCCAAGATCAAGAGAAGGGAATGGAGAAGGGATTGCATCATGGCCGTTCCTCTTGGGGAGGGGGGTGATTTCTCACTTTCTGTTGCCCTGTTTCTCTCTGTCCCTCTGGTGAGCACATATGCCCTGTAGCAAAAATCTCTATAAAAAAATAGTATTAAAGCAATAAATAATTTAATTTCCCCTCTGATAATTCAGAACACAGTTTAGAAAGAGATAAGACATTTCTTCTAATACAGGAGATGGGATTAAAGACGAATGATAAATATAGGTTTTTCTGGAAGGGAAAGAAGTTCATGGTTGATGACCTCTATTAATGCAGAGAAGAGAAATGAGAAATCCAGAATGTCAAATGTAAAAAACTGTATTATTCTAAAGTCCCATCTTTAAAAATAAATACTCTGATTGCCTAACTAGCTTCCATTTGTCTTAATTCCTGAGGTCTCATTATATTTCATACTTAGGCGAAGTCTATAACAATGACTCCCCCTGGGGCCAGGGGATAGTGGTTACGTCTCTGGACTCTCACATGGCTGACCACTGTTGAAGTCCCAGACCCAGTGGCTTGAAACTCACATTGGGCACATGTGTGTGCATGCCCAAGATCTCGAGAGGAGAAAGGATTGCGATGTGGCCCTTCCCTCCACGGGGTGATTTCTCACTGTCCCTCTCATTGTGTCTCCCTCTGGTGAGCACATGTGCCCTAGAGCAAAAATCTCTAAAAGGAAATGATTCCCCCAATTTTTATTTTAAATCTATAAAAACGTTGAGGAAATTGTAAAAATACACTTGTATACCTTTTACTTAGATCAACCCACCATTGTCATTCTGCCACAATGATAGATGTCTTTTTCTTCACAAATAGTTTTGGCTGAACCACTTGAAAGTAAACTACAGACATAAAAATTTTCTAAATAATGTAACCTGCATTTTACAAGAATAAGGGTATTTTCCTACACAACCATAAAAACTATCACATCTAGGAAAATGATCAATATCATTTAATATATACTCCATATTCAATTTTCCCAATAATCCTAAATAATATCTTTTTGGATCTAATCCAGTACCTAATCAAGGTTAACATGGTCAACTTGACTGATAGGTCTCTTTTAACGCAATCCCATAATGTTTTCTGGTCTGAATTTTTTAGTTCCCTATGACTGACTTTTTGAAGAGTACAAGTCAATTACCTTTCAGAACATCTCATGCATAGACTCTAATTATTTTCTTGTGATTAGATTCAGGTTAAATTTTTTAGTCAGAATGCCTCACAAGTAGAAGGTGATTATATTCTTATGACTGAATTCAAGTTAAACATTTTTGATAAAAATACTATGTAAGTGATATTGCATACTTCTTATCATGTCATATCAAGAAGTACATAATGTCAAGTTATCGCACTATTGGTGAGGCTGAGTTTGATAACTTCATTAAAGCAGTAAATGTCAGACAGCTCTGTTGTAAAGGTATATTGTCTGCTTTATAATTGTAAGCAATCTGTGTAGTGATACTTTTGTGACCACATAAACACCCTGATCCCTCAAAATTTTAAACTTACTGGTTTTAGTATTCATTCATTATGCAGGCCTGAATCAATTATTATGCTATGGCTACAAAACTGTCATTTTTCTCAATGAATTGTACGACTAAAATGGGTGAGTTTTACTGTATGTAAATTATGCCTCAATGAAACTGTTTTTTAAAAATTTAATTCAGTGGGACCAGCAGTTAGCATAATGGCTATGTCGCTGGACTTCCATGTAGTCGACTGCGGTTTGAGTCCCAGACCTGGTGGCTTAAACTCATGCCAGGTGTGTGTGCGTGTGTCCCCAAGATCCTGAGAGGAGAATGGAGAAGGGATTGCAGCGTAGCCATGCCCCCTGGGGGGGTGATTTCTCGCTTTCTGTCTCTCTGTCTGTCTGGTGAGCACACGTGCCCTATAGCAAAAACCTCTCCAAAAAAAAAAAATAATAATTCAATAACCAGTAGTCCATATTTGGTCCATTTCCTGTTGGCATATTCTTTCTGCCAAGAAATGACTGGGTTGAAATATATTTTATAAATGAAGCTGGGTATTCAAGAAGAGGAGGTACTTAATTAAAAAAAATGTTCTGTTGAAAACATTTTTAATGGTGGTTTTCTAATTCTAAAATTCCTACAATTATTAGCTGGCATGCTTTTGTAAAGACTTTTCCCTGTACTTCTTATTGCTCTCTTGTTCTGGAGTATCATTGTGGTCTCATATATTGTTCTCCCTTCAATGTATTAGAGTCCATTATTGTCATTTTTTTTTAATGTTCAAACCATCCTAATTGGGCAGTGGGAGTTTCTTCAGGTATAATTTTGTGTCCTGATACAATACAATTACTCCTTGAACAATGTTTGCCTTCTTGCACAAAGTGTCCTATAGCCTGTCTGAGACCTGAGATCAGATCGTTCCCCAAAACTTGTTTCCTTTTAGTAGGAATAATATTTAGAAACCAAGATCTAAGTACTGGGTGGGCTATTGACAATGAGGTGTCTGTCATTGCTTCTATACCCATTGCCTAGATAGAACAAGGTAACAGGAATTCATTACTGTTATCTGCAATTCACATTCATAAAAGGAAAGGAAAAATACTTGTATTTCTTATTTTTCAATGAAAATCTTATTATCATTAATATCCTTATCATTTGCTTTACTTTATCTTATTTACAAAATGGCAGTACTATAATTATAGTATAAAATTATAGTACTATAATTCTGAAATTAACAGTAAATCTATCAAAAAAATTTAATATTTCTTTTGCAGTTCTTTTAATCATTAAGATGACAGCCCTAGTGAGGATGCACCATCAAGAACACTTATGTTGGGACCAGCAGTTAGCTTAATGGCTATGTCGCTGGACTCCCACATAGTCACCCGTGGTTCGCATCCTGGACCCTGTGGCTTAAAACTCATGCTGGGCGCGTGTGCGTGCGTGCCCAAGATCCCGAGAGGAGAATGGAGGAGAAGGGATTGCGGCGTGACCATCCCCCTGGGGGGTGATTGCTCACTTTCTGTCTCTATGTCTCTCTCTGTCTGTCTGGCGAGCACACGTGCCCTATAGCAAAAACCTCTCAAAAAAAAAAACACTTATGTTTAAAAGTTATTTGAACTGAGTGATTTGTATTATTAATTAGTTACGAAGGTTTATTTAGTTTTAGCATGTGCTTTATTTCAGTATGTCTTTATTCTCATTATTCTAGGCTGAATTTTTGAGTATATAAAGCATTTACATGGCCCTAAAGTCAAAACTGTACAAAGAGTTCTATTCAGGGAGGTCCTTCTGTTCCTATTCATTATCAGTTTCCTGTTCACCCTGTTTTTATTAATTTCTACTTTATCCTTTCTGTATTTAATTTTACAAAAATAAGCAATTATAGTTCTTTAGAACTAATGGTAGACATATCATGAATTAAGTAATACCCCTACAACTGAATTCTTATATTAGTGTAGTGATGAGCACACAACCTGACTTGTATCACATTTTCTATTTGCAATACATAAATTTGGTATACAAATAAATTCCCACCTGAACTCTGATCAATCCACTGCAGTGAGTCCATATGAACATTCAGGGATTTGCAGATCTGCTGGAGCTAAAAACATACATAAAACTTTTAGATTAAGTTTTATTATGATGTAATACATGAAGATAAACATAAAAAATTGAAATTAGGTAGTGACTTTTAATTTCTTCTGGTAAGAAATAGACAGAAATGTACTAAATAATAATAGATTTTATTGTTTTTGCTATTTAATATTTGCAGTGCTCTATATTCTATATATTAGTTCAAACTATTTTATAACTGTCAGGAATTATAATTCTACAATTCAATAATAAACTGACTTATAAAATCATAGTGTAAAAATAAAGACATTAGGAGGTAGATTACAAGATAAGAAGTTCAAATAAAATATTAAAAATAGCATAATTTATCAACCAAATCAACATTTTAAAAAAAAGTATATTATTCACGAGACCAGCAGTTAGTTTAATGGCTATGTCACCGAACTCCCATGTAGTTGACCGTGGTTCGAGTCCCGGACCCAGAGCCTTAAACTTACACAGGGCACATGTGTGTACATATCGAAGATCCCGAGAGAAGAATGGAGGAGAAGGGATTGCGGTGTGGCCATCCCCCCTAAGGGGGTGATTTCTTGCTTTCTGTCTCTCTGTCTTTCTGGCGAGCACACGCACCCTATAGCAAAAACCTCTCAAAAAAAAAAAAAGATAACATTCAGTTGTCAAGTATGTGAGAAAGACAGGTATATTCACATTCAGCCAATATTAATATAAATTTATTTAATCTGTCAAAATGTAAAATTTTTACACATACATGAAAAATTTAAAAATATCCATACCTTGACTATTCTAATTCCAGGAGCCTACCCAGAGGAAACAATCAAATATAAACAAAACTGGTCATTAGAGGGGTATTTTAAACTGGCCAAAAGTTAGAAACAATATGTCTAGCAATTAAAAAATGATTAAATATGTTATGATAAAGTCACCTATAATGAAATAATATAGCACCTTAAAAACTAATATTTTCAAAGAATGATTAAAATTTTGGGAAAAGACCATGAAAAAATATTAAATAAGACAGAATAAAACAATCTACACAGGTATGTTTCCCATGCCGCTTAAAACAAAAGAAGTGGAGCCAGCCCCACCTACAGCCTGGTGGTTAAGAAATGCTAGGTCCCATATGACTGACCATGGTTTCAGTCCCAGCACTCATAACTTGGGAAACACACCAGGCACTTATGCATGTGCACCGAAATTCCCAGAGAAATGGAGAAGAGATTTCTGTGTGGTCATTCCCCACTGGGGTTGGGGGGGGGGCTTTTTTCCCCTCTTTTTGGTGAGCACATGCACCCTCTGGCAACTAAAAAATAGAAACAAGCAAAACAAAAGAAGTACTTGTATAGCAAAAAGAGGAGAAAGAAACACACCAATTTACTGGCAGGTTTTTCATAACATAGGTGACTCATTTTTTAATGGATGTTGTAGGAAAATATGACTGAACACAAAGCACAATATGGACTTGCTTAATAAAAATTTTAGGTATTAGGTGGTCTTTCTCACATCCCATCCAAAAAAGGGAAATAAAAACAGGTACATGCCATCACCATGAATACTGGAACACACAGTTGCTAATTTTCTATTATGGTACACAGCTCACAGTAACAAAGCATTATTGATCTGGTTATAATAAATTATCCACAGAAATACTATTGTTCATCAAAATTTTTAATGCTTCTGGTCTAATAATTTATGCCATTTGAGAAGGGAGTTATTGCTGGTCTCTTGTTTCTTTTATATGCCATTAAGCAGCAATTATCCTTTAATTCACTCATTTTAAATATTCTAGTCACCTCTATCAGAAAAAAAAAAGACTTAAACAATTTACTATCTACTACTAAAATAAAATGAAACAATCCAAGGCTATATAGAGAAAAAGATAAAGACAGGATTAGTCTCCTTTCACTTACTCTGTTGAAAAGACTCCTCTTACATTAATTCAACACAGCAGGACTAGACATTAGCTCTGCATCATGTCTAGATCTACATGTCTATATAAGCATCAAAATAGTAATGATTTTGAGTTTTAGAATTACGAAGATAATTTATTTTTAAAAATATGTATTTTTCCAACTCCTTTTTATCGTCTGTGTGAACCTAGGGAGATGGTGGCATGAATAATACCAGACTATTTTATGATTGTCTTTGTTCAACTTCAGACTAATCCAAAGTAGAGAATGGCATCATTTTTATAGCTGAGAGGGACTTAAAGATCATTTAGTTTATCCTTGACATTTTGCAAAAGGAGCCAAGATCCAGTGAGATTAAATGACTTAAACAAAATTCTAATTGTTTCTCTAATACAACATGCTGTCTCTTTAAAAAGCTGGTAACATGTATGTAGATAAAGAACTGTGCATATAATTGGACAAAGAGCTTATTAAAGAGTAATTGCCACGTACATATAATATATATGTCACTCATCCTCACCTACCTACATCCTGGCCCCACTCCTAATTGTAACTGACTGATAGAAAGCACAATGGGAGATTCCTCTTACCATTATTGCCATGGAGTGTGTATGGGGAAAGAAGGACTTGATTTAGCTGCTAAGACAATAGGGAAAGGTAGAAGAAATAAGCTCTTTAATTAAGAGTACAGAAGGAGGAAAAAAACCAACTCTTAACATCAAATTAATTCACAGCATTTCAACATGGACTGCAGCCTCACCTGTTTACCTTATGAGTTAAGTAGTATATTTAGGGCAGGTAGAAACCTGATAACCATATTTAACATTCTATGGAAAAATATTTGTTAAGTCTCAAATATGAGTTGGGGCTTCAAAATATTCATGGGAAATGCATATTATAAAAAACTATGAATGGATTTAAATTTTTTTGGCACCAAAATTAATTCCATTTTCATGAACTTTTTGAAGTCTCCTTATAGTTAACTTACCAAACTTTTAAGATATTAAACTAATCATAAATTGGGACCAGCAGTTAGTGTAATGGCTATGTTGCTGGTCTCCCATGTAGTCGACCATGGTTCGAGTCCCGGACCCAGTGGCTTAAACTCACACCGGGTGAGTGTGCGTGCGTGCCCAAGATCCCGAGAGGAGAATGGAGGAGAAGGGATTGCGGCATGGTCATCCCCCCTGGT
>NW_006199577.1:658995-665545 GCF_000334495.1 Tupaia belangeri chinensis
TTCTGTCTCTATGTCTCTCTCTGTCTGGCGAGCGCACGTGCCCTGTAGCGAAAATCTCTCAAAAAAAAACTCTCCAATAAAAAAAAAAACCTAATCATAAATTAAGGATGGCCTGTATATATCTATCAGACCCAAACATACCTACTCACATTTTTTTTATACAAGTTTTTGCCTTAGGGCACATGTACTCACTGAGGAAATAGAATGACAGAGAGAGTGAGAGGGAAAGTTTGAAATCACCCCCCAGGGGGGGTGGCCACGCTGTAATCCCTTCTCCTTCACTTCCTACCTGGGATCTTGGGCAAATGCCAGTGTGAGTTTAAAGCCACCAGGTCTGGGATTTGAACCATGGTCGGTCATGTGGGGGTCCAGCAACATAATCACTATGCCACCTGCCGGTCCCCCATTCACATTTATATGAGTATGTAAATAAATATGTAAAAGGAAGAATAAATTAACTAATGAGTATGAACACAAAAATAAGTATGGGGGAAAATTCAGTTATGTGAAGAACAAGGGGGAAAAAATGAAACTTTTATGAATAGTTGTTTTCTTCCATCCTCAGAAATAAGCACAAAAAACTCAACCTTTCTGCCTGTAAGTATCTCCTGCCCCATGAATGCCACACCCAAGAGCTTCAAATCTCTAGAGGCAGATAAGGAGTATTATAGAGGACAGGAGAATGTGATTCACTAAAGGAACCATAGAATGCTAATTTTATACTATTTCTTTGTTGTCTAAATACATAAAGCAGTAAACACACCAGCTCAGTAGTGTCAGCAGGACTTCCAAATGCATTCAGGTGTTCAATAATGTCCTTGAGATCTTGGGCCATTTGTTTCAGCTGAGCATCTATAGTTTCTGTTAATCTATAACTGAAAAGGCAGGTAATATATAGAAATTAACAAAAAAATGTTTTCTCCACTATTTATTATCATTGGCATTCAAACATGATACTACCAACTGGATTTGACCCAATCTCCCTACCTTCTCAGTGGATCTCAATTTTGATCAGTGGAATATTTTCATGGATGCAGAATTTGTGACTCATTATTATAACATTCTGAAAAAACTCCAAAGATGAAAGGTTTTACCTACCTTACCACTTTTACTGTCACCTGCTTACCCTCTTGCTCATCAAGGGAACTCTAATCAAAGGAATGCTTTTTAGTTTCAAAATACATCCATAGGACATTTAGATATATCAGAGAAATTATTTAGTATTTAGCAATATTTGATTAGTGCTGAGACATCTTCAATAATCTTGAATACATACATTTTCAGAGTAAAACTTTATATAAATATATTCTACAAGGCAACAAAAACTGTTTTGAGAAATGATCTTCATAATAATCCAAAGTAGATAAATCTGCTAAATGTACAAGTTGAGTAGTTGCCTAAATTATCAAGATTTCCACCCAATTTATGTACTCATCCACACACTTAACCCAGACAATGAATATGTTTATGAGAATTAAAGTGGCCAGAGGATTTTTCAACCTTAATGTCCGTAAAGATTAAAATATTCAACTAGATTTGTTGATAACTACTTCCATTCTGTGCCAAAGTACTTAGAGACAACTAGTTGCCAAGATCATTGAAGATTATGGAGAAGATATCACATTATAAATCTGAGTACAAAAAAAGCAATTGGAAAGAAACTATTATTTCAAAGATTTATTGAAATTACAGTTAGGATCTTATGGCAAAATATGTAATTCTGAATAGTTTTTAAAAATGGTGGAAGGCATAGAAAGCAATGGAAAGAAAAGGAAAATTTGCAAAGGCTGAAATACAAAAGCTGCCTGGACTAGCTCAGCATGAACGCGTTTCTCTGGGGGCCACTTTGCCAGACTAGCTAGGCATGAACACGTTTCTCTGAGTGGGGAAGGCTGTGGATTAGAAATAGACGCAATAACAAACACACAAATACACACAAGTATAGAAAAACGAGAATCAGGTGGGCACAGCTTCTCTGATGGAGAAGTTACGACCAGAACCAGCCTCAGGTTTATTCTTTTCAAGGGCAGAAAATGGGGGAAGGGGAAAATGGGATGCAAAAGGAATGGGGAAGAAGGAAGTAGAATGCAAAGAGAATAAGGGAGGTGAAATCAGAATGCAAAGCCAATTGTTTCTGGATGTAAATCATCTGAAGATGTAAAAATGACTGGTGCAATATAATTTCTCTAAGTTTTTTTGGGGGGACAACTTAATAAACGCATGTAACTTCCTTTAGCCCCATACTGAGCAGTATGGGGGTATTGGGTATCGACAACAACGACAAAACAATCATTGACAACAGGCAAATACTGCTTTCGTATGTAAATGCTTCTCAATAGCCCTGCTAGAGTAGCTTATGAAAGTGCATTTCTGCATGTGTCTACAGGCCACATGTTTTCATCACATGTTTTCAGATTGGCTGCTCTCCACAAAAAGCAGAAACAATTAGAATCAGTACAGATCAGCTGTACTTACCATATATAATACTCCTACAAAAAAAGTTAACTTGCAAGCAAGTCTTTGTAAAATAAGCAGCCTTGGGGACAACAGGTGGCATGATGGTTAAGGCTCGGGTGGTTTTTCACTTTCTCTCTCTCTGTCTGTGTGTCCAGTGAGTACATGTGCCCTAAAGCAAAAACTTCTCTCTCTCTCTCTCTAAAAAAAAGCAGTCTTAATTCTCTAATAAGCCATTGATAAAATGAGCCCAATTTAGTCTTAATCTAGATTATGTAACACAATCATACAAGCTCTCCTAACACTTTATAAATTGGTCTGCTTATGAAATCTCAGTTCCAAAGAGATAAAATTACTGTGGGGACATTGGCAATGTGTAGACAGAAGGAAAAGACTGCATAATACACAAATAATAACTAGCCTTAAGACATTGACAAACTCACTCCATTTTTGAAAGCTCTGTAGCTTGCCCCCAGATTAACAAATTGTCCTTCAAGTATTACAGCAAATGATTTATCATTGAGGCAACTGCATGAACATTAGGTTTAGAAGAATCAATACAAATAGGACACCATAAATATTTCACAATATTAAGACAACACATACACAAAATTCGTATTTCTAATTTAAGAACAAACTTGACAAATATAAAAACTTTATTGTATACATGCGTAAGTATGAGATTAATAACAATTAATTAATAAGTCTGAGATTAATAAAACATAATTGTCAGATGATTTCATTTTCAAACACCCAGATAAATAGGAAATAATAGTCGAATTGTTAATATAAGAACAGATTGTTCTCTTTCTCTTCCTTCCTTCCTTCCTTCCTTCCTTCCTTTCTCTCTCTCTCTTTCCTTCTTTCTTTCAGAGGTTTATGCCTTAGGGCATATACACTCATCAGATAAGAGAGAGGGACAGAGACCGTGAGAGGTAAAATGAGAAATCACCCGCCTCCCCAGGGAAGATGGCCACACCACAATCCCTTCTTCTCCCAGGATCTTGGAAATGTGCACACACACACACACCCGGCATGATTTTGAAGCCAGCAGGTCCGAGACTCGAGCCACAGTCGAGTCAATGTGGGAGTCCAGCAATGGAATCTCTATGGCATCTGCTGGTTCCAAGAACTGGTCCTTTCCTATGAATTTTTTTAAGAGAGATTTTAGCTATATTTTGCATGCACTCACCAGAGAGACAGAAAGACAGAGAGACATAAAGTGAGAAATCACCCCCTGGGGGGATGGCCATGCCACAATCCTTTCTCCTCTCGGGATCTTGGGCATGTACACACACATGCTCAGCATGAGTTTTAAGCACCAGGTTCAGGACTTGAACTGAGGTCAACTACATAGGAATCCAGTGACATAACCATTATGCCATCTGCTGGTCCCCGCTTTTCTACTAATTCTTAGTCCCTGCCTTCCAATTCAAGTTTTCTCTCTTTTTGGGAATGCTCTCACAGTGGGTAAGTCCTGCACTACACCTTGGCCTTTATTTAGTTACTCACGTCCTCTCATGCTCCTCAGTTGCATGCTGTAGATAAATAGGCGCATTCTGGTCCCACACAGACCCCTGTAAAGGAATCAGCATTTTTTCCAATTCATTCTGTTGCGACAGGATAAAATCCAATTCTTGTTCCAACCTAACAAAACAAGTCAACAAAAGGGCTGAAGAAAGAAATGTAGAGTGACAAATAATGTCAAAAAACTACAAAAAGGAAAATAACTGAACAAAAAGGTCTTTAATCTTTCAACCTAGGAAATCTAAGGTTCTACCTTTTCTGGTATAGTTTCACTTTTTCCACTTCTCTATGTAAAGTGATAATCTATAAAGAGAAATCAGAATACAGTAATGTAAATATTTAAGTTTAATGATTTTAGAGCAATATTCATTTTTTCAAATATACTTCAAATATTAAAGATTTCCTAATTCACAACACTTATTACCTAAAGAAAATACTTTGAAGTGGCTCATCAATATCAGAATAGAAAAAAAATCAACTAAAAAACCAGATCCATTTGCCTTTGTTCATCCGAAAATATATCTATAGTGCAAGTAGATTAATGAGAATATCTTCTTACCTTCTCACCATTCTCAAGTAATGCACGATCCCAATAACTGATCTGGGCTGCCTGGTAAAGAAAGTGATTCTCATAATCTTGTAGCTCGTAGTTCCACTTATTTATCAGACCTTCCAGATGACCATATGTCATCACAGGGGTTACTATTGCACTGCAAAATAAAATGATGTATAATGATCATATAATCATACTTTTAAGAATATGATCAGATTTTTTAAATGAACAGCATAGGAGGATTCTGAGAAGAAAATAGCACATAAGGAGTTTCTCATACCCGTTGCTCAACAAAACAACCACAACTAATAAAGATGATTTTAAAAATAGCCATTTGAAGTCTCTGGAAGTCATACTAACAAATTACAGCAAATAAAAATTTAAGAAATCATGGTGTAATGATTGGGGCTGGCAGGTGGCATGGTGGTTAAGGGCACTGGACTCCACATGGCCAACTGTGGTTCATGTTCCAGAACTAGTGGCTTGCTTTCTCTCTCTCCGTCCCTCTCTGGTCAAATTAATATAAATAAATAAATAAAGTTAAATGAAATGCTTCTTTTAAAAAAAGGAAAAAAGAAATCACAGTATAATGGTTATGTCACTGGATTCTCACGCAGTCAACTGTAGTTCAAGTTATGGACCCGGTGACCCCAAACTTATGCCAGGTTCATGTGCGTGCATGCCCTAAATCTTGAGAGGACAAGGAGGAGAAGGGATTGTGGTTTGGCCATCCTCCCAGGGGGTGATTTCTCACTTTCTGTCTCTCTGTCTCTCTCTGTCTTTTTAGCAAGCATACATACCCTATAGCAAAAATTCTTTCTAAAAAAATTTACGGAATTTAAGATATCAGGACCATCAGATGGTATAATGGTTATGCAACTGGATTCCCACGTAGTCAGCTGCCATTCGAGTCCCAGACCTGGTGGATTAAAACTCACGCTGGGCATATGTGTGTGTGTGTCCCCAAAATCCCAAGAGGAGAATTGAGCAGAAAGGATTGCAGCATGGCCATCTTGCCCCAGCAGGGAGTGATTTCTCACTTTCTGTATCTCTGTCTTTCACTGTTTCTCCAGCAAATACGTGTGCTCTATAGCAACAATCCCTCTAAAAAATTAAGAAATCTACTAAATCAAAGTAAGAACAGCTTAACTCTGTGCCATAATTTGCTCTCTCTCTTCCTGCATCCCAGCTCTGCATGATGGAAGCTCCTTTCTAGGTTGATATGGCCAAAGAGATGAGACTGTTCTCCCCAGCTCTTAAAGTGATTCATCCCCCTATCTGACTGGTATTCACAAGGGAGTAGATATCCCCTACCAGAGAAAACATGAACAATCCCAATTCCCCTGCCAGGGCATACTAAAAAAGGTTGGGCAGCTAGTTGATCTTTGATCCCCCACTCTCCCAGCCAGCAGAGCTAGTCCTCTGCTAGGGCAGTGTCAGTAAAGCTCAATGAGAGGGTAACTGTCAATTCCCTACCTAGTCAAAACAGGTAGTGTCCCAACTCCCCCACCAGGGTACTATTGTTGGGATCCAATGATAAGCTGAACCTAAATCCTCACCTAGGAGCAACAAGACTTAAAGAAGCAGAGTGAGGTAGAGTAACTCATCAGTAGGCTTCACACCCTGACTTGGTAGGGAACTAAATCTCTATACCTATGTGGCATCATTAACACTAAATAGGTAATGCAATTTCCCACCAACCCTGGGGTCAGCAAGGCTCAATGGGGCACTTAACTTCCACACCTACTGGCAAAACGAAGACTGAACAATGCAGAGCAAAGCAGGGCTAGTCAGTACCCTGTCCCCCTTCCTTTTCTCATGAGCCTTCTGTCAGCAGGGCCCAGTAAAGAACTAAACTCCTATACCAACACAGAATCAATGAGGCAGAATAAAGTGGTAAGACAAAGTAGTTAACATCCTGCTTCCTCCCTCCCCTTGTGTCAGTGGGGCTCAATAGAAAGTTGAAATTCTGCTTCCATCTGCAGCAAATAAGCAGTGTAAGTTAGTTCTCTCTTT
>NW_006199577.1:665849-683290 GCF_000334495.1 Tupaia belangeri chinensis
TGAGGATCCCAGGGTCCAGATGGGAGCTAAGCTTACATCCCTACTTAGAGGGAAGTAATGTGATGCAGTGCCCCACTTTCAAGGAGAATGAATGAGCAGGGGTAAAAGGGAGCTGAACTCCCACACTAACAGATCTACATTGAGGTAATGGTCTACTTTGCTGAGGTAGTATGGGCAGGGTCCAGTGGGAAGGCATAAAAACATCCATTCCTTACACTACATCTCAACAAAGGGGCTGCCTGATAAAAAACAATAATTTAAGATGTACCTAAGACACAAACTCTCCCAATAAGATAGATAAAATGTCTACGATACAATAAAAAAATTACTTATCATATCAAAAACCAGGACTGTCATAACTTGAAAGAGAAAAGATGATCAACAAATGCTAAAAGTGGGAAGTATCAATGTTAAAATTACCTAAAACAAATTTTAAAGCAACCATCAAAAAATTAAATAAATAAAAAGCTCAAAGAATTTTGAATTCGCTTGAAACAAATAAAAAACAGAAAATCAGCAAAGAAATAGAACTTATAAAGAACAAACAATGGAAAATATGAACTGAAAAATAAAATAACTGAAATAACAAGGTCACGGGACATGTATGATGTAATAGTGAAGTTAACAGAGGATAGAATCAGTGACCTTGAAGACAAATCAATAGAACTGACAAAAACAAAGAGAAAATAGGCAGAAACAAATGAAAAAAAGTCTCAAGAACCTAGAAGACAATAATAGAGATAACCTTTGTATAAGATTTCCAAAAGAGAGGAAAGACAGAAGGAGACCCAAAAAGTATTCAGAAAAACAAAAGTTGAGGGGCTAGCAGGTGGCATGGTGGTTAAGGTGCTGGATTCTCACATTGCTGACCATAGTTCAAGTCCTAGAACTAGCAGCTTGAAAACCACGCTGGGCATGTGTGCCCAAAATCCCATAGTCATCCACCCCAGGGGGTGATTTCTCACTCTCTGTATTTCTCACTGTTTCTGTTTCTCTCCAGTGAGTGCACATGCCCTGTGGCAAAAACAAACAAAGAATCTCTAATTCTCCAAATTTGGCAAAGGTATAAACCTACAGACTCAAGAATCTAAACAAACCACAGAAAGAATAACTCAAAGAAATCTATGCTAAGATACATATAACTAGGTTTCTGAAAACTAAGACAAAGAAAGCAACCAGAGAAACAAATGCATTACTTAAAAGGGAACACCAATTTGAATCACAGCAGGTTTCTCATCTGAAAAAGTAGAAGCTGGAAGGAAGAATGCTGGACTTCTACATGGCTGACCACAGTTCCAGGCTTGGACCTGGTGGCTTACTTTCTCACTTTCCCTCTCTCTGTTTCTCTCTCCAATGAGCACATATGCCCTGTAGCAAATAAAAACTAATAATAATGATAAATAAAATTAAATAAATATCTATTTTTTAAAAATGTGTCAACAATGACCTCTATATCTAGTGAAGACATTCTTTGGAAATGATTGGGAAATAAAGATATTCTTTATTAAGATAATTATTGCAGCAAACCTACCCCTGAAGATTAGCTAAAGAGAAAGGAAATGAAGGGACCAGCAATTAGCGTAATGGCTATGTTGCTGGATTCCCATGTAGCCGAACATGGTTCGAGTCCCAGACCCAATGGCTTAAATCTCACGCCGGGCGTGTGTACGTGTGTGCCCAAGATCCCGAGAGGAGAATGGAGGAGAAGGGATTGCGGCGTGGCCATCCCCCTGGTGGTGATTTCTTACTTTCTGTCTCTCTGGCAAACGCATATGCTTTATAGCAAAAATCCCCACCAAAAACAAAAAAGAATAAATAATAAATAATATAATAAAAGAAAAAAATATTCATTGACTATAAGCCAGGAATTATTCTAGGTTCTTGGGATACATCAATAAATAAAAGTCTCTACCTTCATAGATTTAAGTGAATTACATGCTATTTGGGACCAGCAGTTGGCATAATGGCTATGTCATTAAGATTCCCATGTAGTCAACTGTGGTTCGAGTCCCGGTCCTGGTGGCTTAAACTCAAGCTGGGCACGTGTGTGAGTGTGCCCATCCCTCCTGGGGGTGATTTCTCACTTTCTGTCTTTCTGTTTCTGTCTTTCTGGTGAGCACATGTGCCCTATAGCAAAAATCTCTCCAAAAAAAAAAGCTGACAACAACAAAGAAAAAAAAATAGGCAGAAACAAATGAAAAAAGTCTCAAGAACCTAGACTACAATAATAAAAAAGATAACATTTGTATAAGAGTTTCCAAAAGAGAGGAAAGACAGAAGGAGACCCAAAAAGTATTCAGAAAAACAAAAGTTGAGGGGCTAGCAGGTGGCATGGTGGTTAAGGTGCTGGATTCTCACATTGCTGACCATAGTTCAAGTCCTAGACCTAGCAGCTTGAAAACCACGCTGGGCATGTGTGCCCAAAATCCCATAGTCATCCACCCCAGGGGGTGATTTCTCACTCTCTGTATTTCTCACTGTTTCTGTTTCTCTCTAGTGAGTGCACATGCCCTGTGGCAAAAACAAACAAAGAATCTCTAATTCTCCAAATTTGGCAAAGGTATAAACCTACAGACTCAAGAATCTAAACAAACCACAGAAAGAATAACTCAAAGAAATCTATGCTAAGATACATATAACTAGGTTTCTGAAAACTAAGACAAAGAAAGCAACCAGAGAAAAAAATGCATTACTTAAAAGGGAACACCAATTTGAATCACAGCAGGTTTCTCATCTGAAAACGTAGAAGCTGGAAGGAAGAATGCTGGACTTCTACATGGCTGACCACAGTTCCAGGCTTGGACCTGGTGGCTTACTTTCTCACTTTCCCTCTCTCTGTTTCTCTCTCCAATGAGCACATATGCCCTGTAGCAAATAAAAACTAATAATAATGATAAATAAAATTAAATAAATATCTATTTTTTAAAAATGTGTCAACAATGACCTCTATATCTAGTGAAGACATTCTTTGGAAATGATTGGGAAATAAAGATATTCTTTATTAAGATAATTATTGCAGCAAACCTACCCCTGAAGATTAGCTAAAGAGAAAGGAAATGAAGGGACCAGCAATTAGCGTAATGGCTATGTTGCTGGATTCCCATGTAGCCGAACATGGTTCGAGTCCCAGACCCAATGGCTTAAATCTCACGCCGGGCGTGTGTACGTGTGTGCCCAAGATCCCGAGAGGAGAATGGAGGAGAAGGGATTGCGGCGTGGCCATCCCCCTGGTGGTGATTTCTTACTTTCTGTCTCTCTGGCAAACGCATATGCTTTATCGGATTGCAGCCGCCTTAAAGAAAAACCCCTTTAAAAAAAAAAAAAGAGAAAGGAAATGAAAACACAAGGCTTGGAACATCACAAAAAGGAAAGAAAAAACTTCAAAATGGGTAAGAAGAAGGGCAAATATAATATTCTACTTCTCATGAATTTCTTAAATCATATCATGTGGGGTTATAATTTTTGTTTCAGTCATCAGAGTATGTAGGACACAGCTAAAGCAATCCTGAAAGGCATATTTATAGCACTAATGCTTACATTAGAAAAGAAAGAGTCTTGGGCCAGTCTGTGGCATGGTGGTTAAGGAGGCTGGCTTTCACATGGTGGACCACACAGTTTGAGTCCCAGACACGGTGGCTTGAAAACACACTGGGCACATATGTGTGCATGCCAAAAATCCCAAAGGAAGAAGAAATGGAGATGAGATTGTGGTGTAACAATTCCCCTTACAGTGGTACTTTCTCACTGTCTCTGGGGAGCACACACCCTCTGTCAACCGGATAATAAAAGAAAGGAAGAAAGGTATTGAATCAATAGTTCTTAATACCTCGATAAAGTAGAAAAAAGTAAAATGAACCCAATACAACCAGAAGGACAAAAAGCATAAGAATTAAATTGGAAACAAGAAAACTGAGAGTATCAATAAAACGAAGCTGAGTATTTGGGAAAAGGTTGTAAAACTGACAGAAGATGGGCCAGGTCCATGGCTGGTAGTTGGGCAGCCAGATCCCACGTGGCTGACCATGCAGTTTGAGTACCAGATCTGGAACTTGAGAAACATACCGGGCATGCATGCACTTAAGCCCAAAATCTGTAAAGGAAGAAGAAATGAAAGGGAAGGGACTGAAGCATCCCATGGGGGATACTTTCTCACTTTCCTTCTGTCTCTCAGCCTCTTTCTGCATGTCTAGAAGAGTACATGCCCTCTAGAAAAAATAATTAATTAATTAATTAATTAATTAAAGATAAAAGACACAAGCCACCAATATCAAACAAGAATATGTCTGAAGTTATTGAAGGGATAATAAGGGAAAACAATTCATATGAACATCTTCATGTTTATAAATTTGACAGAAAAAAATGGACTAATTCCTTGAAAAGCACACACTACAAAAACTCATCAAAAATAGAATATTTAATTTGAATAGTTCTAGCACCATTAAAGAATTTGAATCATAATTTAAAAGCTCCTATAATATAAATAGGAAAGCTCAGAGGTTTCACTGGAGAATTCTGACAAAGATTAATAAATTAACATTAATTTTACATAATTTTTCTAGAAACAGAAGAGAATACTTCCCAGATCATTTCACAAGTTGTGTCTCTTCACAATCAAGATGATGTATAGTGGCTTAATGTATAAATAATAATAAAAAGAAATCAGAGACAAAACAATAACAAAAAAACCCCTGCAAACCAGTATCTCTCATGAGCTTGGATAAAACATCCTCAAACAAAATATAATAAAACAAATTTTAAAATATATAAAAATTATAGGTTTATTTCATTTATACAGTCCTGATCAGATATCTGAAATATGTAATTGAGATATAAAAAAAATCTTATAAGTTCATATCAATTGAGACCAAAAAATACTTGACACAATTATGTCCAATAGATCTTTTTTTTTTTTAGAGGTTTTGGTATAGAGCGCTCGCCAGACAGACAGAGAGAGACAGAGAGACAGAAAGCGAGAAATCACCCCCCAGGGGGGATGGCCACGTCGCAATCCCTTCTTCTCCGTTCTCTTCTCGGGATCTTGGGCACGCACGCACATGCGCCCAGTGTGAGTTTTAAGCCACTGGGTCCGGGACACAAACCTCAGCCGACTATGTGTGAGTCCAGCAACATAGCCATTATGCTAACTGCTGGTTCCCTCCAATTGCTTTTTGACAAAAGAGCAAAAATCCAGTGGAGAAAGATGGCCTTTCAACAAATGATGTTGGAAAAATTGGGCAATCATAGAGAAAAATAAACTAACCTCAAACCTCATAAAAATCAACTCAAAACAGATAATGAGCAATACTGCAAAATGTAAAACTTTTAGGGAAAAATGAAAAACCAGAAGATAATCTTTGGGATCTAGGGCTAGACAACAAACTCTTATAACTGACCTGTAAGAATGATCTATTAAAAGAAAAACAGATAAATTACACTTCATCAATTTAAAATTTTTGTTAAAAAAGTTTTTGTTCAGCAAAAAGATTCTGTTAAGAGGATGAAAAGACAAGTTACAGAGTTAGAGAATATATTTATAAACCACATATCTGACAAATGACTGGTAACTAGACTATAACAAATCCTGAAAAGTAAAATCTCCTGGGGTCAGTAGGTAGCACGCTGGTTAAGGTGCTGAACTCTCACATGGCCGATCATGATTTGAGTCCCAGGCCTGGCAGCTTTCTCTCTCTCTCTCTCTCTCTCTCTCTTACTATCTCTCTCTCTCTTTCCAGTGAGCACATGTGCCCTATAGCAAATTAAATAAATAAATAATAATAATAAATAAAATTAAATGAGTATTTCTTTTAAAAAAAGTAAAATCCCCAAATAATCTAAATGGAAACTAGACAAAAGATATGAACAGACAATTCACCAAACAGTATATATTGATGGCAAATGAACACATGAGATGTTTGACAGCATTAATAACCAGAAAAAAATGGAAAAGAAAATCACAAAGTGATATCACGTCACATCAGAAAGGCTAAATTAAAAAATAGTGACAACATCGAATCCTGGCAAGAATGCAGACAAACTATGTCCTTCATATATTGCTGGGGGACATGTAAAATGGCACTGTAACTCTGTAAATGAACTTGGCAGTTTCTTAAAAAACTCAACATGTAACTTCCATACACCCAACAACTGTACTCCTAAGAACTTATACCAGACATGTGAGATTCATATTCACACAAAAAAACTATATACAAATGTTCATACTAGCTTTATTTGTAATAGCAAAAAACAAAATCTGGAAATATCTTAGAAGTCCATCAACAGGTGAATGGTTAAATGAACCATAGTATATCTACAATATTGCTGAGAAATAAAAATGAACAAACCAGTGAGGCATATAATAAACCAGGTGGATCCCAAAGAATTATGCTGAAGGAAAAAGCCAATCCCAAAGGTCACATACACATGATTCTATACATAAAACTTTCTTGAAATGTCAAGATTACAGAAATGGAGAACAGAAATTTTGCCCAGCGTCAGGGAAAGGATGGAAAGTAGATGAAATATTTAGACATTCAGATAGTGGGTCTGAATATAAGATAGTAAGAAGATAAATCTTTGTAGTGATACAACTATCCTGTATCATTTTTAAAAATTTATTTCTTCTGAGAGAGAGAGATCGATTGAGAAAGAGAGAAAGCGAGAGAGAGAGAGGCATCCCCTACAAGGTTCTCACATGTGACCCTCTCCAAGCCTCAACCAGTCAGGATAATGGGCATGCACATGCACACCTGGTATGCAATGAGAGGCTGCAGGACACAAACCCATATGGTCTTAGCATTATGAAGCATTCTGTATCTTGACTATATCAATATCAATATCCTGGTGTGATACTGTACTATAGTACAGCAAGATGTTATCACTGGGGAAAATGAAATAAAGACATACAGGATGTTTTGTATTATTTCTTATGAGCACATGTGAATCTATAATTAACAAAAAAAATCTATAATCACAAAATAAAAAATCTAATTTAAAAAAAAAAAAGAACAAATGAGGTCAGCAGGTAGTATGGTGGTTAAGGTTCTGGACTCCCGCATGGCCAACGATGGCTTGAATCCTGAACTGAAAATCATGATGGGAGCATGTGCCTCCATGTCCAAAATCATGAGAGGAAAATGGAGGAGAATGGATTGTGGCATAGCCATCCTTACTGGGGAGTGATTTTTCACTTTCCCTTTCTCTGACTTTCTCTGGTGAATGTATGTGCCTCGTGGCAAAAACCTAGAAGAAAAAGAGCAAATATTAGAGAGGAGCATATTATGTGATCCATTATAGTGGATCACATAGTGATCCACCTGCAGTCCTAGTCAACCAGGACCACAAAGGTACTTGTGTGTTCCTGGTGTGTACAAGGAGACCATGGAAGACAAACCTGGGACCTTCCCCTCCTGGTTTCACCATTGTGGAACACTGCATTACCACTGTGCCACCACAGTTGGCCTGAATTTTAATACTGTCTTAACCATTAGCAAGTGTGTGACACAGGCTCTATGTGCTCCAGTTTTCTCATCATCATGAGAATAGAAATAGTGCCACCTCAGGGGACCAGCAGTTAGCATAATGGCTATGTCACTGGACTACCATGTAGTCGACCGCGGTTCACATCCTGGACCCGGGGGCTTAAAACTCACGCCGGGCGTGTGTGCATGCGTGCCCAAGATCCCGAGAGGAGAATGGAGGAGAAGGGATTGCGGCGTGGCCATCCCCCCTGGGGGGGTGATTTCTCGCTTTCTGTCTCTATGTCTCTCTCTGTCTGTCTGGCGAGCGCACATGCCCTATAGCAAAAACCTCTCCAAAAAAAAAAGAAAGAAAGAAAAGAAAAGAAATAGTGCCACCTCAGAAGGTTATTGTGAGAATTAAATGATATAATGTTTGGAAACAATTGTCAGCTTGCTAACATACTGTAATTGTATAACAAATAGCAGCTATTGTCAGTAATGACAGTAATATATTTGTATTTAGAAGGCAAAGGTGTGTTGGTTGTTTCATTTCCTAAGCTACAGATATGTTTCTCTAGCGAGTTAATCCCTCAACTGAGTCATTTATCTAACTTTCTAATACTATTCTAAAAACTATTATAAGTAAATTATGCCTTTTATATGATAAATAAAACTAAACATGCCAATTTTCAAATAAATAGGCTTACTTAACAGTCGAAGTAAAAGGTACAGAAATAACTCTGCCTGGAAAGGTGCTATTAATCCCAGTTGATGTCAGCGATTCCAGATTCAGGGTAAAGTCACTGCTGATGGTAGTAGTGGTGTTGGTGGTGACAGTGGTGGTGGTAGTCGTCGAAGTAGTAGCTATAAAATAAAATGAATAATATCAGTAAGAAATGATAAACTTATTTCATTTAAGCTTTGATCATTTAAGTTTTCATTTAAGACTATACAGGCACATTTTAAAATGTGAATTTATACTCAACTCAGTTGGAATATGAAGTAATAACAGCAAGACAAGTATCTGGATTAATCTTCTTGCTGAAAACTAAAAAAATCCCAGAAAAGGAGGAATCCACTGGGATTTTTTTAGGATTGCATAGTGGTTAGAATGCTGGACTTCAATGTGGTTGAGTACAGTTTGTGTCTCAGACCTGGTGGCTTGGGACTCGGGCCAGGCACAGGCACATGTGCGTGCATGTCCAGGGTCCTGGGAGGAGAGTGGAGGAGAAGGGATTGTGGCATGGTCAACTCTCCTAAGGCGTGATTTCTTGTTTTCTGTCTCTCTGGAGAGCACACACATCCTATAGCAAAAAAACTCAAAAAAATAAAAATCCTAGATAAACTTGTGTGGAAATAAAACTGATAATTTCCTACACACATTAAAGAAAAAGCTCAGGCACAGATAACCTGGCTGGTAAATTGTACAAAACTTTCAAGGAAAAACAGTTTTAATTTATACAAAATGTCTGTATCTTTATATACTTATATGACCATATCTGTGTAATTACTTTCTGGAAATAAAACTGCTAGATCAGGATCAGCAGGTGGCATAGTGGTTGAGGTGCTGGACTCCCACATGGCTGACCATGGTTCGAGTCCCAGACCTGGCAGCTTGAAACTCATGCCAGGTGTATGTATGTGCACGCTCCAAATCCCAAGAGGAGAATGGAGGGAAAGGGACTGCAGAATGGCCGTCCCCTCTGGGGAGTGATTTCCCACTTTTTCTCTCTCTTTCACTCTCTGTGCTTGTCTAGTGCACATATCTTGTAGCAAAATCTCTCTTAAAAAAAAGAAGAAGAACAAACTGTTAGATCAAAGAGGTCAGCATACTCTAAATTTTTAATATATCTTGCCAAATTGCCCTAACGTAAATAATTTTGCCAATCTACATTCCTCTGAATAAAAGAAGGTTGTCTGTTTCTTTACATCATAACCAATAGTAGGCATACATATTGTTCTGGATATTTAAATTGTTATATTTTCATATAGTGGAATACAACATAATGTTTACTGTTACGTAAAATTGTTAGCTAATAATTGTCCATATTTATGGAGTGTGGTGTGCTATTTCAACATATGTATAAATGTTAGGCGTACATTTTTGCCAACCTAATAAGCAAACTTTGCCTCTAAAATTTTTTCCTATAGCCTATATCTCTCTGTTGCACTTCTGTTAGAATGCCTTGCCCTCTATAGATGAAAGGTATACTTCAAGGTATAGCACCAATTCTTTATTTTCCCTGTGAACCACCTACTTCTCTCCTACTTACTGCTTTCTTTTGGTTTTCTGAACCTTTATAGCACGCTTGATTATTACTATATACAGAGCACTTAAAAAACAATGTATGGAAAACTGTGGCTGTAGGGCCCAAGTATATTTTATTTTCTTCATCTTGGTTCTCCGTGTTTTCAAATGTTCTCACAATTAATAAATGCTGTGTCTGTAACAAGAATTTGTTTATACCATCTGTACAATTATTCGTTTTATCTTAGTCTTGCTTTCTTAATTAGCAATATTTTCAGGTTAATAGCTTACAGCTATGTAAATATTTTTAATTACAGTGTCTGCCACATTCACTGACTATTCTGAGGGAGACTGGCCTACCACATTCCGCCCTGAGAGAACAGGCTCAGGCACCTGTTCTTTATTCCAGGTAACTCTGTCCTTTGCTCCTGGTTCACAGTTGCCTGGACCAGGGCTGGGCATCTAAAGTATGGGAAGCAATTCTACCTGATACTAGCAGGTTATGTGAGGGTCTGGCACAAAAAGCTCTAGCTCAATGGGGAAAAGAATCTAGCTAAATAGGGTCAGAATCTCATTTTTAAAAATATAGCAATATGGAAAGAATCAGACTCTAAGCAGAAATTGGGAAATATTTCCAAAAGTATGGAAAGAATTGAATGCTAGTCAGAGGGAATTGAAAGGACTGAGGGAAAAAGGAAAAAAGGTAGAAATAAGGGGTTTTGAGTAAGTAAAAACTGAGAATAAGGCAAGACAAGATGACAGAAAAAGAGCTAAGAAAACCAAAGGGAAGTTTTAGATGAAGAAAACAAAAGAATAATCAGTGAACCGTTAATGTGATATTTGATTTAGGAGGTCTCTAAAACTGCCTTAAGAACCATTCATAAGTTCCAGTTTCCTTGAGGCAACAGCACTAGAACAAAATCTGTATTAGATTTCCATAAGATTCCATTTCCCTTTTGGCCATAGGATACTTACAATAATTACCCATTCTTTATGTTAGCCTTTGGGAGGGTAAAATCATCACTACGAGAAAGATCATGCCTAATCACACAGTACCCTTGGGGTCTATCAGTTAGAATGACAGATTGAATGCTACTAGGTTGTCAGAAAAGTCATGACACATTTTTTTCCATGTTTTTCTATTCAAAATGCATCATGACTTTTCCGACAACCCAATATGTGGCATTCTTTATGTCCATATGTCATCATTTTCTCTATCTAAGGAAAGAAATCTTATCTAAAAGAAAATCCTTCAACTGAAATGCTAAAAATTGATACGATCAATAGACCTCCTTTATTTCACTTACAAAACACTTAAATATTACAATCAAAAAAGAAAGAAAATTCTTTTTTAAAAAAAGAGTCCTTCGTACAAAGAGCATATCTTTACAGAAAGCTGATCTTCTAATAAAGAAATCTGTATGTCCTGATATGAACAGATGTCCAAAGATGTATACTTAAGAGGAAACAGCAAATTCTAGGACTGTGTGTGTAAATGTGTGAGTAGGTATTTACAAACATACAGTAGAAACTAATTTTTGTAGAAAAAATTAATTTGATGCATGCTTGTATATGCTTAGCAAAAAGACTGAAAAGATAAACAGTCAAACATACAACAAAACACTTCCTCAAAGATGTTGAATGATTTCTTAATGCCTGTCAGCATTAAGGAATAAAGGAATTTCAGAAGTATGATCATTTTAACCTTTTTAATGCAGCATTTATTTTAATCTAACCTTTTTATTATTTATTTTATTATTTATTTATTTATTTTAATTTTAACCTTTTTATGCAACATTTAATTCTTTGCTTTTTATGCTATTTTTAAAGGCATGAATCAGTTTAGCACATTCAAATAACAGTATTCCTTTTTTAAAAAATTTTGTCAAAGGGCATGTGTACTTGCCAGAGAGAAACATAAAGAGGGAAAATTAGAAAGCACTTCACATGGAGAATGGTCACACTGTAATCCATCTCCTCCATTTATCCCTCCTTTTGTGATTTTGGGCATGCATGCACATGCTCCTGGTGTGATTCTCAAATTGCTGGTTACAGAAACTTGAACCACATGGTTGGCCATGTGAGATACAGCCACCCCAACCTCCATGCTATGGGCTGGCCCCAAATACTAATATTTCATTTAATACCAAATGAAGTTATGGATCTGAGAGTAAAAGTTCTATTATACTCTCATTTTACAAATGAAAATGTCAGTCTAAACCACTTAATATAGTCAATTCTATATTATGTATGTATTGAGCGGTTGGATCTATTGCTGAGTGAAGTAAGCCAGGCTATGAAAGAAAGATATTGTATGTATCCACTCAATATATACCAACTATCTGCACTCTATGGCAGAGAGCGAAAAATTGGAGGACATAAAAGCAGTGAAGGTACTTAACGAGAAAATTCATGATGCATTTTTGCATAGAAAAATATGTCATGACTTTTCTGATGACCCAATGGTAGAAGAGAGAAGCTCAGTTCTATAAACAATATAAAATAACTGCATACCTAATTTGGATTTACATTTAAATAATCTTATTCTGGTCATCTTAAAAATCATTCTATAAAATGGTGGAAATATCCTTTAAAAGAAACTATTGGGGCTGGTAGGTGGCAAGGATGTTAGGGCCACTGGACTCCCACATGGCCGACCATGGTTTGAGTCCTGGGCCCGGTGGCTTGCTTTTTCACTTTTCTTTCTCTCTCTCATGAAATTAAAATAAGCAAACAAACAAATAAAGTTAAATAAAATAATCCTTTAAAAAAACATAATCTATTATCGAATTTTCCTATTCCATCCCTGATCAACAACTCTCTGTCTTACTTCATGCTGGGAATGCACATCAGTACCTTCTTAGAATCATAGGAAAAAAATAAGACTGATGAAAATTAAGTTTCTCATTAAACTTGCTGATTTTACCTAAGGCAGAGAATAATCCCAAAAGTTTACAAATCTACTGATACAGACACTTGAAAGCTGCTCTGCAAGGCTAGTTTGTGCAGTGATATATCTAAGCAAGAAAATACACTTGGGGAGAAGAAAAGGCAATTGGGGGAAAATACAACTCTGGGTTGGGGTGTCAGATTGAAACATCCTGATGAAGAGGAAGACAAATACATAAGTTGATGGTTAAGAGAAGGATGCTAAGGGATGAGGTTGTGGCAAGGGTACTAGTTCGAGGAAGGAATTTGAGACTTAGATAGGGAAGGTTATGACAGTCACCAAAGAGCATGTGATCCATGACTGAAAGAAGCAATTCTTTTTTCCAGTATTTTATGAAAATTATAGTTACGGTTTTAGAAATGTGATAACTTGTAAAGTGCTCATGGCATACCTATCACAACTCTCATAGATTAACCAGTTAGCCTAATAATACACAGCAGAAACTCAGTAAGTGCTGGTCACAGAAGGAGGACATAAAGAGGTGGTATACATCCCTGTTTAAAAAGAATTATTCTAAGTTTCAAATGGACTGAATTTTAGTTTATGCCAGGTTTGGAGAAAGATTCATTTCACCCTCCAAGTAAGCTTTTTAAAGTAAATAAAAACAAGACTTCCCTAAAATGGCAGATGGTAAGTTTAAGTAGCATATGATCCCCAACCACCCAGCTCTTAATAGCTTTAGGTAGTAGGTAATCAAGTTTTCTTCTGCCTACAACTGCTCCCTCCTATATGGCAGAAACAAATTTAGGTTAGACATGGGGAAACTTCTATAATCAATTTTAGGAGTCAAAACTTAAAATTTGACTTTTAGAGAAAAAATATATATCAACCTTAAAACATTACATCAGTTAAACAGTATGATCAATAACAAAAATTCTTAACTTTATAGGCTGACAAGTGTTTGATAGCAGTTTTAACTGTAGTCACCTTAAAGAAATAATGTCATTAACATCAATTGTCTCAATCTATACTTTGATAATCATCTACATTGGTGTACTTTTTGGATACTCTGATGAGATAGCCAAAACCCATGTAGATAGCCCAGAGGCTATAAAAGTATGTATGACCTATTTACTTCTTGTTATATAGTACATTTCAAGTGAGTATAACAACACAGTCCAATAATTTAAAAATCTTACTAGATGGAGTAGAAGCTGCTCCACCCACTCCAGGGAATTCTAGTCCAAATCCCAAAGTTACATTATCAAAGGTTCTAGCCGAAGTCGTTGGGACACCAACTGCAGAGAACAACATAATATTAACTGTTACCTTTTTAAATAAAAATTGTGAGGAATTTACATAGAGAATTTTTTTCATCTGAAAAGTCCTTTAGCAATTTTGGGTTAAACTTCAGAAAATCATGGTCCCATTTATATGAGATGTCCAGGAAAAAGCAAATCTAAGCAAACAGAAGATAGATTCATCATTATCTGAGGCTGAAGGATCTTATTAGGAGGATGGAAATATTCTAAAATTAGATGTAGTGAGGTTATACAATTTGGTTAGTTACCTAAAAATCACTGACTTAAAACAAGCTAACTTTATGAAATATAAGGTATAACTTATTAAAATTAATTAAA
Organism: Tupaia belangeri chinensis; assembly: GCF_000334495.1. Taxonomy (NCBI): domain Eukaryota; kingdom Metazoa; phylum Chordata; class Mammalia; order Scandentia; family Tupaiidae; genus Tupaia; species Tupaia belangeri. The sequence continues at coordinate 680,085 of NW_006199577.1, forward strand.
AGACATCGTGGTCCAGATTTCCTATCATTTCAAAGACAAAAACACCAGGTACAGGAAGGGTAATAAAAAAACCTGTCAAAGATCAGAGGGCAAGTTGTTGATTGAACATGGAATTAATTCAATAATTTTAACTCCAAACCTCAGATGCGGTCATATTTGTTAAATCTGCTGTAGCTGAGGATATTCCTGCCATACAAGAAAAGGATTTCAGAATCATAGTCATGTCTACTGGGTAGAAAATACTCATGTGGTACCACAAATTTTAACTAACGTTTACCTACATCAGCTGCACCACAGGATGGGGATATTACACCGCTATTCATGCACAATTAACTATCAGCATTTCCTGGCAAGTTTTATTCCCAGGAACAGTAACAATCTTGCTACCACACAGCTCTGGAGAGACCATTTTACAGCTGGAATTATAATACAACAAAGTTTCATGATGAGCACTGTGAAGAAGATAGCTCAAAAGCAGTCAGTTTATAAGGATCTATAAGAAAGAATTGCTTAAGACATATACACAATTAGATATTTTCAGCATTTGATAATACTTTACCAATAGAATATATGTAACAAAGAAGTTAAGGTTATAGGATAATTAGTGTCCCACTTCTCAGCTCAAAGCATCCAGCTGTTCCAGAGGAGAGGTCAAGGGACATCACACACTGTCAATTAGAACCCCAAGTATAGCTGGTTCTTTGTCACGTTCCCCTTCTGACAGGTAAAGTGTAAGGACCACAGACTTGGTTTATATAGAAGAATATAATATAGCAAGGCTCCAGTATTTATTTCCCATGTTATCTTAATCATATGGATAGTAAGGACTTCTTTGCAGACGTACTTGGCAAAACTCCCACTCTCCCTATTCTTAATAGCTACAAGTTATTTCAAAATATCTTAATATTGGGAACCAGCAGTTAGCGTAATGGCTATGTCGCTGGACTCCCACGTAGTCAACCGCGGTTCATGTCCCGGACCCGGTGGCTTAAAACTCACACCGGGCGCATGTGCGTGCGTGCCCAAGATCCCGAGAGGAGAATGGAGGAGAAGGGATTGCGGCGTGACCATCCCCCCTGGGGGGTGATTTCTCGCTTTCTGTCTCTATGTCTCTCTCTGTCTGTCTGGTGAGCGCACGCGCCCTACAGTGAAAATCTCTCCAAAAAAAAAAAATCTTAATATTAACACATTATATGCTTAAAGTTATCATTGTAAGCTGTAATAACCAATGTTAATAAATAAGTAAATGCATACATACATACATAAACTTTGGCCAGCCATGGTAGTGTAGCTGTAACACAATGCACTGTGATGGTGAGATCATACAGGGAAGTCCTAGCTGAGGTTGAGGTTAGGATCACAGAATGAAGATACTATTACTTCTCTCTCTCTGTCTCCCTCTCTCGTGGAAGAAATAAGTAAATAAAATTAAAAAAAATTCACAGCTAAAAATTCACAGTCCATGACAAATTGGCCTTTCCCCCCTGTCTCCCTTAGGGAGCGTATACTTGCCGGTGTGTGTGTGTGTGGGGGTGGAGAGAGAGAGGGAGAGAGAGAGAGAGAAAGAAAGAACATGAGAAATCACCTCTCAGGGGGATGGCTACACCACAATCCCTTCTCCACCATTCTCTTCCTGAGATCTTGGGCATGCATGCACACATGTCTGGAGTGATTTTGAAGCCAATGGGTCTAGGACTCTAACCACAGTCAGCTATAGGTATGTAACTGCACCCCCATCCACTGGTCCCGATAACTGGCCTCTTAAGCAAAGCTGTTACTGATAACAAGTGATACATAGGTTCATGCATAATGATAATTGATTAGATAGAGGATATCCATAGTTTATATTGGCAAATTGAGTTAAATAGCCTCATGGGAAATAACAGGGTTTTTTTGAAAAAGTAACTTACATGAGAATCCAGTGGCAGCAGTCAGGGTAGAAGCATTTGCTATTGAGTTAGACAGCATGGTGCTTGAATTTGTTGTAGTGTCAAGAGAAGATGTTCGAGCCAAACCTAAAAATCAAAGTAAAAGGCAAAAATATGTCATAAAAACAAATACGTAGGGGTCTAACCAGGTGGCATGGTGGTTAAGGTGGCTGAATCAAATATATCTAACTATGGGGTTTGAGTCCCAGACTCAGCAACTTGGGAGACACGCCAGGTGCCTGTGCATATCTGCCCAAAATCCATAGAGTAAAATGGAGAAGGGGCTGCAGTGTCACCATACCACTGGGGAGTGATTTCTCATTTTCTCTTGCACTCTCTCTCTCTCTCTCTCTCTCTCTCTCTCTCAGATGAGTGCACACGTAATATGCAAACAAAAAAATACTGTAAAAGGCTAACAATTAAGACATAGTAAAAACCTGATTTTAAAAATAGTTCATCAGTACTGCTTAGTATAGTCAGCCCTCTAGCACCATCATAACTAACAAACAATTCTACTTCACTGAAAAAGCCAATACAAAGGAGGAGGATCCACTTCCAAAACTGTGTGGCATAATAAGTCCTACGGAGAAGAGTGCAGGGGTGGGTGTCATGGAGAAATGTTAGTTAACAATATAAAATTACAGTTAGATATGAGAAACAAGTTCTACTGCTATATAGCACAGAAATGTAGCTATAATGAACAATAATTTATTGAATATTCAGAATAGTTAAAAATAGAATTTTGAATGTCCCCTATAAAAGTAATAACAAATGTTTCAAATGATGGATAGCTAATTACCCTGATTTGATCATTACATATTGTAGTCATATACTGTAAAATTGCACTATACTCCACAGATACACACAATTATGTGTCAATTAAAAATAAGTAATTTGGGGGAGCCAGCAGGTGGTGTGGTGGTTGGGGTGCTGAATTCACATATGGCTGGCTGTGGTTTGAATCCCAGAACTGGTGGTTTGAAACTGATGCAGGGCATATGTGTATGTGTGCCCAAAATTCCAAAAGGAGGAATGGAGGAGAGGGTATTGTGGCATGGTCTTTCCCTTAGGGCATGATTTCTTGTTTTCTCTCTATCTCTCTGGTGAGCACACGTGGCCTACAGCAAAAATCTCTCTTAAAAAAAAATAATGAATTAGTTTTTAAAAAAGCCTGTGGATCTATTCCCTAGTGAAACATCTGTAACTAGGAAAAAAGTATTTTCTTTTTTTAAAAAAGAGGTTTTTGCGGGAACCAGCAGTTAGCGTAATGGCTGTCGC
>NW_006199577.1:683526-701434 GCF_000334495.1 Tupaia belangeri chinensis
AAAAAAAAACAAGCTAAAAAAAAAAAAAGAGGTTTTTGCCTTAGGGTGCATGCCCTCTTGGGGGAGGAGAGAGAGACAGAGACAGAACAGTGAGAGGGAAAGTGAGAAATTACCCCCTCCCCCAGGAGACGGCCACACTGCAATTCCTTTCTTCATTCTTCTCCCAGGATCTTCGGCGCATGCATACATGTCTGGCATGATTTTCAAGCCACTGGGTCTAGAACTCTACCCGTGGTCTGCCATGCGGGAGTGCAGTGATGCAACCACTACACCATCTGTTGGCCCAAAGTATTATTTTCTTAAAAATAAAAATCACTGGAGGGACCAGCAGTTAGCATAATGGCTATGTCACTGGACTCTCAAGTAGTCGACTGCAGTTCGAGTCCCAGACCCGGTGGCTTAAACTCACACTGGGTGTGTGTGCGTGTATGCCCAAGATCCCAAAAGGAGAATGGAGGAGAAGGAATTGCAGCGTGGTCATGCCCCTGGGGGGTGAGTTCTCGCTTTCTGTCTTTCTGTCTCTCTCTGTCTTTCTAGTAAGTGCACGCGCCCTATAGCAAAAACCTCTCAAAAAATAAAATAAATAAATTAATTAATTAAAATCTCTGGAAATGGTCCTAAGGGGATACAGCAAACATTTATTCCAGAAAATCTTCTAAAACTCAGTAATCTAACAGGGAGAGTCTATGGCATATAAACCACAACCCTCTCCCTTCCTTTCCCCCATCTTCCTGTTCTCCTTGATGGAAGGTACACTCCAGGCAGTAGTGGACTTCTTTCTGCCCCAGTCCCAAATCAAGGAATACAGGGGGAGGAGCAAACAGCCAGCATTTCTCACCACCTCCAACACAGGTTTGAAGGGGTGAAATACCTGCTGAGTACAGCCAAGAGTTCAGGGGTTCCCTTCTTTTAGGTGGCCCCCACTCACAGAGTGAGACTCTACCTCAGGCACAACAGACTGGGAATACTAAGGCCCCAGTCACCCTCACCCTGACTGCCTCTGCGCAGAGCTCACTTGTAGAGCTAAGTTTCATGCCTACAGAGGTAAGCAAGAAGACCAGTGGCTATTGCCACTGCCCAGCTTCCAAAGCACTGGCTTAAATAATTTTCCTGGGAATAAAGACTGTTCATAAAAACAGGAAGTTCCCATCTATCTCCCAAAAGACTATTTGAATTGGTTTCAGGAAGTTGAAGTCAAAAGATTCTCCCCAAAGAATAAAGATTTTGATACTACACAATTAAGAAGAAGCAGGTAACCTTATGACAACAATTTAGGCTATAAGGCACATATTTTACTAGAGACAAACAGGGAAAAAGAAAGCTTTAAAAAAAGCCATCCTGAGACTGGAAGAATTAAGCATTGATACATGCCACAACATCAATGAATTTTGAAAATAATAAGCTAAATGAAAGAATCCAGACACAAATGGCCATATATATGATTCCATTTATATGAAATGTCCCGAATGGGCAAGTCCAGAGACAGTGTATACTAGGGGTTGCCAGGGGCTGTGAAGAGGAATAGTGGGGAGTGATTATAAATGGGTATAGGGTTTCTTTTGGGGGTAATAAAATGTTTTCAGGTTACATAGTGATGATGGTTGTACATTCTCTGACTATAAGAAACCACTGAATTGGGACCAGCAGTTAGTGTAATGGCTACGGCTATGTCGCTGGACTCCCATTTTTTTTTTTCCTGAAACACCACAGCAGTTGCTTTATTCTTGACTTTGTACTTTACAAAACCACAAGGAAGAAGTCCTCAATGGAGAGGAGGATGGGGAGGTGGAGGTGTGGGTGTGGAGGGAGGTGAAAAGGGGGAAGAGGAAGATCCAGAAACAAAGCCCCCACTCATCTTGGGGACCAAGCAGACAGTGGGCCTCAGGCCAGCCCAGCAGGCTCTCCTGTGGCCTGGCTATACTGAACTGGGCAGAAAAGACCTCGGGGACAGGCAACCATCCTCTAGAGACTGCAGTCATTTGAAAGGCAGCCATAGGCCGAGGTTCGAGTCCTGGACCCGGTGGCTTAAACTCATGCTGGGCGCATATGCATGAGTGACCAAGATCCCAAGAGGAGAATGGAGAAGAAGGGATTGCAGCATGGCCATCCCTCCTGGGGAGGGGGGTAATTTCTCCCTTTCTGTCTCTCTGTCTCTCTCTGTCTTTCTGGTGAGCGCACGTGTCCTATAGCAAAAACCTCCCCAAAACAAAACAAAACAAAACTAACTAACAAAATACTGAATAGTACACTGTAAAGGGGTGACATTTTTAAAAGAATCATTTATTTGTTTATCATTATTATTATTTTAAAATTTGCTACAGGGCATATGTCCTCACCAGAGAGAGAGACAGAGAAAGGGAAAGTGAGAAAGCAAGCCATTAGGTCCAGAACTAGAACTGTGGTTGGTAATGTGGACGTCCAGCACCTCAATCACCATGTCACCTGCTGGCCTGTAAAGAGGTGACCTTTAAGCTACATAAATTATACCTCAATTATGCTGATATTTTAAAAATACATTATTGGTCCAGGACGTGGTGTGGAGTTTAAGGTACTGGATCCCACATGGCTAACCCTCGTGGCTTGAAAATTATGCTGTGTTTGTGTGTGCCCAAAATCCTGAGAGGAGAATGAAGAGACTGTGGCATGGTCATACCCCCTGGGGGGTGATTTCTCAGTTTCTCTCTCTCTCTCTGTCTTTCTCTAGAGTGCACATGCCCTACTAAAAGGAAAAATAAAAGACAAAACAAAACAAAAAAAGGAACATAACATCTCAGTAAATGCAATAAAAGCCTTTTTGACAAAATTCAACACCCTTTCATCATAAAAACATTCTATGAACTAGGAAGAAGAGAACCTCCTCGACATGATAAAGGGTATTAATGAAAAATAACACTAACATCACATTTAATGATGGAAGACTAAATACTACTATTAGGAACAAACCAAAGGTATCTGCTCTTGCTAATTCAATTCAATGATAGTTTGGAAATTCTAGCAAGGACAACCAGGCAAGAAAATAAATAAATAAACAAATGAATGAGCAAACATCCAGATTGAAAAGAAAAATGTAAACTCTCTTCATTCACAGACAAAATGATCATGAATATAGAAAAGTTTTAGAAATCTATTTGAACAATAAACAAGTTCAGGAAGGTTGTGTGATACAAGATTACCATATAAAGAATTGCATTTCTATATTATAATAATGAACATTCACAAATGAAATTAAATATATAATTCCATTTATGATTGCCCAAAAAGAATAAAATACTTAAGAACAAATTTAAAAAAGAGAATTGTTAGAGCTAAAGGTGGCACAGTGGTAAAACAGAATGTTCTGTGAGAAAAATCCCACAATGGAAGGTTCCCAAGTTCAAGTATGGAGACCTATGTCCTCTTAGGCATGCATGTGCCCATGATCTGGGGCTTGCTGCAAGCTGGGGGTGAGTTGCAGCTTTGGGATCCAGTTGAGGATTCTGTCTCTCTTTACCTCTATCTCTTTCTCATCATGCAGGAATAAACTTTTCAAAAAATTACAGAAAATTGAAAGACATTAATCTCATGTTTATCGATGAGAGTGACAGCTAACAGGGGAATGATGAAAAAGTTCTAATATTGACTGTAGAGATGGTTGCATAACTGAATATACTAAAACCCAATGAATTACACATTTTAAATTACACATTTTAAATAGGTGAGCTATATGGTATGTGAATTGTATTTTAATGGAATTAAGATAAAGAACAATAAATCAAAGTCTGAAATACAATTTCTAAAAACTTACCTCTTGCTTTGAAATTTTAAAACTATCAAAGAAAAAACCTGGTCAAATGAAACACATAAGGATACAATAATCTTAAACTAGTTACTTGGAAAAGAGGTTCATATCTTTCCATAACTATAGATCACTAAACATGGCACATAGCAGTAAGTGTTCAATAAGTTTTTGCTGAAATAATCCAATTTTTTCCTAGATTCTAACACATAATAATAGATATTCTATTTCCCCTTTAAAAGGAAAAAGTGATTAATAAATCATTGTATTTGTGTCTATTACAGCATGCATCCAGCTGTTGAGGAATACATGGTAACATATGACCTAAGACTCGGCTGTATAAGACATCTGGTCCACAAGATTGAAAGGAGCAGGGAGGAACTGGTGGGAAGGAACTGGAATAGTGGTACTTAGTACCACATGTATACTTTTAGAAATTGCATAGTTATGTCATCTGCCCATTTTCTTATTTGATAATACTGTCTTCTTCTTATGATTTTTAATAAAAGTGTATGTCAGGATTGTTTATTTAGTGGTATGTTGTAAAGATTCCCCTACCTCAGTTTATCATTTGTTTTTTTGTTTTTACTTTTTATGCAGTGAAATCTAATCATCATTTTTTTCTTTCACGGTGTATGTCTCCATACCATGTTTATTTTTTTCCATACCATGTTTAAAAAGATGCTCCCTCTTAAACATATGAAAAAGTGTTCAACCTCATTTTTAAGGGAAAATTGCAAATTATTACTAAATAGAGAATCTAACAGATGGCAAGGAGTCAAAAACTAGTAACACACTCTCTTTAGGGCACTGTGAAGAAACAGGCAGCCTCACAGGTTCCAAATGCAAGTGTAAATTGGTACACCTATGGAAAACAAGTGGTCATTCTTTAGAATTAGCAATACTTTTTCTAGAAATTTAACCATAAGATGTACCCGTAAAATGACATGTAAAATCGTATCTACTGAATCCCTGTTTGTATTAGCAAAAGAGGAAACAACCCAAATGCTCATCAAGAAGAGACTAATTTATGTATAAATTATAACACATCTAGACCATGGAATACTATGATGCTATTAAAAAATACCTGAAGAAGCAATTTATATACTGATTTATAGGAAAATAAAAACCTTCCAATGTTTAAAATAAGTAAATAAAGTCTGTAAGTTTAAAAAAGTGCAGAATAGCATGTATAGAATACTGTCATTTATGTTAAAAAAACAAAAGAAGGGGAGGGCTAAGAATACGTATTTTTACTTTCTAAGAAATCCATGAAGAAACTTAGGAAGGACATATATAATTACAGTGATTAGCTGTAGGAAGGGGATGGGGTAATACAGTACAAATGGGAGACAGTATATCTATTTTTATCATTTATAGTTTTGTCTTTGAACTATTTAACTAAAAATTACATATAAATAATGGCTATCTTCCCAACCTGAAGACTATTATTTACATATTTTCCTATGTTTTAAAAATATTTTGGTTTCATTTTCTACCTTTTATTCACCTACAATTTCTTTTGATTTTTTTTAACTTATAACTTTATTTAATGATTTCAAATAAAGTCACATTAGAGGTTAGGGTTTCAACATATTAATTGGGAGGGAGGCACAATTTTGTCCATAGAATTCCATCCCTGGGCTCCCAAACTCATATCTATTTCACACAAAATATACTCACCCCATCCCAACAGCCCTAAAAGTCTGAACCCATTCTGGAATCAACCCTAAGTCTCCAATTTCATCTAAATATTATCTAAGCATGAGTGAGACTCAAGTTTTGATTAATCTTTACAGGAGAAAATTAATTTCCTTTCCCCCAGTAACTGGTTAGCCAGCTATTGCAATTCATTTATTTACTACTTCTTCTTTTCCTCCTATGAACTTGAAATGTCACCTTCATAAACACAGATTTATTTCTGTACTTTAAAATATTTTACTGTTTTTCTTTCTATCTCTGTTGTAGAACAAAGTTTCAACTGTTGTAGCACTGGAACTCATTTATTTTATATTACATAACAGTTTAGGTTTACAGGAAAAGAATGCATTCATAATACATTTTCTTGTATTTTCTTGCAAGCACTCCATCAATACTTTCTTTAAAAACAAAAACAGAGATGGCGAGTCTCATGAATTTAATCCCCCATGTGACCTTCAGAATCTTGTCAAGCCCTTCCCTCTTTTTGTCCCCCCAAAATTCCCATTATACTTTTACAAGAAATACATTAAATGTATAAGGAACCAGCAGTTAGTGTAATGGCTATGTCGCTGGACTCCCACGTAGTCGACCGCGGCTTCAAACTCACGCCAGGCGCGTGTGCGTGCGTGCCCAAGATCCCGAGAGGAGAATGGAAGAGAAGGGATTGTGGTGTGACCATCCCCCCTGGGGGGTGATTTCTCGCTTTCTGTCTCTATGTCTCTCTCTGTCTGTCTGGCGAGAGCACGTGCCCTATAGGAAAAACCTCTCCAAAAAAAAAAAAAAAAGAAATACATTAAATGTATGTATTAACTTAGAGATAAATGATGTCTTTATATTATTCAGTCTGCACATTCAGTGGGTCTCTTAATTTACTCATATCTTCATCTTTATTACTCAGTAAAATTTTGTGGCTTTCTTCATCCAGGTCATACTTTTTTTTTTTTTTTTTTGGAGAGGTTTTTGCTACAGGGCACATGCGCTTGCCAGAAACACAGAGAGAGACAGAGAGACAAAAAAGCGAGAAATCACCCCCCAGGGAGGATGGCCACGCCACAATCCCTTATCCTCCATTCTCCTTGGGATCTTGGGCACGCATGCACATGAACCTGGCGTGAGTTTAAGGCACCAGGTCAGGGACTCAAACTGTAGTCGACTACATGGGAGTTCAGTGACATAGCCATTACGCTAATTGCTGGTCCTGAGGTCATGCATATTTTTTCAAAGTACAGTTTATTCCTAGGTATTTCATACTTTTTGTTGGAATTCTTCATGAGACTTTATTATATTTCCTAACTATTATTAATTAATCAATTTTTGTATTATTTATTTTGTATTGTTTATTTTGTAACTGGCAATATTACTGAAACTTCTTCACTAGCTCTAACTAAATACACACTTAATTTATAAGTGTATTTTAAAATCTTCATCATTTGTTGCAGATACAAGCATAATTTCAAGAGTCTGACCTTAGATCACATACCTAGAAGTAACTAAGGAAGCAAATATCATTTAATGCGATTTGCTTTTAAGTTAAATAAGCATTACTCTTAAGTAGAAAAGGATTTAAAAGACAAAATCTTATCCTCCTAATTACAGCAGTGGAGAAGAGTTTTCAATATGGCACTACTGACATTTTGGGTCAGATATTTCTCTGTTGTGTGGGACTGCCCTGTGCACTATAGGATGTTCAGCAGAAACCCTGGGGTCTACCCAGTGGACACCCAGCAACTCCTCAGTCTTGCCAATCAAAAATGTCTCCAGATATAGTACAAAAACCCCAGGGGGCCAGAGGCAAAATCACTTCCAGTTGAGAACCACTGGACTAGAAGGGAGGGTTTGTTATCATAATTTTTTTATTTTTAGAGAGAGATTTTTGGTATAGAGCATGTATGCTCACCAGAGACACAGAGAGAAACAGTGAGAAATCACCCCTTGGGGGAGGATGGCCACAATGCAATCCCCTCTCATCCAATCTCCTCCTAGGGTTTTGGGCACACACATACAAGTGCCTGGCATGAGTCTCAAGCCTCCAGGTCCAGGATTCAAACTGCAGTCAGCCATGTGGGAGCCCAATACCTTAACTACTATTCACCTTCTGGCCCCTATCATACCTTCTTTCAGCTAGCACCATAAGGATACCCAAATCAGCCTTCATATGTTTAAGAGCATAAGAAAATATCATCTTTTTTTTTTTCTGTTATGAGGGAGAAAAAGAGAGAAGTAGAGGGAAAGGGATAGTGACAGAGATATGTACTTTTCACAGGGTCTCTCTGTGTCACAATTCTCCTGCCCTGCTCTTCCAAATAGTTAGGATTAGAAGCAAATGCAGTCCCACCTGGCATGTTAAGATTGGCCTAGGAATGGATCTTAGGCGTCACAAAAGAATCCAACAAAAGCCTGTTCTCTCTGGACAAAGGTCAAGGAAAGGGGTGGCTAGCAACACAGAAAACATTTCAATAATAACCACCCTACCATACCAAAACAGCACAGAAAAAATTGTGACTCTACCCCCACATATGCCAGTGAACACCAAATGGGGAGTCTAGACTTACACCCTTGTGAAACTGTAAAAAAAATCCCAATGCCCTCAGCAGGGTGATAAAGAAGACAATGTGTAGAACCAGGTTTTTCATCCCAGTCACCAGTTAGTGAACCCTGTCCTCACACTGTCAACAGAAACTACGTGAGAAGTAGGAATTCCTGCTCCACCTAGCAGTAATTAGCCTTTCACCTCAGGTCCACTGAGGCCAAGTGGAGAAGCTGAAGTTCTACTCCCACCTTGAAGTAACAAAATAAGGCAGCACACATTCTTCCTTCACCAGACCAATGTCAAATAAAGACAGGTAAAGCAAAGGTTTAAACTGAATCCATAATCTTATAATATAAAATGTCCAGGTTTCAATTAAAAAAATTACTCATCTGACCTAGTTGCATTGCACACACTGATTGACACTGTCAGTTGACAAGCTGAGGCCACATGGGAGATAGCCAGGTAAGATTTATGGTGTGTCCTAAAAGCCAGGTGTGACGGTGCATGCCTGTAGACCCAACAACTTGGGAAAGGAACAAACTGAATGAAAAAAAGATTATCAATAAATGCCTACACCAGAATGACAGAAATGTTAGAATTATCTGACAGAGATGAAGCATTCATGATAAAAAAAAAATGCATCAATGAGCAATTATGAACACACTTGAAACAAAATAAAGAACCATGGGCGGCGGGGAGGGTTGGGAAAAGAGGAAAGAAAAAGGAAAAGAAAGCCTTAGTAAAGAAATAGAAGATATAAAGGAGAACCAAATGAAAATTTTAGGACTGAAATGCAAAGTTCAATAAATGGACCAGAATACAGGGTATGATGACAAGAATCAATGAAACGAATAACTGGCTGAGGCTGGTGATGGGTCACAGCATGAACATTCTTGTTGGCAGTGCCTATTATCTCTCTCTCTCTCTGAAGAAATAACTAAAAAACTAACAAAACTGAAAGGATAAATGAATAAATTCACTGTTACAGAGACTTCAACATCTCTCTCTTACCAATTGACAGAACTAGACAGAAAACCAGCAAAGACATAGAACTCATAAACACCATTAGTCTTAAGGATGTGATTGACATCCATAGAATATTTCATCCAGCAAAGCACAATACACATTCTTTTCAAGTGCCCATGGAACAAATACCAAGATAAATCATATTCTGGCCATAAAAGAAACCTCAACAAATTTAAAAGAATAATAACGATACAGAGTGTGTTCTTCAACTATAATACATTCAAACCATCAATAAGTAACAGAAAGATTCTAAATAACCCATGGGTCAAAAAGATGTCTCAAGGAAAAATTTAAAATATGCTAACTGAAAGAAAATAAAAAGATATCAAAATTTGTGTGACACAGTTAAGGCAGTGCTGACAAGGAAATTTATAGTGTTAAATTCATGCACTAGAAATGAAGAAAAGTCTAATCAATAATCTAAATTCTTGACTGAAGAACACTGGAAAAAGAATTAGCAAAATAGGTCCAAAGTAAGCAGAAGAAAGAAAATAATGAAGGGCAGAAATCATTGAAAATGAAAACAAAATCAATAGAAAAACATCAGTGATACAAAAGCTATTCTTACAAAAAACCAGTAAAATTAATAAATCTCTATAAGACTAACAAAGGAAAAAAATATATAAATTATCAATATCAAGGATAAAACAGGATATCATGACATACTTTATGGACCTCAAAAGAATACTATGCCCACTAACTAGATAATCTAGAAATAATGGATCAACTCCTCAGAAAACAATGCACTACTACAATTCACCAATATACATATATAAAACTGACTATCCCTATAACTATTAAGGAATATGAATTCATCATTTTAAAGCTCTCCCCCAGGGCTAGTGGTAACACAATGTTCTACAATGCTGGAACCACATAGGAAAGTCTTGGATTTGTTTCTAGAAGTCTTTCTTACTGGGTATGTATATACCCAGTATGTGCCCATAAATGAGTTGGCTAAGGCTGGGAGTGGATTGTGGTGTGAAGACCCTGTTGGGGGTTTCTCTTTCTCTCACATGCACGCTCTGAAGAGATAAATAAATAAACTTTAAAACTCTCAAAAAATCAAACTGCAGAACCAGATGGTTTGCTCACTGGAGAATGCTACCAAATGTTTAAAGAATTTCTATAAAAAAATAAAATAGGAGAAATAGTTTCCAACTAATTTTATGAAGCTAGTATTATACCCTGACCAAAACCTGCCAAAGACAAAAGAGAAAACTTAAGACCACTATTCTTCAAGAATATAGATGCAAGGATCTTTAACAAAATATGATAGATAAAAAGTTCATGGAAAAATGGAGTTAAAGTACAATTTCATTTTGGTGCAAGAACTGTGAAATTAATGCATAATTTTTTTCTCCAGTACTACACATTTTCCATGAACTTTTTGAAGACCACTCCATAATCAGTAATATGTAAAGTAATTTTATACACCATGATCATGTGAGATTTATCCTAAAGATGTAAAGTTGTTTTAACATTTGGGGTCATGGAGGCCAGCAGATGGTATAGCAGTTATGTTGCTGGACTTCCACGCAGCCAACGACAGTTCAAGTCCCAGACCTGGTGGCTTCAAAATCATGCTGGGCACATGTGTGTGGGTGCCCAAAATCCCAGGAGGAGAATGGAGGAGAAGGGATTGAGGCATGGCCATGCCCCAAGGGGTGATTTCTCACTTTCCCTCTCACTGTCTCTGTTTCTCTCTGTCTGGTGAGCACATGCATCCTACAGTAAAAATCTCTCAGAAACAAAAATTTGAAGTTAATAGATATAATCCACTATCTTACCAGGATAATGAAGAAAAATCACATGATTATATCAATTGAAAAAATCTGATATGTAGTCATGGTCAAAAGTCTCAAACTAGGGAACCAGCGGTTAGCGTAATGGCTATGTTGCTGGACTCCCACGTAGTTGACCGCGGTTCGCGTCCTGGACCCGGTGGCTTAAAACTCAGGCTGGGCGCATGTGCGTGTGTGCCCAAGATCCCAAGAGGAGAATGGAGGAGAAGGGATTGTGGCGTGACCATCCCCCCTGGGGGGTGATTTCTCGCTTTCTGTCTCTATGTCTCTCTGTCTGTCTGGCGAGCACACACGCCCTATAGCGAAAATCTCTCCAAAAAAAAAATTAAAAAAAAAGAAAAGTCTCAAACTATAGGAACAGAAGGGAAATTCCTAAACTCGATAAAGAGCATCTACAAAAAAACTACAGCTAAGATTATACTTAAAGGTGAAAGATCAAATGTTTCCCCTAAGATCAAGAACAAGGCAAGGTTATCTGCTCTCATTACTCTTATCCAAAATAGTGCTGGAAGTTATAGTTACAGTACTAAGGCAAGGAAAATAAAAGACAAGTAGATTGGGAAGGAAGAAATGAAACTGTCTCTATTTGTAGATGGCATGATTGACTATATAGAAAATCCTCAAAAATCTACCAAAAACAAAACAAAACAAAACCTCCTAGAATAGTTAAGTTCAGAAATGTTACAGGAGCAAAATGAAACACAAAATCAGTCATATTTCTATACATTAGCAATGCAAGTGAATACTGAAATTTAAAACTTCAATATCATTTACAAACGCAAAAAAAGAAATACTTAGGTACACATTTAACAATAGAAAAACTGCAAGTGAACAGTACTTGTTACTAAATAAGCTGGTCTGTTGCCTGATGTACATAAACGCCGGTCACTATAACTGGGCCTTGAAGCAAGGAATTATACTATACAGCCAGTTAGCAAGGAGGTAGGACTTCAAATCTATCTCCCCTCCAACAGGGTGGGGTCTTTTATCATGCATGTAACTGGACTGGGTACAGAGGTGATGTCATTTGTTTTCTCAAATTGGTTTAGTTAAGGCCAGCCTCAGATGGGGCTAGTAGAATTCCGTTGTTTGGCAGTTCAGCATTGGTTTATGCTAGCATTTAGTGCACCTTGAGCTATTCAGAAAACTGGTCCTGTTTTTGGCATTCAGTTGCCAACAACACTTTCCCTTTTCCTGCAGACAAGTCAACCTTTGATCACTCACTCTTGAGTGTATGCATCCTGCAAGCAGGCTTATATAAAGATAGCTAGTACTAGGTTTTCCACTCTTAGGCCCAGTTCTGTCTGACTACAGCTCTGTCTTTTGTAAAATCATATCCACTGGTTGCCCAAATTCTTAATGCAAAAAGGACTCATATAATTCATTGCTATTTTTGGATGCTTTTTGTCTTAACCAAAAAAAAAAGACATAAACAGACAAGATATACATATGACAAATAAACACAGGAAAAGACATTCAAAATTATTAGCCATCAGGGAAATAGCAAATTAAAAATACAACATGATATCACTGTCTGTAAAAATGGCTAAAATGAAAAAAAAAAAAAAAAAGATAACTGGGCCAGCCCATAGCCTGGTGGGTAAGGCAGCTAGATCCCACACCACCAACTGTGTGGTTGAGTCACAGACCCAGTGGTGTGCTTAAGATGGGAATATGTGTATACACTCAAAATTCTGAAAGGAGATTAGAAATAAAGGAGAAAGGATTGTGACATGACCATGCCCTATGCGGAGTGCTTTCTCCTCTCCCTCTCTCTATCTCTCTCTGGTGAGCACACACATGAGTTAAAAAAAATGATAACACCAAAAGATCATGAGGATGCAGAGAAAATGGGCCACACATACATTGCTGGTGGGCATGTAGAATGGCAAAGTCAACTTAGAAAACAGTTTGGCAATTTTATAAACACACAACTACAAAATGACCCAGCAATTGCACTCCTAGGCACTTTTCCCAGAAAAAATGAGGCTTATGTTCACAAAAATCCTGTACCCAAGTGTTCAGAGAAGATTTATTCATAATAACCAAATAGTGGAAACAAACAAATATCCATTCACAGGCAAATAAACAATGGTACATCCATACAATAGAATAGTGCACAGCAATGAGAAGAAACAAACAATGAATACCCACTATAACCTGGATGAATCAGCAGAGAATTATGCTCAATGGAAAAAGTCACTCCAAAAGATTACATACTGTATGGTTCAGTAAATGTAACATTTATGAAATGACAAAGTTAGATTAATGGAGAACAGATTAATGGTAACCAGGCTAAACAGGGAATGGGGAAGGAGAAAAGTGGGTGTTGCTATAAAAGGGGCAGATGAGGAATGGATCCTTGTAGTGACAGAGCTATTCTATAACTTGAGTATATTGATATCAATATGATGGAGGTGATATTATACTACAGTTGTGTAAGATACTACTACTAGAAGAAACTGGGTAAAGGGATATGGAATCTCTGTATTATTTCTTACCACTGCACAAGAATCTCTAGTTATTTTAAAATAAAAAGCCTAATTTAAAAAATTAAAATCCTTTAGATACCTATAAAATTTTAAGAAAAGTAATTCTTGCATATCAATAAGAAAAAAGGATAAGCATTGCTATAGTTTGAATATGTCCCCTAGAAATTTATATGTTGCTACTTGATTGCATTTTCTGTATTGTAATGGTATCAGCAAAAACTTAATTCCTAGTAGATGAATTGAAACATTTAAAACCTCAAGGCTCATGATCTCATAGATCAGAGCCTCCCTTCTTGATAAACTCTTAGTAAAGTGAAGTAAGATAGTTTGTGACACATATGCTTCCCAAAAACTAGAATAGATTTTTACCGAATGGTGGTACATCTGGTGGCATATGTTTCTAAAAGATCCAAATATAATAAAAAATTTTAAAAAAAACTCTTAATTCCTTCATGGTATTCCAAGAAGAGGTCTAATGGGTGGTGACTAGTTCAGAATGACTGCATTACGGAGGAAAGAGTCTTAAGAATAAACTAATGGAGCCACCAGATGGCACAGTGGTTAAAGTGTTGTACTCCCACATGGACGATGACCATGGATTGAGTGCCAGACCTGGGGACATGAAATTCATGCTGGGCATGTATGC
This sequence comes from Tupaia belangeri chinensis, assembly GCF_000334495.1. Classification (NCBI taxonomy): domain Eukaryota; kingdom Metazoa; phylum Chordata; class Mammalia; order Scandentia; family Tupaiidae; genus Tupaia; species Tupaia belangeri. Next base: position 697,502 of record NW_006199577.1, read on the forward strand.
ATGCGTTCCCAAATTCCAAAGCAGATGGAGGAGAAGGGACTGTGGCATGGCTATCCCCTCTGAGGGATGATTTCTCACTTTTTATCTCTCTGTCTCTTCAGCAAGCGCACACACCCTATAGCAAAAATCTCTTTAAAAAAAAGAATAAACTAATTATGTCTCCAAAGACCCAATGAATTCTAGCTCTTGTGATAAACGGTTAAAGCACATAAGAGTTGATTGTTATAAAAGAGATCAGTTCATTCTGCTCTGTCTACACATGTCCACTGTCCTCTGTGCCTCCATCGGCCATGCTGTAGGCATAGGACTTTGGACTTTCCAGCCATCAGAATCATGAGTTTGTAAATAAATTTCTACCTTCTTTATAAAATCACACAGGCTGGGGTATTTTTCTTTTTTAACATATTTTTAAAATTTATATTTAATCACTACATCTTTACAGCATAGATTTAGGTGTTTCTGTTAGCACTGCAAAAACTAAGACAAGTACCATATTAGAAAACTGAGCAAAGGACACAAACAGGGAATTCATTTTCTCACTCTCCCTCTCTCTCACACACATATATACACAGACATAATTAACCAATAAACAGTTTGAAAATAATTCAGCCTTACTGCTAAGGCAATGTAAATGAAGATGATGATACTATTTTCCCTGTTGAACTACCAATGCTTAAAGAACAAGCATGTGAAAAGGATACCATACCATATATGCAACACTGCAGGTACACTTTCATAAAAATAATAATAATAGCTAACATGTACTGAGTGTTTCTTACACACTAAGCAAGGTTCTAAGCATTTTACCTAAATTATTAGATTGTCAAGAAAATCATGACATATTTTTCAAAAACGAGTCAAGACTTTTCAGACAACCCAACATAAGCATGGAAAGGTTAAAGTAACTTGCTCAAAATCACAGAACTGATCAATGGCAAAACCAAGACTCAAGCATTTATTTCCTAATTGTTTAGTAACAGATATGCATTATTTGTAACATCACAAATACACGTGCACAGAATTAAAATGATGCTTCTGCCAAGGTAGTGACTAATATTCTCACATCATAATGATTTCAATGCTCCAATCCATCTTCTATGTTCTACAATGCCATACCAGCTGATCCAAATGGATATTACTATACTATAAATTATAAGGTATTTCTACATCACTATAATTTTTTAAAGTATTTTTCCTTTTTGGTCGTTTCCAAAGCTAAATCAGGATTATGACTATCTAACTTAATAAAATGTATTACAAAATAAAATATATTAATGTATACTCAATGTATATCCCAAGTTCTAAAATATCTGAGGTATCTATAACAAAACCAAGTTCATATGGCTTATAAACCAGAACTCTTTATAAGCTTTATTTTGGTTTAGGAAGATCCTGAATGTCTTCTCATTAATGTTCAATATAGGTTAAATGTATTTTAGTGAATACTAATTATTTGGAAACTGGAAATCCATATAAGAGCACAAAAGAAGTCACTACCGATCAAAATATTTTAGCAAGAATATACCATTTCTAAAACATCTCATATAAATGACTTATTGCATTATTTTAATAGCCTCTACAATTTTACACCACTATACAGATATTTTTTCATTTTCTACAGTACCATCGAAATAATTCCTCTTCAGAATTTTTATTTATTTTGGTTTTAGCCATGTATGCACAATGGAGAGACAGAGAAAGGGAAAGTGAGAAATCATCCTCCAGGGGAGATAGCCATACCATAATACCTTCTCTTCTGTTCTCCTTCTAGGATTTTGGGTATGTATGCCAACAGGCTTGGTGTGATTTTCAGGCCACCAAGTGCAGGACTTGAACCATGGTTGGCCATGTGGGAGTCCAGCACTTTAACCACCATGATACCTGCTGATCCCCAGAAGTTTGTTATTTATTTATTTATATAGAAATATTTTTGCTATAGGGCATGTGCGCTAACCAGAGAGCAGAGAGACAAAAAGCAAGAAATCACTCTCTGGAGGGATAGCTATGCCGCAATCTTTTCTCTTCCATTCTCCTCTCAGGATTTTGGGCATGCATGCACACATACCCAGTGTGAGTTTTACGTTGCTGAGTCTGGAACTCGAACCACGGTTGATAATGTGGAAGTCCAGAAACATAACTATTATACCATCTGCCGGTCCCCAGAAGTTTTATTTTTAACAGGAAAAAAAAATGTATCAACATATCATGAGCAAGAAATACTTGTTAAATGTAAGCATTAGACAACTGAACAAAACATTTCAGTATAACTCTATTATTACTACACAATGATTTATCTAGACTATTGGTTCTCAGAAAAGTAGTTTGTGTTTAAATTCTATATTCATCAATAACACTAACATCCAACAAGGGAAGAGACCACATTTGGATTTGAGTCAATCAAATAAGAATCTCAAAATCAACCTTGAATACTATGATTCTCCATTAGAAAGCAGAGTTCAGGCCAGCCTGTGTCCTGATGGTTAAGGTGGCTGGATCCTACAAGGCTAACTCCATGTTCAAATCCCAGACCTAGCAGGTTAAGAAACACAAAGGGAACATGTCCAAAACCCCAAAAGGAGGGAGAAATGGAGAAGGGGATATCATCTCCATCATCTCCTGATGGAGAATGCTATCTCACTTTCTCTTTTCTCTCTTTTTCTCTCCCAGTGAAGTATACACACCCACTAACAAATATTTTTAAAAAGCACAGTTCAGAACTTACAAAAAAAAAAAAAGAGGTTTATCTTTACCCTTGGACTGTCCACCAAGGTTGAAAAGAACAATTGCTTGTATAACAATTGCTCCAATAAACGCCCGAGTAGCAGGAGTGAAAAGTAATCCTTTTTTTTTTAAGAGGTTTTTGCTATAGGGCGTGTGCGCTCGACAGAAAGACAGAGACAGAGAGACAGAAAGCGAGAAATCACCCCCCCAAGGGGGATGGCCACGCCACGATCCCTTCTCCTCCAATCTTCTCTCGGATTTTGGGCATGCACACACACGCACCCAGCGTGAGTTTAAGCCACCTGGTCCGGGACTCAAACTGCGGTTGACTACATGGGAATCCAGTGACATAGCCATATACTAACTGTTGGTCCCAAGTGAGAAGTAATCTTATAAATGCTGTTGGTTGAGCAAGGATTTCTCATGGAGACAATACTGAAATTGGTGTTTCAGTGTGAGACATACTTCCAGCAGTGAATGAGAAACCTGTGGCTGTCACAGGCTAAGTAAGAGATGGTCGCTGAGGCAAAAGCAAAAGAAGTGAATATTGTCACCTGGTGTGATGGGACACTGCTTGTTACAACATTAGTAAGGGTAGTGGTACCCAGTCCGAAAGTCCCTGTAATCACTGTGAATCATATGGAAGCAGTGCTGACTAACTTTAATTTGGGCACATTTAATCTAAACAGGAAAAGGAAAAAAAATCAACCTAGTGGTTTTCTGACATATTAAAAGGCAGCTAGATAACATAGCTCCTGTCAAAATAAGTTTTAAATATGAACAGTTTCAAGATTCTGTTCTACAGATTATTTCATCTCAATACAGATACGAATATAGGAATACACATAAAGAGCTCCCTATCTGCTCATCCATAGATACAGATATAGATATAGATATAAATATAGATTACCTAATGTGATCCACTTTAAGGGGAAAAAGAGGGTTTTTTTTGTTTTGTTTTTTGTTTTTTGGTTTTTGGTTTTTTTTGGTTGTTGTTGAGAGGTTTTTGCTAAAGGGCACATGTGCTTGCCAGAAAGACAGAGAGACAAAGAGACAGAAAGCAAGAAATCATCCCCCAGGGGGATGGCCATGCCGCAATCCCCTCTCCTCCATTCTCTTCTCAGGATCTTGGGCATGCGCACATGCCCAGGGTGAGTTTAAGTCACCGGGTCTGGGACTCAAACTGCGGTCGACTACATGGAAGTCCAGCGA
>NW_006199577.1:701508-717701 GCF_000334495.1 Tupaia belangeri chinensis
TGTGGGAGAAAAAAAAAATATGCCAGAGGCTACATGCATGCATGAGAGGGAGAGAGAGAGAGGGAGAGGGAGAGAGAGAGAGCATCTTAATAGGGCCTGGTCATACAAAAATCCTTTTTCTCCTTCCATTTCTCCATCCTGTCAGGGTCCTAGGCACACACTCATGTGCCCAATGTGTTTTTCAAGCTGTCAGGGCTGGGATTTGAATGACAGTCAGCTCTGTGGGAACCTAGTCCCACTGCACAGTACTTAATCACTGCACAATAGAGTCAGCCCAGAAATTTTTGTTTCAGGAGAAATAATAGGACTTGTACTTCCTCTTTCTGCCACTCTAGCAGACTTTATTAAACAACACAAGTTTTTATTTTAGACATGTAATCACAAAGTCAAATAAGAAGCATTCCTTTAATAGAATTTCTAGGCATTTAAAAATGTATATTATGATCCATGACAAATGCTTCAATATTTAAGTACCTCCTAAGAAAGATTATTTAGCATTCAAATATAACTTATCAGTTGACTACAACAGGATAGGGAAGAATTCCAGAGGGAATATCCCAAGTGGAGTATCTCAGCTTTCATAAGGCTACTAGGTACAACTGATACATGGATCCAACTTAATTTACCTAGAAAAGGTATTAAGTGAGGGTCTCTTTTAGAACGTGAGGTGCAGGAGGGAAAACTGTATACCCAAGGTCATTATGATGATGAATAGGTAAAGATCTCTCTAGAGAGAGACATTCACTAAGCAAGAAGCCTAATTTTAAGATGATATATGTCAAAAACTCAGTGAGTACTCTTCCTGTAATTCACATAAAATGAAGGGAAACCACAGATCAGAATTTAATATGCCTTGAGCCTCAAATCTGAGAAGGTTTCAAATTAAAAGACCATCTTGGGAGTGAGTGGCACAATTCTGAATAGCTTACTTAGATGGCCATACCATTTTATTACCCTGTCCATGCTCTAAATTGAAAGTTTGTTTTTGAGAAACTATTATCTTTATTTTGTAACCACTAAAAGAAGCAGAAATTGTTGTCTTGACCCTAAGGAAAATTCCATTCAAACTAGAAGTTGATACCACTGGTGTTCCAAATCTGAACCTATAGTTTACGTAGCTAGAGGTGGCTTACTGAATAACAGTCCAGTGGAAGATGATGGTATACTTTCAACTTGTTGGGACTGAGTCCCCAACGAAATCTTCCTACCAGTTGTAGAGAAAGAAAACCCTGCAGTTGAAGTGACGGTGACTGTCTTTGCAGAGCCTAAGGTGAACCTAAATGCAGAGGTATGGGTTCTTCTGAAAGTAAACCCATTGATTAATTCAAACCCTAAAAGAGGGCAAGAGAAGAATGGAAGAAAAAAAAATGGAGATCTCATCGAGACCTCCAAGTGAAGATGGTAGATAGAAGTCACACAAGAATCACTGCCTTGTACTTTTTTTTTTCACTGCCTTGTACTTTAAACTTGTGTAATTACGAGTTAAAAATAATTTCATATGAACATTTTTTAAAATACAAAGTTTTTTCCCCCAGGAAAAAAAAGACAATTTCTCAAGTGTCAGTGAGGGAATTCTCTCTCTTCTTAGCAGAAAATGAAGCTGCTTAGTCCAAGGGGATGACTTGAACGAGATATGTGCCTTAAAGGCTGGAAATATAATGCTGGATTGTGAGTATGAGCTGAGGCTATAGGCTCCTTAATTAAAGAGACTTAGTGAAACTTCAATCTGGGAAACATCTACAGGAGAATGAAAAAGTTAATGGAGCCATGTGGAACCTCAACCTGGTACAGAAGGCATACGTAGATTGCTTTAATTCAATTTACTTTCATGATGTAGAAACTTCAACCTAATGAGGAATTTCAACCAGATTGACAGCAGAGTCTTCATTAGCAATTGTATATATTCAAAGACAGTGGAAAAACAGCTTAAAGTATTAAAGGCAAATCATAACTTAAAAACTGAGTTGAGCCAGCCCCACAGCCTCAAGGTTAACTAGACAAGAATTATTAAAAATCTAAATAATTCATCTTTAGCTCCCACAAAATGAAAGAATTCTCTTCCAAAGATTTGGAGATAGTAAAATCTGAATGGGACATTAAAAGTTATGTTTAATGAGTCCAGCAGGTGGCATGGTGGTTAAGGCCCTGGATTCCCACACGACCAACCAAGCTCCTACAGCAAATTAAAATATAATGATAATAAATTAAAGAAAAAATGCATGTTTAATATGTTTGAAGAGCTCACGAAATAGCATTCATGAAACAAAAGTCAATGTGAAAAGGAATCAAGAAGAAATCCAAACAATGGATATTAGTATTAGAAATAAGAAGGCTAATAATACAGATTTAAATTTAAACAATAAATTAAGACACAATTGAAGAGAAAAAAGATTAGTGAATTGGAGGAGAGAATACAAAAAAGTCTTCCAAAACATAGGGCAGATAAAGTGACAGGAAAGGAGAGAGAAATTAAGAGGTAAAGAAAAAGAAAAGCTCTGATATATTGATATATCCAGAAAGAATATAGAAGAAAAAACATAGATTTTAATTGAATATGCATACATTGACAAAAAAGTATAAGCAAAGTAACTTGGTTAAATTATCTGTAAAATTCACATTCAGAACCCTTTTTTCAACTCAAATTTCTTGATGCTTTTTGTGCCACCAGAACCACTGTTAAAGCAGCATTTCATGAAAGAACTCATGAGAGAACTAAGTGCCATTTTTGCTATGCTCTTAAACTGGCTTTGCAAATATGCAGACTGGCTTCTTTTTGTCTCCCACTTTAATAATAACTATTATCAATAAATTCAATTTACCATCTTCTCTATTGTCTCCCCATGCCAACTGGTTTCTAAGAATTAAAATTGATCCCTTATTGTCTCAGAGATTTTTCATTCCAGCTACCCATTATACAAGTTTCAAACTTAGAGATTTTGATTATCATTTGTGCATAAAGGAATGACTATTATGTCACAACAGCCATCTGGCCAAAAGATACCATCAACTGTTAGACTCATTTCCATTTCAAAAAGGTTAAAATGTGGGCTAGCCACATAACCTAGTGGTTGAGAGAGCCAGATTCCACTGGCCAACCAATTTGAGTCCAGGCCTCAGTGGCTTGAAAACCACACCAAGCACACATGCATTCATACTCCCAATCCTGACAGGATGCAGAAATGGAGAAGCAATTTTGGTGTCACTGTACTCCGTTGAGGGGGTAATTTCTCCCTCTTCCTCTCTTTCTCCATCTCTCTCTGGTGAGTATACTTGCCCTCTGGGCAATTAATGTTAAAATGTGATCATTAGACATTGTATGCATGTATTGAAAAAATGCACTGTACTACATAAATATGTATATTGTAAAATAATTAAATTAAAAATTAAAATTACAACAAAATTTTAATTGTCAATTTAAAAATATGATAAAAAGTACTTATTAAAATTGATGAAATACAGTCTCTTGAATAGTGTTAGTGTCACAGGTTTAAGTCACTTCCAAGAGTAACTCTAGAGTACAGTATATACCTGAATGTGTGAGTTAAGACATACTTAACTTTAAGTTATATATGCATCTTTAAACTTATTTTGAAGTTTATTTATTAATTTCTTCCATAAGAGAAAGAGAGAGTGAGAGGTAACTTCCAAAGAGTGCCCACTCCATGATCCACTCCTAGTCTTAGCCAGCTCTGATTACCAGCAAGAGCATATGCTACCAGTGTGCTCAGGGAGGTTCTGGGACAAAAATGCAGGACCTTTTCCATGTGGAAAACTTCCCATTTTTTTCTACCTTAGAAATTTGGGAAATATGGGTCAGTAGGTGGCATGGTGGCTAAGGTACTAGATTCTCACACAGCCAACTGTGGTTTGAGACCTGGACCTGGCAGAGGATCAGAAATAGGGGTAAAATAGAAACTAGAAATGGAAAACTATTGACGATAACATGCATGATTAAGCCACTATGCAGTATATTCTGGATGGGAAACCACATTTTGTATGCTGTGATGATGCTTAGGAAATGAATGTTAATTAATTAATTAAAAAAAAAGTTTCAGAAAAAAATCTAAAACTGTTCTTCTCTAAATAAAAAAAAAAAAAGCATTAAAAATATCTATTTGATGACCACTGTAGGCCTTATAGCCCCAGCTAGGTGCTACTTTATAGATTGAAAATATTTAGGTTAATTAAGATCTTTAGTGAATCAATAAAATGTGGGGCGAAAAAGCCATAGAAAGCAACCATGGATACCAGAGACAATGTGCAAGGAGGGAGGGAGATGGCAGAGGGTGAGAGATAGGGAATCAAGGATGGGAGAAAAGCAAAATATACAGGAAACAAGAAATGGAAAATTATCTGTTGATGATAATACATATGTTGATGTGCTTGATTGAGCCAATATACAGTGTATTCTGGACGGAAAATCTCATTTTGTATTGTTACAATGATGTACAGTGAATGAATGTAAATAAATAAAGTTAAATTAAAAAAAAGTTGGTACAAACTGACTTAAATAAAATGCACATGTATACCAAAAAAGAAAAAAAAATCACACCAGGCACATGTGCATGTGAGCCCAAAATCCCAGAAGGAGTAGGGAGGAAAAAGGATTGTGGCGTGGCTGTTTCCCTGTAGGTAATTTCTAACTTTCCCTCTCTGTCTCTCTCTGGCGAGAGCATGTGCGCTATAGCAAAATCCTTTAAAAAGAAAGAAATCTGGGAAATAATTTTTTTAAATCACATTTTGAACTAAAAAATGCATTTTGGAATTAGTAGCTTCTTCCATCTCATTTAGATCTAAAATTTTTCATACCCTTTGACTTTACTCTTTTTTATTTTTATTATCATCATAATCTTCTTTATATTACATTGGATTACATATAACTTTACAGTGTATTACATTGCTTTTTCAAAAGGGAATGCCATGCATGTCAGTCAATACAGATACATTACTCTCCCCACTTCATCATTCAATATCTGACCCCTTACTCTTTTTAAAAAAATATGTTTTGCTTGACCAGTTGTGTTACCACTGTACCAATGCGCAGTGCCAACTCTTTCAAAATGCGAGGTCCAGGAGCCAGCAGATGGCATGGAGGTTGAGGTACTGGATCCCACATAGCTGACTGTGTGGTTTGAGTTCCAGACCCAGCAGTTTGAAAATCACACTGGACACATGTGCCCAAAATGTGGAGAGGGGAATGGAGAAGAAGAGATTGCAGTGTGGTCATCCCTCCCCAGGGGAGGGGAGTGTGTGACTTCTCCCTTTCCTTTTCACTGTCTCTCTTCGGTGAGCACATGAACTCTATAGCAAAAACAAACATATAAAACTCCAAATGGTGATTTCAGTACTGGAAGGCACAGGAAGGGAGGCATTCTGAGCAGAATAAGAGTACTTGCTATAATCAATTTTATATTTCCAAGTGTACCACTCTTTGGGGTTACAAATTTTACGTTGTTATAAATTATAATGATATCATATGTTTTCTAACATAATTATATTCATATACATATATTATACATTTATAATACATAATTATATGACACTATTATCGATATTGACAGAAAAACTTATTGTCCCAGCTACAGTAGTATGCATTAGGCTCTGCTGCCTACACACACACACACACACACACACACACACACACACACCCTAAAAAAAAGAAAAATTTGTTATCAGACCATGGTGTTAATACTGTAATAGAAACTGACACTATATTATCATCAATGTCATTACACAGGCCAAAAGAAATATTTCTGGTAGGTATCTTCTAAAGGCGGATTTTTTTTTTCCTGTGCCACTGCATTTATTCCTTTGGAAGTAATTTAAAAATCTTCCTCTTAGGGGCCAAGAGATGGCGTAGCAGTTACGTTGTTGGACTCCCACATGGCTGACTGCAATTTGAGTCCTAAACTCAGGGGCTTGAAACTCACACAGCATGTGTGCATGTGTGCCCAATATCCCAGGAGAAGAAAGGAGGAGAAGGGATTGCAGAGTGGTCATCCCCCCTGGGGAGTGATTTCTCACTTTTCTTCTATCTTTGTTTCTCTCTCTCTTTCTGTCTGTGGCAAACACACAAACCCTAAGGGAAAAAAATTCTTAAAAAAAAAAAAAGAATCTTCCTCCTAAATGTAGCATGTATCTTTATGTCTTTCCTGCCTTAGAAATTTGGGAAATAAATCAACAGAAAAAAAAAAATCCCTTTTGAATTAAAAATGCATTTTTGTCACTAAAAATCTAGAATTTAAGATTATCTCTTCCATCTTATTCAGATTTTATATCTTTTATACCCTTAACCTTATTTTTTTAATTTATTTTTTTATAATTATTTTATTTTAACTTTATTTATTATTATTGTTACTTTCCATTTGGATCATACAGACACAGAGAGAGAGGGAAAGTGAGAAAGCAAGCTATCAGATTCAGGACTTGAACCACGGTCAGCCATGTGGGAGTCCAGCTGACCATATGGGAGTTTCCAGCGCCTTAACCACCAAGCCACCTGCTGGTCCCAACCTTATTTTCTTTTAGAGAGATTTTTACTATAGGGTGCATGTGTTTGCCAGAGAGACAGAGAGGCAGAAAGTGAGAAATCCCCCCCCCCCCTTCTCCAGGGTGTATGGCCATACCACATCTTTTGGGATTTTGGGCACACACACACACACACACACACACACGTGCCTGGCATAAGTTTTAAGTGGCTGGGTCCCGGTCAACTACATGGGAGTACAGTGATGTAACCATCACACCGTCTGTTGGTCCCCCCTCTTAACCTTATAGTTTTAATCTGTTTTGCTTGATCAGTTTCTTTTTTAAAAAAAATTATTTAATTTCATTTGTTTATTATTATCCTTAAAATTGGCCCGAGAGAGACAGAGACAGAGAAAGAGGAAGAGTGAGAAAGTCAACTGCCAGGTCCAGGACTTGAACCATGGTCAGCCATGAAAGAATCCAACACCTTAACCACCATGCCACCTGTCGGCCCTTTCTTGACCAGTTTCTAACAAAGGTGTCTAAAAAGCCTCTTATTATTATTATAAGTTGTCTATTTTTCCTTACAATATCATTGCTTTTTTCTTTATATATTTCAAGACTATGTTGTTAGGGGGCCTATACAGTGTTCACGATGTTAGCCTCAGTATTTCTTCCTTTCATAGTGTTAACTGTTTGTTTATCACTAAATTGCCTTCAATCATATTTCATGCAACATTTATGTTACCTCACCATTTTTCTTTTCTTCTTTTTTTTTTTTAAGAGAGATTTTTGCTATACAGTGCATGTGCTTGCTGGAGAGACAGAGACAGAGACAGAAATTGTGAAATCACCTCCCAGTGGGGATGGCCACCACAATCCCTTCTCCTTCATCTCCTCTCAGGATTTTGGGTACATGCACCCGGTGTGAGTTTTAAGTCATCGGATCCAGGACTTGAACCACAATCAACTACATAGGAGTCCAGCGATAAACCATTTTGTCATCTACTGGTCCTACTGAGCCATTTTTCTTTTGGTTGGTATTTGTCTTGTGTACCTTTTCCCACTCCTTTTGCTTTGAATCTTTCTGTGCAATTTTAAGTATGGTTTTTATGAATACAATAACTGAAAAAGTTTGAATTCAAGCTGACAATCTCTTAATAGGTGAATTTAACTTATTTGCATTTATCATGACTACTGATACCACTGGACTTTTCTCCATCTTATTTTGTGTTTTTTTACTTACCATGTATCTTTTATCTTTATTTACCATGTTCTATGTATCTTTCTAAATATTTGGATTGAAAGAATTTTCTTTATTCCCTTAATTTTTCCTTTGTGTACAAGTTACACATTCTAATTATATTAATTTCTGGGTTCTCTTGAATTCTTTCTTTTAATATACAAATTTAAATTCATGATCTTCTAATAAAGCCTGAAGTTAATCACAATTCCCTCTCCTTTTTAAACAAACAGGGCCTTAGCACATATTAGCTTCCCTATGCATATCATTAACTCATTAAAAAATGGAAAACAGGTCTGTACTCCCTATCAGCAACTATCAGTAGGAATATCTGTCCATCATGACAAGTTCATTCAACTAACCTCTATTCCTCTCCTAAGTGACCTTTCCTTATCCACACAAACTAACCATAGGAGCTTAAAGATGGCAAAACTACAACTTTGTTGAGCCCTGCTTACAGTTCTACTTGGGTGCCTAAATACTTATTCAGAGAAATACTAGGTGGTAAAGGGCTTCTGCAGAAAATCGACTAGGCCCAAAGCAGTCATCAGAGCTCACTGGATAGGCTACTGGAAATGCAGATGTTCCCTACCTGGCAGTTAGATCTAAGTGACACTTAATGAATTAATTAAACCACAAAGAGTAAGAACACAGTTAACAGGTGCAAAGCCTACCAGAATGTTCTAGCTACTTAAATGCACTGGAGTCTCAGTTTCCTCACTTCTAAAGTTCTAGTAGTTCCACTGAGTAATCAAAATAATTTTAGAAAGTAAGTCCTCAGAGAAGTCGCCACATATATTACCTTGTCTAATTTAATGTAACGTAAAATGTTACGTGAAAGTTTTCCAAAATATAATACTAGCATTACTCATGCTGTCAATGAAGGATCAGCAAATCAAGGATAATTATAGAACACTCTCAACTAGCCCAGACAGTGAACGTAAATTGGATTTCAAATTACACTTTAAAAAAATTACTATATACCTATCTCATTTATCAGCATGTAAATTATCTACTCTGTGTACTAACTGCCACCATTTATTGACCCTGGGAATGTTCTGGATAGTAGAAATTCTTACCTAGGATCAATAAATGGTATAGGTCATTTTAGGACACAGCATTTCATGACTTAAGTTCTTGAATATAAAGGGGAAAAGGCAAAAGGAAGCACTTATTAAATCAGAAGTCCCTTATCTTTACTTATCTAACAACAAATAGAAAAGGTATACTGATTTCCATTCTTTTTTTTTAGAGATTTTTGCTATAGGGTACGTGCACTGGTCAGGAAGACAGAGAGAGAGAGGGGAAGCAAGAAATCACCTCCCGGGGGATGGCCATGCCACATACCCTTCTCCTGCATTCTCCTCCTGGGATTTTTGGGTACACACGCACATGCACCTGGTGTGAGTCTCAAGCCTCTGGGTCCAGGACCTGAAGCATGGTCAGTCATGTGGGAATCCAGTGCCTTAACCACTCCACCCAATGGTCTTTTATTTTTTTTTAAATTTCCTAAACAGCATATGTGCTCACTAAGGACAGAGAGAAAGAAAGCACCCCCCAATAGGGCATAGTCATGCTGCAATCAATCCCTTCTCCGTTTCTCCATCCTGTTAGGATTTTGAGTACACACAAACGTACACATGGTGTGTTTTTAAAGCCTCCAGGGCCAGGATTTGAACTGTGCAGTTGGCCATGTAGTATGTGGCTTCCTTAATCACTAGGCAACAGAGCCAGTCCTTGATGTCCATTCTATAGCTAAGAAACTAAGACTCAGAAAATCCCAGTTTTACAATTTTTTTAAAAAAGTATTCTTACCTACCTTCCTTAGAGCCAAGATTTTTCATAAACTGCCTAATTACTTGACAATTATCAAGTTCCACGAATGCACTCCACCTTCTAAAGAACATCATGACTAAGAGATCTGACCTGAAAATTCATGCAATTAATGTTATAAAACCATTCCTATGAATAGCAATCTCTGACAATACAAATGGTTCTTTAACATATAATTTTTTTAGACAGGCAAAGATGCGAAGAAGAGCACAAATTCACTGAATCTAGATGGTCAACAACAACAGGAGAATGATTTTTAAAGTGATATGATCATACAGTGAGATACAAGAGCACAAATTCACTGAAGAAACCCCTTATTCCACCAAGATAGAAACCCATTCAGAGAAAGTACCCACTAGGAAAATCTAAGCCTCAAAGCACAGTAAGGACAATACTTGCCAGTAATAGTTTTGTTTTTGTTTTTGCTTTTGTTTTTTAAGAGGTTTTGGCTATAGGGTGCGTGTGCTTGTCAGAAAGACAGAGAGAGACAGAGAGACAGAAAGTGAGAAATCTCTCCCCAGGGGGAATGGCCACGGCGCAATCCCTTCTCCTCCATTCTCCTCTCGGGACCTTGGGCACGCACGCACACACGCCCAGCATGAATTTAAGCCACCAGGTCCAGGACTCGAACTGTGGTCGACTACATGGGAGTCCAGTGACATAGCCATTATGCCAACTGCTGGTCCTGCCAGTGGTAGTTATGGATGTCAGCTTAGGATGTAGAAACTAAGTTACTAATGTTTTATTCTAAATGTTTGCATTCCCAGAGAGAAATGGATAAAAAAATATGAAATTAGCAGAAGTATTTATAAGTAAACAGCAAGAGATTAAACTTATTTAATTTTAGATTTTTGCCATAGGGCATGTGTGCTCTCCAGAGACAGAGACAGAAGGAAAGTGAGAAATTACCCCTTGGGGAATAACCATTCAGAAATCCCTTTTCCTCTATTCTCCTCTCAGGATTTTGGGCACAGATGCACACATGTCCAGCATGTTTTTCAAGTCACCAGGTCAGGACTCGAACCACAGAGTTAGCCATATAGGATCCAGCATTTTAACCATCATGTCTTCTGCTGGCCTGAGATCAAATTTCTAATGGTGATCACTTTACTTGATGCCAAAACAAAACAAGGCTTCTGAAAATGGTGTACTGGTTTTGAGCTCATATTAAACATCTTAAACATTATAACTTAGTGATTATCTTTCACATTAAGTGCTTTTTTTCCTATTCATACTATAACTTCTATAAGACAAGAGGTTAGAATCTAAGTTTAAGAGTTATAAAGTTTTTCTTATTCCCAAATTAACACCAATTTTCCAAATATTAAAAGTGTGATATTGCCAAAGACTGTAAATTGCCATGAAGCAGATCTCATTTTCAGTGACTGTCAGTAGTTACAAAACTGGAAAAGCAAAGGCCAGGGATGGGACAAAGGAAAAGAATAGCAAGGACTCAAAAGAGGAAGAATCCTGGAGGAGTTAGACCCAAGGGAGCGGTGCCTGTGTGTGTGTGTGTGTGTGTGGTGGGGGGGGAGGCAGGTTCTATAAAGAGGGTGAGGGCAAAGAGACCCTGTAGGAAAGTGGGCAGAGGAAGACAAGAGAAAGTAAAGGAAAAAGAAAAAAGAATTGGAGAATTTTGAAGCATGGCATCTATCATAGAAACCTTTTTATAAGCCTAAGAGTAATAAAAGTTGTAGCTTAAAGGTCTCAATAACTATTATACAAAGAACAATTGATATGGCTAATATAATTTAATTAATTAAAAATCGTTTTTAAAAATAAATCTTCACTCTTTCTTTTCAGGATCTCATTCCATTTCCAGCCCCTCATCCCAAAAATAAGGCAATCAAGCCTATGCTTTTGAAAAATAAGCATAGGTTTTTTATTTGTAATTTTTAATGCTTTTATTGTGGTAAAATTATAATATAAAATTTATCATTTTCACCATTTTTAAGTGCACAATTCAGTTGTGATACATACATGCACAATGTTTTTCAACCATCACTACTACCTATTTACATAACTTCTTCAGCAGCCTGAACAAATACTCACTATCCACTGAACACAAACTCCCAACAACCACTTCCCCAGCCCTTAGTAACCACTATTTTACTTTTTGGTCTCTATTAATGTCCCTATTCTAAGTATACCATTTAAATGGATCATACAATATCTATATGAACATCTGTATACTTGCAGCAATCTAGATGGTCAACAACAACAGGAGAATGATTTTAAAAGTGATAAGATCATACAGTGAGATACAAGAGCACAAATTCTCTGAAGAAATCCCTTATTCCACCAAGATAGAAACCCATCCGGAAAAAGTACCCACTAGGAAAATCTAAGCTTCAAAGCACAGTAAGGACAATACTTGCCAGTGACAGTTTTTTTTGTGTGTTTTTTTGTTTTTTGTTTTTTGGGTTTTTTTTAGAGGTTTTTGCTATAGGGTGTGTGTGCTCGTCAGAAAGACGAGCAATACTATACAGCAATAAAATGTAATATTATCTTCATTTTTTTGAGAGGTTTTTGCTATAGGGTGAGTGCCCTCGCCAGAAAGAGAGAGACAGAGAGACAGAAAGCGAGAAATCACCCCCTGGGGGGATGGCCACGCCGCAATCCCTTCTCCTCCATTCTCCTCTTGGCATGTTGGGTACGCATGCACACGTGCCCAGCGTGAATTTAAGCCACCAGGGCCGCGACTCGAACCACTGTCAACTACATGGGATTCCAGTGACATAGCTATTACACCAACTGCTGGTCCTGCATTATCTTCATTTCAAAAGCTCAAAAACAGTGTTGACGAAAAAAAAAAAATTGGAGAAGGGTAAGCAGAGTATGTAATTTATATAAATGTTAAAAACAGACAAAATGATACTACAAATTATTTATGGCCATATCTTAGTGTACTTCTAAACATATCTTGGAAAAATAGCAACTTTGAAAAAGCTATTATAGGTATGATGGAAGGAAATGAGATGAAGTAGTACAAAAAGGCAGCTGTAATGTTTTAATTCCTCAAAAAATATTCTAGGGGCTGGCAGGTAGTGTGGTGGTTAAGGGCTCTGGGCTCCAACAGAGTCGACTGTGGGTCCTTTGAGTCTTGGACTGGGGGGCCTCACTTTCCCTCTCTCTCTCTCTCACTCTGTCCCTTTCTGGTCAAACTGAAAGAAAGAGAGAGAGAAAGAGAAAGAGAGAGAGAGAGAGAGAGAGAAAAGTTAAATAACTTCTTTAAAAAATTCTAAAGGAAAATATGGCAAAATTTTAACAATTGTTTTCCCTTTTGTGGGTACATGGATGGTATATAATAGTCCGTATTTTTCTCTTAAAATATTTCATCATTTTAAAAAGAAGGACTACTTAATGTTTTAGAATGACAGAAAATAAGACAATATGTGCACTCCGAAGAGGGAAATGTACTAATGTAGACCAATCATAGCTTTTTTTCTTCCAGTCAACTTAACTGGCTATTTTATAAAAATTTTTTAAGTGTTAAATTAATACACACTCAGGGCCAGTGTGTGTATTAGTGTGGGAATTAAGGCTCCAGATTTCATATGGCCAGCTACATGGCTTGAGTCCTGGACCTGGCAGCTTGAAAATCACACCAGGAACATGTGTGTACATGCCCAAAATCCTGAGAGGAGAATGGAGGAGAAAGGATTATGGACTGGTCATCCTCCCTGGGGGATGACTGCTCACTTTGCTCCTCTTTCTTTCTCCCTGTCTCTCTCTGGCAAGTACACTCACCTTAGGGCAAAAAAGTAAAAAATAAATAAATATTAATATACACTCATATAATCTTTGGAAAAGATATGCATTAAGTGTAATCTTTGAAAAAGATAGGCAATAAAAAAGCTAATCAGTGTGAGTGTTATTATGGCACTTGAATTTGCTTGAAATTACTGATTCATATATTTTTAAAAGTAAATAATTTTGTGGGCCAGCAGATGGCATAGTGGTTATGTTGCTGAACTCCCATATAGTCAACAACAGTTAGGGACCCAGACCCAGTGTCTTGAAACTTACACTGGGCGTGTGTGCATGCATGCCGAAGATCCCGGGAGAATAGAGGAGAAGGGATTGCTCTGTAGCCATGCCCCAGGGGGTGATTCCTCATTTTCTCTCTCTCTGTCCCTGTCTCTATCCCCAGTGAGCACACACACACACTAAAGCAAAAACCTCTATAAATAAGAAAAAGTAAATCATTTTGAAAAGATTTATGTTTATTAATAATAAAAAAGTTTTGCCTAACTCATATGCATAAAGGACACAACATTGGATTACTACCAGGTTAACATAGAAAAACCTAGAAGGTCAAATTTATCTCCCACTGGTGTAAAACTCCCAGCTCAGTTCCAGATCTCTGTTCTTATTTTTAGGCTTCTTTTAAGCCCTGTGCCATGAAAGATAAAAGTTATATAAATAAGTTTAAATAACCAACACTTTATAGTGTTATTTTTATAACATACTGAGACAACTGAAAATAAGTCTTCTGTTTGTCCATTTAGTTTAGACTAAGTAAATTACTCTATAAAATATTAGGCTGCTACTAATAATGTAAAATGTAAAGACTGTCACAATATAGAAAAAGATTCCCAGAAAGTATTAAATAAAAAGAACAAAAAAGTTGCCGTATAAACAAGGATCTCAATCAAGTAAAAAGATGGGTACACAGGTACATATGGATAAAGAACAGACCAACAGTAGTAGTGATTCTCTGAGATCCTCTCACTGACAGCATGACCCTGCACAAGTCACTGAACCCCTCTAATCCTTATGTTCTTCAACCTCTAAATTTCTGTATTTATGACATTCTCCATACACAGCAAGAGCCTAAAGATTCTTTGGGATCCTGAACCCATCTCCTACCTCCCTTACCTCTTCAACACAGTCAAACATTTAAGAGACAATGACATTCCTAAAGATAAATAATAGCATTTGATTCCCAAGAAGAAAACTATTACTTACAACACCTGTGCATCTGGCACTATACCAAGTACTTTAAATATGTTACGTCACACATCTTTCTGGATTTCACCACAGACCCACAGAACCAATTTCCGGAGTGAAACAGGGCAATCTGCAGTATGAATAAATTCCTTAAGTGAACACACAAGTTTGAAAACCAAAGGTCAAGGCCAGTGTCTTTCAAACCACAAATAATAATTCGTCATTTGTCTGCGTTCTCTAATATGTGTTTAAAAATATCATAGAAAGTATCAGACCATACTGCACCAGGTAAGTAAGATTTCCCCAAATATATATTGTATGGGTATTCTGGGTCAAAATATAAAACTTATATCTCACTTTCAGTCACAGCCAAAAGGTTTGAAAAACATAGCCTGGGCATTACAGATTTAGAATAATACACCATGAGGAAGAATAAACACCAAAAAAGCAAGCAAGGAAAAGGAAATGGCGTAAACATACTTAACTTAACCTCCACAGATATCTAGAGAATTAACAAACTGTAAGACTCTTCGACTCTGATCATCCACGGGAATGGGGGAACTACGGTAGGTCATTTGGCCAAAAAGCCGATAACTTATTTTAGCCAATAACTTATATATCCTACCCCCATTTTTTCAGTTTGTTTACTGTGGGTAATAACAAGTAGAATGGACAAATTATTCAAACTTCAGTATCCTCTCTGCCATATGGGGTGGAAGTTAAGACATGTATGGGAGACCAGCAGTTGGCATTATGGTTACATTGCTGGACTCCCACATGGCCGACCATAGTTTGAGCCCCAAACCTGGAGGCTTGGAGAAGGGACTGCGGTGTGGCCATCTTCCTTGAGGGGTGATTCCTTGCTTTCTGTCTCTCCAACAAGCGCATACGCCGTATACCAAAATTTAAAAAGACACACGCACACACACAAAAAGAAATGCATGATGGGGCGTAATTGAGTTTATTCACAACCTAATTCTAATCCCTGGCTAACTAAAAGAAACCACTCATTAAAACCGTCCTCCTGGCTTACAACCCTCAAGTAACACAGGAGCCCTACTATGATCATGGCTCATCAGTCAAGACCACTCTGAAAATTTATTACGCACTCCTCACTCCCTTTTGTTTGAAAGTAAATCACGGAATTCATTGCCAACTAGGGTCACAATTTTACCTCTACGTAAGTGAAGAAACCCGGATTCCCAAGCCATGGGCAATTGGGCGGCGCGCCTTCGTTACTACACTTCAAGGCGGGAAAAGCCCCGCACTCGCGGGGCGATTTTTCCCAGAAGCGGGAGCGACGCCTGGCTCCAGTCAGTGCGCACAGGAGCCACACGCTAGGCGGCCGACACGAAGCTCTACCTGGGTCTTCTTCTGGCCCAGAAGACTTGGCTACGACAGAAAATAAAAAGCGCGATCCCATCCTACATACACACACGCACACGCGCGCGCACACACACACACACACACACACGCACACACACATATGTGGAGTCTGGGCAGAATTGCAACACACATCTTCGTGGGGGGGAAGCGGCGTGAGGGTTGATTGGTGGAGAGTGAGGGAACAGGGTTGAGGGAGGGGTGCCTAACCTCTCAATCCCCGGCGCTCACCGACACTACCCTTCCTTCGAAACCGCTCCGGGATTCACGCGCTTGAAAAAGGTAATAGGGAGCTAAACCTTGCCAAAGACCA
>NW_006199577.1:717794-735687 GCF_000334495.1 Tupaia belangeri chinensis
GGAGCGGACCTGGACCCACTCCAGAAGGAAAGAACCCGCCTCCTCAGCAGGCCGGTCCGGCTGAAGCCACACTAACCCAGACATCAGTTTAAATGGGGTCGACCTAGTTAACTAGAAGGGGCGGCGATTGACCCTGACCGGGACGGGCTTGGATTGGTTGATTCTGCTGCTATTACAAAGGGAAGTCTTCCATTATAGGCCAGGAAAGTCAAGCGGGAACCCAAGGAGGGAAGAGGGCGGGACAAAGTTGTTACTCAGGCAACCGAGAGACGCGGAGCTCGCCACAGTCCATTTTCCGAGCCTAGCCAGCGCCCGGAAAACTGATCAAGGTGAGGAAACCCAAATCTCAGCAGGGGGAAAGACGAGGGTCCTTAGCTGCTTATCAGAGAAACTAAGGAGAACTCTAGATAGTTAGAACTCTGAGAGATACTCCGAAAGCCATAGTTGTACCGGGTAGAGAAGACCCGTTCCCTACATTCGGCTGTCCGAGACACTAGAAGCCAGACGCTGTTTTCGCAGAAGTCAATCTCTCAGGACATGAGTGATAGATGAGACCGTTGTAACATAAAAGAGAGGGGTCATCGACTATCAGAGGGCCAGAATGAACATCTGAAGGCTTCCCAACTGGCCTTTCTTTCAACTCACACGCCGGTTTTCCCTTCCCATTAAAATTTGAGAGTGTAAATCATGCTTCGTTATAGATAGATCTGGTGTTACGAATTAGAGCAGCCACTGTACCTTCAATTTTACATGTACAGGCATGATTTATGCTCAACTAGCATGCCTTGGATGGACATGTTGGGGGAGAGGGGAGTTGTAACACTGTCCAAACTGAATAAAATCTAGCCCTTGCCACTCACTACGTGAACAATGTCCTGTATTCTAGAACTTGAACAGTGGCCCGAGGATTCCAACGGAGTTTGGTGAGATCCTCTGACGAGTTGAAAGCAGTACGATCTGCGTCTAGTGCACTGGGAAATAGTGTAAAAAGACTTCAAAGCCTGATATTCACCAAGAGCTGACTGGGAGAGTAAAAGTATCATATATGTCGTTTGACGGTACCTGTCAAAAGGTAAGCAACTGTGTCAAAAATATTCAATCTGGGTAAGGAGAGAGAACGGAGTTTGACCAGAGATAGGGATTGTTTCTCCTAAGAGCTTCCTGCTGTGATAAGGATTCAGAACAGAGACGGTTTCCTAAGAAATGAAAAAAGGAAATAGTCTTTTGACTTGGGGAGAAATTTTCAAAGTAGTGAGAGAAAATGTGCCCAATCAAATGATTTGTGTGTGTGTGTGTGTGTGTGTGTGTGCGCGCGCGCGCGCGATAGAGGGTGCATGCCCTCGCCATAGAGAGACAGAGAGACAAAGACAGAGAGAGACAAAAGAACCCCTCCTCCATGGGGAAGCGTCAGCCTCAATCCCTCCTCCTTTATCTCCCCCTTCAGGATTTTAGGCGAACACACTGACTCCTGGATTCTTAAAATGTGGGGTGGGGGGGGACCAGCAGTTAGTATAATGGTATGTCGCTGGACTCCCATGTAGTCCACCGCGGTTTGAGTCCTGGACCCCGTGGCTTAAAACTCACGCCGGGCTCGTGTACGTGCGTGCCCAAGATCCCGAGAGGAGAAAAGAGGAGGAGGGATTGTGGAGTGGCCATCCCCCTGGGGGGTGATTTGTCACTTTCTGTCTCTCTGTCTCTCTCTGTCTTTCTGGCGAGCACACGTGCCCTATAGCAAAAACCTCTCCACCCCAAAAAAAAAAAAAAAAAAAAGTGGGGTGGGGGACTCTAACCAAGCAGTTAGCAGTGTGAAATCTTGCTTCCTTAGTCACTAGGTCATGGAGCGGTCCTCATATCCTTTTTAGACAGGAGGAATATGAGACCAGGATAGAGAAACAATGGGAAAAATTATTGATATTTACATTAGGTTTGTCTAAAATGTTGCGGTATACAGCTTTTGATAATTCAGGATGAGTTCAATAGAAATTAAAGATTTCCCTGTCCACGTAAAACTCACTTTTCAAAAAGGATTGAGATGGTATAGGTATAGACTTCTAATGAGTGACTAAAAAAGAGACAGAGAAAATATTAAATCAAAAGAGGCAAATTTCTTGACCTTTAAGTTTATGAAAGATTCCAGGCACTTTCAAAAAGCATGTTCCACTAGATACATTTTAAACTTGTAATAAAAACTCTAAATTATCATAATTACCTATGAGTTGGTACAACTGATGCAAGTGAAAGTCAGACGTAAAAAAGGAAACCATTTTGATGATATAAAGACACTCAAAATGAATTATTTTTAATAAGCAGGAAATCATTGATGAGTATATTTCAGGAAATCATTGATGAGTATATTTGTCAAAATGTTAAAAAAAATTAGAGAATCAATTAGCTAGTATAGTTGTTTGTTTTAATTTTTTAAAATTTATTTTATTTTATTTTTTTTAATTTGCCAGAGTGCATGCACTTGTGAGAGAGTCAGACAGTGAGTTGGAAAGTGACAAAACAATCCCCCATGGGAGATGGCCATGCTGAAATCCCTTCTCCATTTCTCCTTTCAGGATATTGGGTATGCACACATTGTACAAGGCATGTTTTACAAGCTGCTAGGTTCAGGGCTCAAACTGCGCAGTTGGCCATTTGGGATCCAGCCACCTTAACCTCCACACCACCTGCCAGTCCAGTACGTTATAATTTAATTTAGGCAGACATGATATTTATTTAGTGTTTTCAGAAGAATTTTAATGCCAGAATTTCTAAATAAGGCACTATATATAAAGTTACAGAAGAAATGCCAAATTTATTTAGAGAATAAATGGATTTTGGATATTTTGAAATCACTCAGCTATAAACAGTCCATATTTTTACATAGGGATATGTTTTTACCTATTTACTTAAGTTCCAGAAGGATACTATTTGGTGATTTTTTTTTTTATTACCCTGATTTTATGTACCATATATACATAAATTAATAAAATGTTATTTCTTTTCAAATAGTCTGTAATTCAGCATTTTGCACTGATTTAAGGCTTTTCTCCAAATAAAGTCAAAGAGCCATCCTGATTGTGTGTGTGTGTATAGTATTTTAGACAGGATCTCTTTGTGTCACCATTGTCCTGCCTCAGCCTCCCAAGTAGCTGGAAGAGCCATCCTTATTGATACTGTGGATGGAGGCAAATACAATAGAAAGCATGTTTCCAGCCTCACAACCAGAGTTTAACTTAATCCCAGGGTTACTGATACTATTTAAGTGACTTGGGTCTGGAGCTATTCTGATTAAATATTTTTAGTCCCTAACTGGCTCCATTGTTTTAGTAATGAGCTGGTTCCGGAGTTTCTCTCTCTTTACCTCATTGTGGCTAAGACAGATCCCTCTACCAAGACAGATCCCTCTACACCACCTCTAATTTGTGAAGTCCTCAAAGGCTCAGGTTGATGTGGGAAAATCAAAGGGTCTGTCTGAAAAATATTGCCATTAACATTAGCTTAACGAAAGAGAATGAGAGAAAGAAAATCAAAGGGCCTAGAAAATTTATTTTTTAAATAACAAAATATCAAGTAAATTATTTAGCAATATATTTTGTTTTTACTGAAAGTCTTACTAAAAATGTTCTATAGTTCAAATTTATTCTTGGCTTATTTATTTGACAGTGCCACATCCAAACATAGGCAATGTAGTTCAAATAGTTTTTCCTTTAAAAAATCTTTATACTACCTAAGTACTCTAGGCAAAAAGAATACCCTCCAAGGTAAGAAGGTGGGAAATTATAGGGTATGTTTATTAAGCAGTTCATTATTTAACAGAATGCAGGCTACATGTAGGAGAATAATAGGAAGGAAGGGCAAGAAAAACAGGTCCGGGCTATATCCTGAAGGACCTTGACTGCCAGACTAGGGATGACCTTGAATGTATATCAAATTTACAAAATAAAAGATATTCCTACAAGTAAATAACGCTGCATTTTAATTTTTAAAAGGCAAGGCATCTTGCTTTAGTTTTTCAAATGTGATCTATTTGTATCAAGTGAACTTTAATAAATATGTTTGTAATAAAGTTTATAAATTCGTAATTTGTTAAACTTCTAAAAAAACGAGTAGAATCTTCATTTCCATTGATTTTTTTAATTCCAGAGGATGTGTGTGCATGTATGCCCAAGAGAGGGGGTGGGGAGAGAGAGAGAGCACTTCCCCACCCAGTAAGACCTGGTCATTCCTTAATCCTTTTTATTTGAATTCCGTATCACATCAAGATCCTGGGCAGGCTTGTACCTAGTGCGTTTTTTCAATCCAACAGAGCCAGGACTTGTACCCTTGGCTAGCCATGTGGGATGCAATTTCCTCTATACAACCCCCTAACCACTGTGCCACAGGACTGATTCTCCATTGAATTTGGAAGTGTCTCCAAAAATATTACATAACTGTTTTTCTCTGGTGCTTTCTGAGCTTTTTAATTACTCACAAAACATTTGTAATTCTTTTGTTTCTAAAAATATAATATCAACAAACTTGCCATGATTTATTCTTTTGTGTTTACAGATTATTACTACATTTGATATGGTAAAAGCTATTTTGAAGTGCTCATTTTATTATATTTCTACTCCAATTTAGCTATAGCGTGAATCCATGTCATTTTATGTCAGCATAATTGGGAGTCCAGTCAGAATTTAAGAAGTCCAATTCCTATTGTAGTCAACTGTGAATACCAAATCAGTATAATTGTATATTGCTCTATGGAAATCTGTGTTTAAATGCAATGATATGAGTAATTATTAGTATAATTAGGGAAAGGGGCATTAGTTATTTATTAATTAACAATGACAAATGCAACAAACTTTTTAAAAAATAACTATTTCTTTAATTGTGACTATTATTATTATTGTTTGTTATAGGGCATGTGTGCTCACCAGAGAGAGAGAGAGAGAGAGGGAAAGTGAGAAAGCAAGCCACCAGGTCCAGGACTCTAACTGCGATAGACCATGTGGGAGTCGAGTGCCTTAATCACCATGCCACCTGCTGGCTCTGCAACAAACTTATTTATTTATGCCTTATGAATAAAAGAGTGAAATGTAAGGTGACGTTTTATGTGCAAGATCTTAAAGCATTGAGTGTCCTTGAAGTTAGGGACTGTCTTTTCTGTGTTTTTGTACAGCTCTCAGTACACTTTTGGTGCTTAATTGATGTTATATAATACCAATAACTACGTGAATTTTTAGATCTTTTTTTCAAAAGGCTTGTGTAAAATTCGGTTAATGTATAATGGTTGGTTTGAAGCTATCATGTAAAATCTGCCTTTCTCAATATTATTAAAAACAAACTGAAAAATGTGAAAAAGTTCAATTTCCAATATGTTTCAGATATATAAAATGTTACTAAAAAAGTGAATGATTTGCTTAAAAATTACAAACATGCATCCCAAAGAGTGGCATCTCCTTCAAAGTAGTCACTCTGATGGGCTCATTTACTTATACTACAATAATAATGTTGCAATTACTGATATTGTTTTCATTTTTAAAGTTCACTTATTTATTTCTTCTGTGAGAAACAAAGAGAGGCAAGCACTGCCAACAGTCTTTATACCTCAGTGCATCCCCAGTTTCAGCCAGCAAAGACCATAGACAAGCAAGCGCTCAGCGTGTAACAAAGAGGTCTTGGGATGCAAAATCAGGACTTTGCTATAGGGCCTCAGCATTGTGGAGCACTTGCGTTACTGCAGCTGGCCTCATATTACTTCTTAAATCACTCATTTATAATATCCTTGAAGCCGTTGCGCATTGTTTTGAATATCCTCGAAGAAGCAAATCTTCGTATTTGAAAGTAAATGTGATATCTACATGTATCTAAAAATCACTTGGAGACAAATGTGTTCTGTAATTAAACTGAATGATACCATAATGATACCTATTTTCTTGATGATACATACGAAGGCAATTCCACAAAAAAAGAAAAATCCCACAATATTTTGAGTATAATTTACATCAGTGTATAACCTTCCAAGGTGACTACTTCAGAATACAACATTCGTATGAATTTAATCTTGTTGTATTCAGTATTCATCAACTGCTGACTTTGTTCCAGCCTAGTTAATGAAGGCGTTCAGTCTACAGGTATAGCTCCCCACTGCCTCTCACCTAATGAGAATCAAGATAGAATTCTTTCCCAACTAACTGATAGGGATTTAGAATTAATATGCTTTCTCTAAATCCAGTATCCTGTGTACCCACTAAAACATAACCTTCCTTGATAATCTCCACTGTGTTCAGGTGACATGAGAAAGCCCCTGATGCAACACCTGGTTTGTTTTCTCTTTTCCAGCTGGAATTTTGAGCCCTACCCTATTCTGAACCTTTAGTTTCCAACTCCCTCATAATCCTCAAGAACTAGACTCTCTTTTACTCCCCATCATGGGTCAAGGTCTTTCACTCTAAATAGGCCTCCCTGTTATCACAACTATTTAACCTTTCTTCCTTGAAGAAACAAACTGCTGACATGTCCCTGCCAAACAGATAAGACCACAGGAATAGCAACTCTGACTGCTCCCTCAAACATGATACTTGGATTTTCTGAATACCCTTCTTATAGGCTAGCTTTACTGATCCTGGTTTATTGTCCTCTCAGCAGCCCACCATTGAGCTCTCAGAAGCCTCATGATCAGCTATCTATGAGTATTGGTACTAGGTGCCAATATTTTTACATTATATACATTTTATAGAGCTTTTTAATATTTTAGCAAACTCTTTCACCTACACTGTATAATTTGACCATTCCAAAAATTTTATGAGTAAGTAATGCTAGTATAATAAGCCATTTATCTTATATTTGGTTTGTAAATGTCTCATTTGTACAATTTTAGCTCAAAATACTACTTACATCATTGCATCTGGCACCTGGATGCATTTTTTTCCTTTCAATGCCAAAGGTAAAAAAAAAAGTTTCAATAAACTTTTTGCTTTTACTGTTAGGTAAATATTTAATGAACACATAATCAACTAGGAATTTTAAAATGTAAATAGGAGCCTCTTTGTTTAATTTAATATGTGTCAATTATTCATTTCCATAGCAGACTAACAGATCATACTGTGTGAGAAGATTGTTTTATCACCTTTTATTTCACCTTTTCCAATTTAATGAGTTTCCAATGTAATGAGTTTTATCATTAACTTATTCATCATCATTATTAGAAGTGATATTCATGCCTAGCAAAATTAAACTTTTAAAGAACTAATAATAGCTAACATTTGTTGAGTGTTTACTATGTGCCAGGCACTGTTCCAAGCTCTTTTACGTGTATTAAGCTACTTAATCCTTTTAACAGCACTAAGAGATAGACACTTTTATAATACTCATTTTACAAATAAAGAAAATTAGGTCTTGAGTTAAAACAATGTGCCGAAATCACAGAGCTAAGAAGTAAATGATGGATACAAATGCAAGCGGTGTAACTGCCGAACTCTTCACCACTTTGATTGACAGCCTCTATGCTAGAGGTACAGAGCAATTCAATATTTAACATCTATGATAGGTATTAAGATCAATTTTGTGTTTAAAAAGAAATTAAAAATAATTGTAAAACATAATAAGAAAGTAGAAGATTTGTAAAACAGTGTTTGCATGGAGAATTATTTTGAAAGATGACTATACTAGTACACGTTTGAGAATTCCTTTGTATTACTGTTCCATGCACAATGCAAAAATCTTTGTGGATCATTTAATAAAAGTTCTAATATGTCTTGTAAGTTAATTTTATAAAGTAATTTTTTTAAAAAAAACATAAGCAAATGGGCCAGCAGGTTGCATGGAAGTTAAGGCTCTGAATCCCATATGGCTGATTCAGCAGTTTTTGTCCTAGATCCTGTGACTCGAGAATCATATTGGGTACATGTACATGAGTGCCCAAAGTCCCAAGAGGAGACTGGAGGAGAAGAGATTGTGGCACGACTATTCCTCCTGAGGGGTTATTTCTCACTTTCTGTCTCTCTCTTTCTTTTTCTCTCTCTGGCAAGCACATGCTCTCTCTCACAAATAGTGAGAAGAAAAAAATAAAAAAGCAGAAGTTTAGAAAAAAATTCCTGTTATATTTATGCCCGAATCACTAACAGTAAGCCCAATTCAGGTAACTCATTAAAGTCTGATATTTCTAAGATTTTTAAAGATCCTAAATTTCTTATTCTTAATACAACTGAAGAGATTATTTAAAAGATTGATATCTGGATGGTAGGAATACAGGTAGTTGTAATTTTCTTCTTTATATATATATATATATATTAGGTTTTTACCATAAGACACATGCACTCACTGGAGAGAGGCAGAGAGAGGGAAAATGAGAAATCACTGGGTGTGAGATTCAAACCACGGGGTTCAGAACTCAAACCACAGTCAGCCACGTGGGAGTCCAGCGCCTTAAGCACCACACCACCTGTTGACCCCCTTATTTATACTTTTAATGTATTATTTCCTAAACTTTCCACAATAAACTTAGAGCTTCACTGTTATAATCACAAGACAAGTATTTCACATGTGTGACCTTTCACTGAAGTCAATAAACCAACCCATTAGAGTTCTCAAATGGCAATACAATGCTAGGCATCATCAAGGGTTAATTAAGAATTGACTAAAGTAAAAGGTACAGGCCTGACTTAGACAAAAGTGAGTAAGGGTCATCAGGGCACATTCCCCAAGCAACATCTTTTTCAGTTCACTCAATGAAACATACAGCCTAAACAGCATATAAAAGATAGAAAAAAGAGAGAGATAATCTTAAAAAAAAAAAACACATTCCCAAATAGTGATACATAATCTACATGATGTACATATATTTTCTCTAGAGGTAGGGCTAAAAAATCTTTTAAACAACTCTCCCAAGTGATTCTTAAGCAAACTAAAACCTGAGAATTATTCTTGCGAGATTGAATGCAAAGTTTTAGTAAGGAAGACTGAATGTTTGAGTTTACTTGCTGCCCCACGTCTCTGAGTTAGAAAAATACACATACTTGAAGAAATTTACAAGGATTTTTCAAAGAATAAGAGTCTACAAAGTGCCTGGGAAAGAAGGGAAATAAAAGCATTTTTTTTTAAAAAGTTTGTGTCTTAAAGAAAAGAAAAAAGTGAAAATATCTCTTTCTGATTATCTTCTTCCTCAGAATATGGAATCTGAAACTACAGAAACTGAAAATATGGAGACGGAAAACACAGAATCTGAAAATATGGAAATTGAGGCTATTACTTCAGTTTCTGCTCTGCAAGCCCTCTCTAAACTACTCAATACTGAAGAAGAGGATCCTTTTGACTTTGAACAGGTGGCCAGATACTTAAGAGATGAATTAGTTCTTTTCATGGGATGCTGTGGAACTGTATTTGAACAACTTGTTCCCACCTTGCTGTGGGAGCAGGGCTGTGTCATCTGATATAGTCACAGGAGACTGCAGAGCTGATTATTCATGAGAGTATAACCTCTAGTACATTTCTAGCAAACATAATTATATTTTTTCTAAACCACCTGAACACTGAATAGGAAAATCGTTCTGTAACTATGGTAGCAATAGCCACATTTCAAAATGTTTGTCATTTATATTTATGGCCAAAGAATGCTTGACAACCCTTGCAAAGAGTGTTCACTAAGACTGTTTTAGCCTAGATAATATTTCTATGAGACAAATATTGTTGATGCTACTGTATTAATTGGACCCCAAGCACTAGTCTCTTAATTTTTTGAAATTTCTCTACATGCAAAAACAGAATAGAAAATATTTTGAGCCAAATTGCAAGACAAACTAGCTTCAGCTTACTTAAATTGAGTTCCCTGTACATGCTCAAATAGAGCTATGCAGTCTAATTAGTTGAGTAGTATTTGGGGTCAGGACAGGTAATGACAGCAGGGCTTGCAGCAACAGGATGGACTTAATTTGGGGTAGAAGAGTTCCTGAATTGACCCTAGCCACTTTAAGGTTACAGTGTACTTTTACATAACTCCTTGCTTTCCATTCTCCTACCCTTTAAATATCAGTGAAACCTGGCTGTCAGATGATAAGACAAACAAAATTTGGGGCAGAAATCCCATAACAGAGTATCTTGATGTGCATAAAATTGTTTTAGTGAAGTTTTTGTGATTATGTCCAGATTACCATAAATAAACTATCTTCCATGAACATACAATATTGGTTTACTTCTCCCAAAATTCTCTTTTTGCTACAATGTGAAAAAACAAGTATATTCATTTTTTCTTTTTCTTTTCTTTTTTTTTTTTGTGAGGTTTTTACCATAGGGCGTGTGTGCTCACCAGAAAGACAGAGAGAGACAGAGAGATGGAAAGCGAGAAATCATGTCCCCCCCCGCCCCCGAGGGGATCTTGTGCATACATGCACAAGTGCTCAGTGTGAGTTTAAGTCACCGGGTCTGGGACTCGAACCACGGTTGACTACATGGGAATCCAGCGACATAACCATTATGCCAACTGCTGTTTTTTTTTTTTCCATAGGCTATGTGCACTCATCAGAGAGATAGAGAGAGACAGTGAGAGGGAAAGTGAGAAATCACTCCCCAGGGAGTGTGGCCATGCCACAATGCCCTCTCCTCCATTCTCCTCCTGGAATTTTGGGCATGCATGCACACATGCATAGTGTGATTTTCAAGCTGCTAGGTCTCGGACGCAAACCAATTGGCCATATAGGAGTCCAGTGCCTTAGCTGCCACACCACCCACTGGCCCTGAACAAGTATATTCTTACTAGGCTCAAATTCAGTGACTCATATGGACACTGAGTTGAGTTTCTATCCTCCAGGAAGAACTTAGATGAAATAGAGCCTAATTAAATCAAATATGAAATCAAAATAAATGTATAGAACAGAGGAACTGAGTCAGTTCAGAGTCAGGATTAGGAACTAAGGAACTAGGAAGTTTTAGTCAAGGAAAAGTCTTAGTAGAGGCCAAATAAATAAAGAAAAACAGGACATTAATAACAACATTGAATATATGCTACAAATGGGACACAGGAGAAAAGGTTATGAAGTTGGAAAGGCAAGTTCTATGCTGCTACTTCTGTTCAAATAGCAGAATGATAATTTTTCTGGAGCCTACATCCTGGGAAAGGTAGAAATATGCAATATAGAAAAAGTATATTAAGTGCTTGAGAAACAGTGATCTTGAATAAAGTGAAGTGAAACTTGCAACTGAAGCACATTCAGAGATAAGGATTTATCCCATTATGAAGTCTGCTCTCTTTGGCATTTATATTTGGAGATGTTTATTTGCAAATAAAGGTGTTCCTGGGAGGAAAAATGAGTGCTATGTAACAGAGACTAATGTCATTTTACTGGATTATAGAATTTATAAAGGAGAATTAGTAATGTATGATTCTACATATCTGGGCAATTTTGAGATAGTTGGTCATTCAGACACTACAGTACAGATATCATTAGATGTATAGAATTAAAGTATCAGCACAGTGGAAGAATAATTAATGTTTCTAATGAACTATTAAATTTTCCAGGAGAGAAACTGTTTTTCATTTTTTAACATGTATTAATCTTGGTAACTGCAGAATGATTGCAAGAGTGATGTGTTTTTGAAAATAACACCTGAAAACAGAAGATAACTGTTGCATACACATTGGTTCATTTACACTATACTACCCCTCTTCTACACGAATTGTTAAGAATCTGAGAGACTGAGAAGAGAGTGTGTGTCTATTATTTTTCAAACTCGTGAAGGGATCGTAAGACCTGTGGGGAATAAGATTCACTACTCTTCGCAGACATTTTAACAAGGATGTTCTAACTCTCTTACATATTGCTAAGTGGCATGAATTGCAGTGATAAATTGCTCAGATAATTGGCTGTGGATTCATGGTAGAAACTCAGATGATGTTCTTACAGAAAACAATTGCCAGATGGTTTTTAATGTTTTTATTATCCTATTCCATCTTTTCACTTGAAATTTTTATTTTTAATTATTTATTTTCATTAAGTTAATAAATTAAAACTCCCCTCTGTTCTGCTATGGAAAGCATACCAATTTTTGTCAAAAATCATCAAGAATTTTTACCTACTGATTTTAATGTTCTGTGGAAGGAGCCACTCGACAAAACAAGAGGCCCTTAATGTTCCCGGATATGCTTTATCCTGATTGACTGTTAGTGTTTTGATGATTAATATAATTTAAGAAAAGTACTACACATTTGTATGACCTTACTGCTTAAAAAGAGAAATTAAAATGTCCAGAACAATGTCTTGGGATTAAAAAAAAAAGCCTATAACATCTTAACCGCAGACATAGCACTTTTGAAACTTCTTTTTGGAAAGGAATAGTTACTGTCTCAGACACTGTTGAAATGTTATAGATTAATTTCTGATTTATAACTGTTGGAATAGTTTAGCATAATAAAGACCCAGGTGAGCTTTTCCACCAGCTTTCAAGGACAGACACTACTCTCCTTGCATGAATAGGACATTTTAACTCTGGTATATGTCTGAAGTCATAGGAGATAAGGGCAGGAGCCTGAGAAAGCAGAGCTAGAAGTGTTAGTTTGCCAGAATTCGAGGAGACAAAAATTTTTTGACTGCCAACAGTGAAGTTAATTGGAAACACAGAGTATGAAATTAGCAAAAATAATTAGTAAGAAATTCAGATTTTCTTGAAATATCAAAGAGTCCCTAAGAGGGACCGAAGAAGTGGCAAGTATATTCATTTTTTCTTTTTCTTTTCTTTTTTTTTTTTGTGAGGTTTTTACCATAGGGCGTGTGTGCTCACCAGAAAGACAGAGAGAGACAGAGAGATGGAAAGCGAGAAATCATGTCCCCCCCCGCCCCCGAGGGGATCTTGTGCATACATGCACAAGTGCTCAGTGTGAGTTTAAGTCACCGGGTCTGGGACTCGAACCACGGTTGACTACATGGGAATCCAGCGACATAACCATTATGCCAACTGCTGTTTTTTTTTTTTCCATAGGCTATGTGCACTCATCAGAGAGATAGAGAGAGACAGTGAGAGGGAAAGTGAGAAATCACTCCCCAGGGAGTGTGGCCATGCCACAATGCCCTCTCCTCCATTCTCCTCCTGGAATTTTGGGCATGCATGCACACATGCATAGTGTGATTTTCAAGCTGCTAGGTCTCGGACGCAAACCAATTGGCCATATAGGAGTCCAGTGCCTTAGCTGCCACACCACCCACTGGCCCTGAACAAGTATATTCTTACTAGGCTCAAATTCAGTGACTCATATGGACACTGAGTTGAGTTTCTATCCTCCAGGAAGAACTTAGATGAAATAGAGCCTAATTAAATCAAATATGAAATCAAAATAAATGTATAGAACAGAGGAACTGAGTCAGTTCAGAGTCAGGATTAGGAACTAAGGAACTAGGAAGTTTTAGTCAAGGAAAAGTCTTAGTAGAGGCCAAATAAATAAAGAAAAACAGGACATTAATAACAACATTGAATATATGCTACAAATGGGACACAGGAGAAAAGGTTATGAAGTTGGAAAGGCAAGTTCTATGCTGCTACTTCTGTTCAAATAGCAGAATGATAATTTTTCTGGAGCCTACATCCTGGGAAAGGTAGAAATATGCAATATAGAAAAAGTATATTAAGTGCTTGAGAAACAGTGATCTTGAATAAAGTGAAGTGAAACTTGCAACTGAAGCACATTCAGAGATAAGGATTTATCCCATTATGAATTCTTCTCTCTTTGGCATTTATATTTGGAGATGTTTATTTGCAAATAAAGGTGTTCCTGGGAGGAAAAATGAGTGCTATGTAACAGAGACTAATGTCATTTTACTGGATTATAGAATTTATAAAGGAGAATTAGTAATGTATGATTCTACATATCTGGGCAATTTTGAGATAGTTGGTCATTCAGACACTACAGTACAGATATCATTAGATGTATAGAATTAAAGTATCAGCACAGTGGAAGAATAATTAATGTTTCTAATGAACTATTAAATTTTCCAGGAGAGAAACTGTTTTTCATTTTTTACCATGTATTAATCTTGGTAACTGCAGAATGATTGCAAGAGTGATGTGTTTTTGAAAATAACACCTGAAAACAGAAGATAACTGTTGCATACACATTGGTTCATTTACACTATACTACCCCTCTTCTACACGAATTGTTAAGAATCTGAGAGACTGAGAAGAGAGTGTGTGTCTATTATTTTTCAAACTCGTGAAGGGATCGTAAGACCTGTGGGGAATAAGATTCACTACTCTTCGCAGACATTTTAACAAGGATGTTCTAACTCTCTTACATATTGCTAAGTGGCATGAATTGCAGTGATAAATTGCTCAGATAATTGGCTGTGGATTCATGGTAGAAACTCAGATGATGTTCTTACAGAAAACAATTGCCAGATGGTTTTTAAGGTTTTTATTATCCTATTCCATCTTTTCACTTGAAATTTTTATTTTTAATTATTTATTTTCATTAAGTTAATAAATTAAAACTCCCCTCTCTTCTGCTATTGAAAGCATACCAATTTTTGTCAAAAATCATCAAGAATTTTTACCTACTGATTTTAATGTTCTGTGGAAGGAGCCACTCGACAAAACAAGAGGCCCTTAATGTTCCCGGATATGCTTTATCCTGATTGACTGTTAGTGTTTTGATGATTAATATAATTTAAGAAAAGTACTACACATTTGTATGACCTTACTGCTTAAAAAGAGAAATTAAAATGTCCAGAACAATGTCTTGGGATTAAAAAAAAAAGCCTATAACATCTTAACCGCAGACATAGCACTTTTGAAACTTCTTTTTGGAAAGGAATAGTTACTGTCTCAGACACTGTTGAAATGTTATAGATTAATTTCTGATTTATAACTGTTGGAATAGTTTAGCATAATAAAGACCCAGGTGAGCTTTTCCACCAGCTTTCAAGGACAGACACTACTCTCCTTGCATGAATAGGACATTTTAACTCTGGTATATGTCTGAAGTCATAGGAGATAAGGGCAGGAGCCTGAGAAAGCAGAGCTAGAAGTGTTAGTTTGCCAGAATTCGAGGAGACAAAAATTTTTTGACTGCCAACAGTGAAGTTAATTGGAAACACAGAGTATGAAATTAGCAAAAATAATTAGTAAGAAATTCAGATTTTCTTGAAATATCAAAGAGTCCCTAAGAGGGACCGAAGAAGTGGTTGCCCCTGTACACATGGTATAATATCGGTTGTACTTAGCTGGAGTTCATTCTTGTATTTGTGAGTCAGGGTCAGTAGTGTAGGGGTGTGAACACTTATGCAGAAAATTGCAAAATAAACTTCTACTTCTATGAAGACTGAAGTGGCTCAGCATGTATTTGACACTATTAATTAATTGTCATGAGGCACTGGGGTAGAGAAGTGTTTCCTGCTCACAGTGAAAAGAAGTAAAAGCAGTTATCAAGGCTTTTGAATGGATCATTTAAAATCTAAATACTTAGCTTCTATTTAATGGCTAGTTTTTATTTCTGTAAAACTTTTCCATACTTCTGTCCCTCATCTAACTATGACCAGATACTGCCAAAACTCCAAAGTGTTGATACTTTTATACTAATACTTGGTTCTAACCTTCATAGAGATGAATATGGCTCATTCACTTATCCCCAGGGATACATGATTCACTGAGCTGGAACTGAAGATTTAGTCTGACCAAAGATCAATTCTACTCTGGAGTCTATTAAACAAAATACTTTTTAAAAGGACAAGGATAGCACATTCAAAAACGTACTAGGCATTTATCTCTCTGTTGTATAACAATGATGTTTAATTAAACTGAAAAGCTCTGAGGCTTTTTTGAATGGAAAGCTTATCAAATTCAAAAGTGTTAGTAGTCATTCAAATATTATAGTAATTACAGAACGTTGGACCTTTCTTCTTCTCCCTCAGTCAAATTGTTCATCTACTGTTGGAGCCATGGGTCCTGGGAATATTGGACCACCGAAAGTAGAAAGCCTCAAAGGTAAGGTGTTTTTTAAAAAAATTATTGATTTAATTTTATTTATGATTATTACCTTTTAATTTTCTATAGGGCACACGTGCTCACCAAAAAGGGACAGAAAAAGAAAGAGAGAAAATGAGATAACAAGCTGCCAGATCCAGGACTTGAACTGCAGTCAGTCATGTGGGAGTCCAGTGCCCTTACCAGCACACCACCTGCTGGCCTTGGTAAGTTTTTTAATAAACCAGTATGGATCAATATAATAAATATATCTTTTCTTTGATAGCAAAGTTATAAAGAGATTAATACAAATTAACACTAGTACTTATTAAGATGAACTAAATAACAATGCATTGTATACTCGAAAATTGCTAAGAGTAGATACTATGTGTTCTCGCCACACAGGTAAGTCTAAGGTAATACATGTGTTAATTAGCTTGAGTTAGCCAGTTCACAATATATACATATTTCAAAATATCATGTTGTACATGTAAATATATAGAATTTTATTTGTCAATTAAATTTTGAAAAGAAAGAAATGATGTAAAATAAACATGGAAATGATGAACAGCCATTTACATATAAAGATGCTGTTTTTACTCTACTACTGAAGGTAAGTATTTTTCATAATAATGGAAGTTACCTTAAATTTACCAATTTACCTTAAATTGTCTACATTTTTTTGGCGTATTTTATGAGATGGAAGACTAAGAAAGTTGATGTGATTAAATTGTTTTTATATTTTAATTTTTCAAAGGTTTTTGCCAGAGAAGAGAGAGACAGAGAGGAGTAGTGAGAGGGAAAGTGAGAAATCACCCTTGGAGGGAAAGTCATGCCACAACTCCTTTTTCTCCATTCTCCTCCTGGAATTTTGGACACGCACACACGTGCACCTGGTGTAGTTTTCAAGTCTGCAGAGCTGGGACTCAAACCACTGGGCCATGGAGGAGTTCAGAATCTTAACCATTATACCACCTGCTGACCCCATCTTTTTTTTTTTTTAATGTCACCAAGATTTTCCTTCACCTTCTACCCTCATGTATTCTGGCAAGTTCTCAGAATTCATTAATTTATTCATTCAATAATTGTTTATTGAGAACTTATTATGTAGCAGATGGTAGATCATCTCTGAGACTATAGTGGCTGGAGATCAATATAGAGAGAGTCCCTACCCTGATTGACATACTAGACTTTTGGAGGAGAAAATAAAACTAATAACTACACAATTTTATTTTATGATGAAATGCTTATAAATTAAAGTCCATTGGGCTACTTATAAAATCACAGGTCTAACAAACGAGAATAAATAAATTTTAAAATGTTTTCCAGCATTTTGGTCTATACATTTTCACAGAGTTGAACATTTCATAAATCTTTAAAAATTTAATTCTGCAGTTCATGAACAGAGTTACTAGAGAATGGACAGAGAGAAGTGAATTGCATCCATCAATTTAGCTAATTATGAAAGATATTATCTGGGAAAATGTTTAAAATAATGGCTAAAATGAGGTCTGAGGATGGTTTTTAAATATCAATTATCATTGCTGTACATACTCAAGAGGCTATTTGCCTTAGTTGAGAGATATTCGCTCCATGGCAGACTAGTTCAATTCTGAATATATTTCTGTGCTGCCTGTATTTCTGATAATGTACATCTAATAATCTCTAAATTCTGAGGGCAATGAGTCATGTGTAAAATGTTAAATATAAATTTGTTTTTAGGCTTTGCAAAGCTTACGCTATATAGATAGAAGCAGATAAATTTTAAAAGAATTGGCAGTATTGTAGACCTGACAATTGGGTACACTTTGGGGAATACTTAAAAGGACTCAAAATAATGTTCTGCACCAAATACGAGTCTCCATTTGATTCTATAATAGTTATAACAAATGTAAACTGAGTTTTTAGAAGCTTACTACAACCTATCTACTTTTTTTTTTTTTTTTAGTTTTTTACCTTAGGGAGGGAGCTTTACTTGGAA
>NW_006199577.1:735701-761933 GCF_000334495.1 Tupaia belangeri chinensis
AAGCTTCCTCAACCTTTCTTCTTTTTTTTTTTTTTTTTAGATTTTTACCATAGGGAGAGAGCATTCACTGGAGAGTGACAGACACAGTGAGAGGGAAAGTGAGAAATCATACCCCAGGGGGTGGGGATGGCCACAGTGCAATCTCTTCTTCTCCATTCTCCTCATTGGAGTTTGGACATGCAGATACACACATTCAGTGTATCCTTCAAGCTGTCAGGTCTGGGACTTGTACTATGGAGATGCCCATGTGGGATCCAGTGCCTTAACTACCATGCCAGTTGTTGCCCCCCCCCCATCTACTTTTAAATATTTAAAGATGGCATTTAGGAATCCAAGTACATACTCTACCATGCATAAAGAACAAATGATAGAATATCTTTTTTTTTTAAGTTTAGATCTGCATGAGGAAATACTGAGTTCAAAATGATTGTTGTATCCACTGTTTTCAGTTTTTTTTAATTGATAGTATTTTTTCAGAATTATGTCTTGATCACATGGAAAGGGGGTCAAAAGATTTTTTTTAATAATAAGACACAGTGCAAGATAAGGTATTTTGATCCAAATCAGATTGTGTTTGATTTGTTATTTTATTAAAAATATTTACATATGGTCCTATTTATATTTCTGAACAAAACATGTAATATTTCTTTGGAGAGAGAAAAGGAAAGACTGGAAAGATATACATCAGACTGCTAACATTGATTATTGCCAGGTAACTGCATTGTAGATTATCCTATTTTTTTCCTTTTGCTAATGTGATTTTCCAAATTTTCCTACAATTATTATTACAATTCTACAGTGTTTTGGTTCTTTACTGATAAAAAACATTTTAAGTCAGTTGTTATTAACCTAGTTTGTTTTGACCAAAAAACACATGAACGATCACAAATAATGCTTTACTTCAATTATCCCAACCAGTATGAAGAACAAGAGCAATTTAAAGGAAGAAAACAGGCTTTACCTTTATATTCCCTCTTTCCAGTTATCCCTCAAACTATTGATGAAAACGAGGACATCTGGAATCCAGAAGAAGTTCCAGAAGGAGCAGAGCATGATGACATGTGTGATGACAGAGAAATCCCAGAGTAAGTCAAATAAAGTCAGGAATGTGTTAGGAGTTTAAGTTAGATGTGTCATCTGATATCATTCCATTTTTGACAATATTCATAAATTAACTTATACTGCATGAAAGATAAAACTGTGGTGACACACCGAAGGCATATATAATTGATTTTTTTTTCTTCTGGAGCAGAAATAAATAATAAAACATAAGACCTTCCTTTCAGTTAGTAACTGGTAGAAAATTAGAAATACAGTAATTTCCACTATAAATTTGTATTTAATGTCAGTTTATTTTAGAATGTAGAGCTAACAGTGTGAGAAAATTAGCCTATTAAATTGCAGGCATTCATACAGACTAAATTACAATACCATGTTTATGTGTCAAAGACCTGAATTTAATTACTCAATGTTTTACAATTCCAGTAAAAGACTATATTCTCTCTCCAAATAGTAATTATTATCCAGGCTTATTTACTAGATATCAAGGTTATACTTAGTGTTCAGTGTATTTTTTCAAACAGGATTCAAGCTTTTTTTTTTTGTAGTCTTTTTCAATACAATCGAATTATAAATATGAAATTTAGGATTATTATCATAACAAATCTTTCAATCTGACCAAAAAAATCCCTCTCATACTTTCTTTCTTTTTCTTTTTTTGTGGCGTGGCCAGGGGGGATGGCCACGCCGCAATCCCTTCTCCTCCATTCTCCTCTCGGGATCTTGGGCACGCACGCACATGTGCCTGGTGTGAGTTTTAAGCCACCGGGTCCGGGACGCAAACCGCGGTCGACTACGTGGGAGTACAGCGACATAGCCATTACGCTAACTGCTGGTTCCCATACTTTCTTTCTTTTTAAGAAAGATTTTTGTTACTGGGTGTATGCCCTCACCAGAGAGACAGAGAGAGACAGAAAGACAGAAAGTGAGAAATCATCCTCCAAGGGGGATGGCCATGCTGCAATCCCTTCTCCTCCATTCTCCTCTCAGGATCTTATGCATGCATGCACACACACCCCACGTGAGTTTAAAGCCGCTGGGTCCAGGACTTGATTCGTGGTCGACTGCCTGGGAATCCAGTGACATAATCATCACGTCATCTGCTGCTCCTTAATAAGTTACTGTAGGGCATATCCACTCAACAGAAAGAAAGAGAAAGTGAAGAAGCACTCCCACAGGGGGATGACCACACCACAAACCCTTCTCCATTCTCATCTTGGAATTTTAAACAGACATACACATGTGCCCAGCATGTTCCTCAAGCTGCCAGGTCCAGTACTTGAACTGCAAAGTTGGCCATGTGGGATGCAGCTGGCTTAACCACCACTCCACTGGCTGGCCCAACCCCACTCATACTTTTAAGTAACTTAAATTATATTTACATACATAGATGAAATTAATGGTTACTTAGACTAAGCTTTAAATACATGCATTTTAAAATAAATCTTGATTGGGACCAGCAGTTAGCATAATGGCTATGTCGCTGGACCCCCACGTAGTTGACCGCGGTTCGCATCCCGGACCTGGTAGCTTAAACTCACGCCGGGCGCATGTGCATGTGTGCCCAAGATCCCGAGAGGAGAATGGAGGAGAAGGGATTGTGGCATGACCATCTCCCCTGGGGGGTGATTTCTCGCTTTCTGTCTCTCTGTCTCTCTGTCTGGTGAGCACACGCGCCCTATAAAAAAAAAAAAAAAAGAAAAAAAAAAAACCTCTCCCCCCCAAATAAATAAATAAATAAATAAATCTTGATTGAATATTCAAAATAGCTGGAAACACAACATACTTACTAAATCGTAATATATTTTATAAATTATTAAAGACTTCTATAGCAAATGATCTGACAACTTTCCTAATTCTGACTATAAAACTATATAAATACTTAAAAAAAAAACTGCTTCTCTTTTTGATGTCAGTTCTGCAAACAGAAGCAATGGGAGGCAGAAGATAAATAATTGGAAAGAAATATCTAGCTTTTAAATAAACAATGTCAAAAAACCATAAACTTTATAAAAATATTAAAAGAGATTTTAAGACAACATATCTGTCCACATCTTAAAAATGAAGAGAGCAAATCTCAGGTTGTGCTTACACAATGCCCACACATCCATATGAAAGATAAGAATTAAGTCACTCATTTGTCATGCTATCTAATGAATGTCAAACATCCTTATCCAGCAAGCTTCAAATTTGAGTAAATTTTCACTTTTCATACTGATGTTTGATGTTCTGTAGATAGTACATACATGAAAGTTTCAAATGAATAACAACTCCAGTCAAGATATGAGGAAAATTGCTTTATTAAGATTTTTTAAATCTTTGTTTTCTACTGTATGAAAATACATTTCAAAATGTCCCGATGGGTAAAGAGGAGAATGAGTAAAGAACATGGACAGGTAGTTCACAAAAGAAGCACAAGTAGCCAAATAAAAAAATAACAAGGACCTGAGCTATAGCACTGGCCTTGGGGAGAAGTATGAGGGTATTCATTTGAGAGAGTTTTGAAGGAAGATTCGATATTTGATTAGTTATCATGGATGAGAGGAAAGTATGAAAGATGATGATGAGGCTACTAGCTTGATGAAATGGTGATGCCCCTAACTGTGATAGGGAATATAGGCAGAGGACAAGCAGTGAATTTCATTTTGGATAGGTTGACCCTGAGATACCTTTGGGTCATCCAAGCAAACCTGCATAGTAGGCAGTTGGAAAATTACATCTGGAGCTCTGGATACAAGGAGAAGATTAAGCAAGTCCATCTGGGAATCACAAGCATACCAATCAATCCCTTCTGTTTTATTTTAACCTTACTTCACCTTTGTAAATACTTGGTAGATGTTATAACCTATTAAAAGGAAAGTGTCCCATATCAAATAACTACTTATTGTTAGTCCTGTTCAAATGCAAAGAAATTTCATTTTTCATTTTAGGGAGTTCTTGTTTGCAAATGGTCAGAAGTTCAATCTAGTCCTTTAATCTTCCTATCTAGAGATGTACCATTTCCTCATCAGGGTACAATTAAACCGAATAAATATGAAGAAATGGTCTTCAAAACTTTATGGAAAATACATATTATGTAAAAATTATCATGGATTTCAATTTTTTTTTCATCAAAATAAGCATTCTTTGATTCCATTTTCTCCACAGAGTCTTTGGAGTCTTCTCAAAATTCTTAATTCTTATGTTTGTTTCAGAAACTGTTCTATCCCTAGGGTGTTTAAATTGAAGGGGAAGGAAAGAATTGTGAATTGCCATGTGTGGGGTGTAATAACAGGAAAATCTTTTATTGAACTGAGAATTCTGTAGGATTGGGTTCTAAAGCCTATAGCATAGTTGTGATGACTGCATTATCAGTGCTTCTACTGCAGAATTTTAGAGGTAGAAAAGATCATAGAGATCATTTAGTTCAAATCCACCTTTCTCATAAATCACCCAAATGGAAAAGCTTGAGACCCCAAGGTTTGTGACTTGACCAGAGTCACACAGTTAATGACAGATACAGTACTAAACTTAGGTTTTCTAACTTGACCCTGTCATTTAACTTAGCAGAGGATTTCTTCTGTCTCTCTCTCTCTCTCTCTTTTGCTTTAATTTGCTATACGGTGCATGTGCTCCACCAAAGAGAGAGAAACCACTCTCCCCCACCCCAGGGATATGACCAAACTACAATTCCCTTCTCTAAGAATTTTGGGAATGCACACACATATCTGTCTTGTTTTTCAAGTCTCCAGGTCTGGGACTCAAACTGCACAGTTGATCATGTGGGACCCAGTCACCTTAACCACCACCACAGACTGGCACCAGAGGATTTCTATTAACAATTATCCATCAAACCCTGGATTATGGGTTCAATACTTTGCTGAGCCATCATTTTCCAGAACTAGACCTTCCTTGTTTTCTTCTACTTTAATCTTAGAATCTTATTTCAAGTTCCTTCAATCCATTTTATTTGTATGGCCCAAAAAGAGTTAAGGTTTATTTTAGACAATTTATATATATATATGTATATGTATATATATATATATATACATATATATTTATATATAAAATGATAATACTGCTTTTCATTGTTTGGTATTTTGACTACACTTTTAGACTTCTATTTCTTTATATTCTACTACATACCCGAAAAACCACAAGCACATTATCATTTACTCCTTTTATTTTTTGCAATACCATGTCCTCATAAGTTTCTAGTTTTCTGTTCTGTTACAGAAAAGTGCTCTTTTATTTGAGTCTCTATTATCATTAACTGTTTTTTCAGATATGAGATTATATTCAAACAGCAGGTGGGCACTGAAGATATATTCCTAGGACTTACAGGAATGGACCCTTCAACTGCATGTTGTAAAGATCTAGTGGTAAGTCTCTCCTCCCTTCTCCATTTTCTATATGACTATTATAGCTCAACTGACTAACTATTGTATATATAATATTATAGGTGGGACCATTATCTGGTGTAGTGGTTAAGGCGCTGGACTCCCACATGGTTAACCATGTTTCAAGTCCCAAATCTAGTTGCTTGAAAATCATGCTGGGCACATGTGCATGCATTCCCAAGATCCCAGGAGAAGAACAGAGAAGAAGGGATTGCAGTGTGGCCATCCTCACTTGGAGAGGGTAATTTCTCACTTTCCCTCTCACTGTCTCTCTGGCAACTGCACTTGCCCTATGGCACAAACAAACAAACAAAAAGTATAGGTAAGGCTGTAACCTCTTTTAAAATAGTGATTACTCTGTTTCAGGAACCAGGGGAATAATGTGATAGACAGTTGATTATATTAATTCTTTCAATCCAGGAACATGGGATATCCTTCCACTTTTTTGTGTCA
Source organism: Tupaia belangeri chinensis (assembly GCF_000334495.1). NCBI lineage: Eukaryota > Metazoa > Chordata > Mammalia > Scandentia > Tupaiidae > Tupaia > Tupaia belangeri. Next base: position 741,593 of record NW_006199577.1, read on the forward strand.
TTTTCAATTTCTTTTTTTATCTTCTCGTAGTTTTCCTTGTGGAGGTCTTTAACTTCTTTGGTTAGATTTATCCCTAAGTATCTTATACTTTTTAGGTAATGCCAATTTTTAAAAGAAATATTTATTTGATTTTATTGATTATTATTATTATTATTATTATTATTATTATTTTAATAGTAATAATAATCAGAGGAAGAGAGAGGGGAAATGAAAAGGCAAACTACCAGGTCTGAGACACCAACCATGGTCTGTGACACCAACCATGGTCTGCCATGTTGGAGTCCAGTTCTTCAACCACCATGCCACCTGCTGGCCCACATTAAATATATGCATTTGATTGCATGATGCATCTTAACATCAGAAATATTAAAATGTGATAAAGGGTTTGTCTTGTGGCACAGCAGTTAAGTGCTATGCTCTTAGTAGAAGAGCTGGGGCTTCTTGGAACACATTTAAAAGATGCTGACCTAGTCTTTCCACCTTATAGTATGGTTGAAAAACTAATGTCAGGCTTGCAAGATATCAAATACAGTTGGCCCTCCATATCTGCAGGTTCTGCATCTACAGATTCAACCCACTCAGATTGGAAATATTTGGAAAAAATAAGAGATAAAAAATAATAATAGATGATAAAAATAATACAAAGAAAGAAATATAATAACTAGATAACATTTATACTTATTATTTATTATAAGTAGCCTAGAGAATATTTTAAATGTGAAGAAGAATGTGATCGGTTATATGTACTGTCATATCATATAAGTACTTGAGCACCTGCAGATTTTGATATCCTCAGGGGAAAATCCTGGAACAAATCCTCCATGATACCAAAGGACAAATGTACTCATTAATGGAAAAATAAAGAGAGCTAGAGGGCTTCTTCTTCCTAGGTAACATATGTTCTACTTCAAATCTCATTATTAGAAAGCCCCTATCTTATTTATTTTAAATTTATTTTAATTGTCCTCTTCATCCTCTAGTTATATTCTCCATCTCTCCCCATAATGCTCTACTGTAATGAGTTTTTATATACAAGAGGACTTCAAAAAGATCATGGAAAAAATGGAATTAAAGTACAAACTTATTTCGGTGCAAAAATTTTTTGAAAGCCATGCATAGTTTGTTCATAGTGCTCATTTTCCATGAAATTTTTGAAGACTCCTTATATATCTTTGAATACATACATATAATTTGCTATAATTTTTTAAATTCAACAAACATTAACTGAACACTTACTATGTGCCAGATACTATGGGGCAGATAGATACTAGATATACAGCGCTGAGAAAAATAAACAAGATTCTGTTTTTCTCATGGAAGTTGCTGTCAAGATATCAAGCAGTTTATAAGCCTCAGTGCAATAACAGCTACTAGGTGAGCTTGCCAGAATTTCATAGATTCATCCAATAAGGAAACAATAATCCCGAAGAGATATTACTTACAAAGACTGTGTTCGCAAGATCAGTGTGGTGTCAGTTTTCTGTATCCCTTTGTCCACAGATGATATTGAACCAAAATGGCCAGGCGACAGATGACAGTAAAGAGTGGGGCACTCTGGTGCTGAAGAGGCAACTCTAGACTGCAGCTAGCTGTTTTATAGTCTGTATCTGTACCCACAGGGAATGAAGTAGAAACTCCTAACTTCCTGGAGTCAGAAAGTAGGATGAGAAAATGTCTTATGGCAGCCTCCCGCAAGATAGGGAGCCTCCTACAAGGTAGAGAGGCAGATAAGAAAGAGCATAGAGGCAACTCCTTCTAAAACTATCTTCTCATGTTCTGGGAGAATCACAGGATGTTCTGCCAAGACTTGGGTTACACTGCAATTGAACATTGCCTACGTGGTCTATGTGGATAATGCAAGGTCACCAGAGTGCCCCAGTGGATCCATTTTTCTTCATTTACACTATATGAATAGATGTTTTCGTCCTAATTAGTTTCACTTAGCATGATGTAATAATAATAACAAACAATATATAATACTTATTAGGTTCCAGGCATTTCTTTAAGAACTTAACACATAGTAAAGTAATGTGAATCCCCACACAGTGATAGGTGCTATTGTTATCATATTGGGTCATCTAAAAAGTCATGATCCATTTTTGCATAGGAAAACAGAAAAATACATCATGACTTCCAATGATTTAATAACAATACATTTTTCATATGAGGTTACTAAAGCACAAACAAATTAAGTAACTCACTGAAGTCCACAAATCCAGAATCTGGCAAGTTTGAAATCAGGCTATTTGAACTTGATAGAAGTGTATATAAAGTAATATGAGTGAAAGAAGAAGTCTAAGCTGATTTCATGGTAAATGTGACATTTGATCTGAACATTTGAATAGTCACATATGGTTTGTCAGGCAGTAAAGGATACAAAGCTGTCCAAGCAGAGTGAATAGCATGAACTGATGTTTTTGGAGCCTCTGAATGCACTGGCATGGAGTAATATAGAAGATAAAACAGTGTTAAGTGGCTTAAAGCTAGTTGGCATGTCATATTAAATGTTATGGACTGAATTGTGTCTCTCCTTCCACCTCCACCTTCTGGAAAATTCATATGTTAAAACTCCCAATGTGATGGTTTTTGGAAATGAAGTCTGTGGAAACTTGGTAGTTTTAGATGAGGTTGTGAGGGTGGCTTTCAATGATGAGATTAGTTGCCTAATAAAAGAAAGACACTAGAGAGCTTTCTCAGATTTCCAGCCTCCATACTTGTGAGGAAAAAATAACCTGTTGTTTGAGCTACTCAGTCTATGGTATTTTATTATGGAAGCCCAAGCAGACTAAGATACTATGAAATTTGTGCTTTATTTTCTGGCCTTAGAGGTAATAAGTGTTTTAAAGCAGATGAATTTAATTATTAAATGCATAGTTATTTCAGAAAAGCCTAACAGCAGCATGAAGATTGAACTTGGAGGTGATTATGGTGGGAGTAAAGTTTGAGAGATTGATGGTAGAGAAACAGGTTAGACAATTGCACTAATCCCAATAAAAGAGCCTGGACTATGGAAGTAGGTATAGAGAGAAAAAAATGATTTCAGTAGACATTTCAGAGATAATATGGATAAGACTTGGAAAGTAGCTGACTGATTCGTAAGGGAGACAGATTTTTAGCATAAGTGACAAGGCGAATGATAAAAACAATCCAGCTATGGGAGTGTAACATGGTTATCACTGTGTGGTACATTGGAGGTGGTTTTTGTTTCTTTTTCTTCATCTGAATTTTCTAGAGTATCTACAATTGCTATCTTTTACTTTTGGAGCGAGAGTAAGCAATCAAAGGCTGGTTTTGTTTGTGTGGTGTGGGTGTGAGGTACAAATGCAAAAAAAAAAAAGACAAAGTTCTAGGAGGAGAAAGATATTAAGTTTTTGCTACATTGAGTTTGAAGTACAGTTAGATACATCTTTTTGGAAGTATCCAGTAGACTGTTAGAAATACAAATCTATGTGAAATTTAAGAGGAAGAAAGGGATTAAAGATGTTAATTTTTCAGAATTGATGGTGTTTGCTCTGCAGTGTTAAAATATACCATCACAAAATGCTGGGTTTGCATTAGAAATGAACTAGTATTTATTTTAAGTGTGTGTGTGTGTGTGTGTGTGTGTGTGTGTGTGTTTAGGGAGGGTGGTTGAGATGGATACTATGGAACTTGCAGGAATGGGGCTTACTGGGGAAAGAATAGGTGGCCTTTGAGTTGGAGTCAACAGTCAAAGAGCTGATAAGGAGACATTTTAAGGTGAACTAAAAAAAAAAAAAAAAAAAAAACAATACACCGCTTTTTCATAAGCCTGTTTTTCTCTTTTTCTTAGTCATCCCCTCTCTGGGATATGATCCTTCCCCCATCTCTAATCTCACTGAGAATGGGAGGAGAGTCAGGGATGGAATATAAGTTAGTCACCATCTGGCAGATACAACCAGCAGTCACATATTTATCATATGTATTTATTTCAGAAAGGGCTATCCATCATTCTGAGCAAAGTGTCTGCTCATCCTCTGAGAATTTGTTTCTTGAAAAATTTGCTTCTCAAATCCTGATTTCTATTAAATAACCATATTTATTTACTTACTTTTAATGGATAAATAGATATGGCTGCTCGATAATGAAATGGATTCTCTTTTCGATTTAAGATATTAGAGGATACTATTTTTTGGTAGACTTCTTGATTATGCTAAACTTGTTTGATAAATTCTATATAAGACCATGTGGTAGGGAGGATATTTGAGCTGTAATATTATCCCTTATTATCAACTCCAGGCAGCACAGTAAACCTTTCAGTAAATTTCTAATAGTTATTTTAGTAATACACATACATTTATAGTAATATTCATAGCATTTCTTTATAATGATGATGGTGGGTGAGAGAATGATTACTTCCTTAAGAGTTAATCAATTGTACAGACTTAATATATTTCTGATTAAATGTAATATATATTTAAAATTTTAAACAATGTGGGACCAGCAGTTGGTGTAATAGATATGTTGCTGGACTCCCATGTAGTCGACTGTGGTTTGAGTCCCAGACCTGGTGGCTTAAACTCATGCTAAGCACGTGTGCGTGCTTGCCTAAGATCTCGAGAGGAGAATGGAGGAGAAGGGATTGTGGCATAGCCATGCTCCCCTAGGGGGTGATTTCTCACTTTCTGTCTCTCTCTGTCTTTCTGGCGAGTGTACACTCCCTATAGCAAAAACCTCTTAAAAAATCTTAAAAATTTAAAAAATGCAAAATTTAGTAGAGTTGAAAATAAAAGTTCCCCATAATTAGAAAGAAATTGAGTGTGTATGTGTGTGTGTGCATGCAAACACATGTGCACGTATATGTGTGTGTATTCAAGATGGGCTTAAGGTCAGGGATAGAATAAGGATAATAAAAATCAGTAATTTTACACTTTGGTGATGTCATTTTGAGTATATTTTATCAACATATCTGAATCACATGGTCCAGAATCCTTGAGCTAGAACAGGCAGAAACTTATGATTCCATGCAAGAAGATTCACAAGTTGACCTTGTAAAATAGTACCTAATGAATATTTAAAAGAATCGGAAAGGATATTTAAAAATGGGAGAGAAATCATAATAGTAACTACCGCTGTAAAGAAGTAAAGCAGAAGGAACTTTTGATGTTCCTTATGATGCAGAAAGAACTTTTTGATTTACAATTAAGAAATCTTTGCGGGAACCAACAGATAGCATTATGGTTACATCGCTGGACTCCCACATAGTCAACTGCAGTTCTAATCCTGGACCCAGAGGCTTAAAATTCACGCAGGGTGCATGTGTATGCATGCCCAAATCCAGAGAGGAGAATGGAGAAGAAGGGATTGCGGAATGGCCATCCCCCTGGTGGGGGGGGGGGTGATTTCTCACTTGCTGTCTCTCTGTTTCTCTGGCAAGCACATGCACCCTATAGCAAAACTCTCTAAAAGAAAAAGAAAAAAAAAAAAAAGAAGTCTTTGGTGGGCTAACCCTATGGTATGGTAGTTAGTTAAGCACTGCACAGAGGAAGCTAGATCCCATATGGCCAACCAGGGTTCAAATTTCAGCCCCAAAGATTTGAAAACCATGCCAGGACATGTTCCTGTGTCCAAGACCTTACAGGGCATGGAAAAAAGGAGGAAAAAGGATTACAGTGTGACCAGGCCCCATTGAAGGGATTTTCTTTCTCTCTCTCATGCATTTCCTCTGCATTAAAAAAATCTTTAGTGATCTTTGCAAGAGAGCAGCTTCAGTGTCATACCCGATATGGATTGAAGAAAGTTGAGAAGTGAGTGAATAGGATATGAGAAAGAGAAAGCAGCAAACATAGATCCTTCTTTGAGGAAGTTTATCATTGATGAGAAGGAGAGAGAAGATGGCTGTTGAGGGGGAGATGGGATACAGGAGCTTTTTTAGGATAAGAAAGACTTACGTATATTTTTCATTGATGACAAGAATCCATAAGCAATCACATATTTGTTCATGTAACATTTAGTTCCTACTGTGTCACCTCTTTTAATAAATGATAGAAATCATGTGCATGCAAGAAAGAGAGAGAGAGAGAGAACCTGACACAGGATATCATTATGTTGTCATCCTCTTTTCCCAGTCCTCCCACTCCTCAGGATCCTAGGAAGCTGTGCACACCTGGTTTCTTTTTCGTGCCTACCTAGGATCTGAACCATAATCACCATGTGATTTCCAGTACTGTAGGGTGCTAGCATTACTGCTGTGCCACCTCCCTCCTACTTGAAACATGGTTTTCTCTTTACCATAATGATTTGTTTCCCCCCAAATCACGGGGCATTTCTCTTCTCCTTTGTTCCCACACTATTGGCTGTTCTGTGCTTGAAATTTTCTATAGCTTTGACCTGTGCTTTTTTGTTTTGTTTTTCCTCTGTTTACTCTCTTTCAGTCTAGTTCCATAGCTTTAAATATCATTTATCTTTTTTTTAAAGAGGTTTTTGCTATAGGGCACATGTGCTCGCCAGACAGACAGAAACAGACATAGAGACAGAAAGCGAGAGATCATCCCCCAGGGGGGATGGCCACACCGCAATCCCTTCTCTTCCATTCTCCTCTCGGGATCTTGGGCACGGATGCACACGCACCTGGCGTGAGTTTTAAGCCACTGAGTCTGGGACGCGAACCGCGGTCGACTACGTGGGAGTCCAGCGACATAGCCATTACGCGTGCATGCAAACACATGTGCACGTATATGTGTGTGTATTCAAGATGGGCTTAAGGTCAGGGATAGAATAAGGATAATAAAAATCAGTAATTTTACACTTTGGTGATGTCATTTTGAGTATATTTTATCAACATATCTGAATCACATGGTCCAGAATCCTTGAGCTAGAACAGGCAGAAACTTATGATTCCATGCAAGAAGATTCACAAGTTGACCTTGTAAAATAGTACCTAAGGAATATTTAAAAGAATCGGAAAGGATATTTAAAAATGGGAGAGAAATCATAATAGTAACTACCGCTGTAAAGAAGTAAAGCAGAAGGAACTTTTGATGTTCCTTATGATGCAGAAAGAACTTTTTGATTTACAATTAAGAAATCTTTGCGGGAACCAACAGATAGCATTATGGTTACATCGCTGGACTCCCACATAGTCAACTGCAGTTCTAATCCTGGACCCAGAGGCTTAAAATTCACGCAGGGTGCATGTGTATGCATGCCCAAATCCAGAGAGGAGAATGGAGAAGAAGGGATTGCGGAATGGCCATCCCCCTGGTGGGGGGGGGGGATGATTTCTCACTTGCTGTCTCTCTGTTTCTCTGGCAAGCATATGCACCCTATAGCAAAACTCTCTAAAAGAAAAAGAAAAAAAAAAAAAGAAGTCTTTGGTGGGCTAACCCTATGGTATGGTAGTTAGTTAAGCACTGCACAGAGGAAGCTAGATCCCATATGGCCAACCAGGGTTCAAATTTCAGCCCCAAAGATTTGAAAACCATGCCAGGACATGTTCCTGTGTCCAAGACCTTACAGGGCATGGAAAAAAGGAGGAAAAAGGATTACAGTGTGACCAGGCCCCATTGAAGGGATTTTCTTTCTCTCTCTCATGCATTTCCTCTGCATTAAAAAAATCTTTAGTGATCTTTGCAAGAGAGCAGCTTCAGTGTCATACCCGATATGGATTGAAGAAAGTTGAGAAGTGAGTGAATAGGATATGAGAAAGAGAAAGCAGCAAACATAGATCCTTCTTTGAGGAAGTTTATCATTGATGAGAAGGAGAGAGAAGATGGCTGTTGAGGGGGAGATGGGATACAGGAGCTTTTTTAGGATAAGAAAGACTTACGTATATTTTTCATTGATGACAAGAATCCATAAGCAATCACATATTTGTTCATGTAACATTTAGTTCCTACTGTGTCACCTCTTTTAATAAATGATAGAAATCATGTGCATGCAAGAAAGAGAGAGAGAGAGAGAACCTGACACAGGATATCATTATGTTGTCATCCTCTTTTCCCAGTCCTCCCACTCCTCAGGATCCTAGGAAGCTGTGCACACCTGGTTTCTTTTTCGTGCCTACCTAGGATCTGAACCATAATCACCATGTGATTTCCAGTACTGTAGGGTGCTAGCATTACTGCTGTGCCACCTCCCTCCTACTTGAAACATGGTTTTCTCTTTACCATAATGATTTGTTTCCCCCCAAATCACGGGGCATTTCTCTTCTCCTTTGTTCCCACACTATTGGCTGTTCTGTGCTTGAAATTTTCTATAGCTTTGACCTGTGCTTTTTTGTTTTGTTTTTCCTCTGTTTACTCTCTTTCAGTCTAGTTCCATAGCTTTAAATATCATTTATCTTTTTTTTAAAGAGGTTTTTGCTATAGGGCACATGTGCTCGCCAGACAGACAGAAACAGACATAGAGACAGAAAGCGAGAGATCATCCCCCAGGGGGGATGGCCACACCGCAATCCCTTCTCTTCCATTCTCCTCTCGGGATCTTGGGCACGGATGCACACGCACCTGGCGTGAGTTTTAAGCCACTGAGTCTGGGACGCGAACCGCGGTCGACTACGTGGGAGTCCAGCGACATAGCCATTACGCTAACTGCTGGTCCCAATATCATTTATCTTTTTAGTTCTGACTTCTCCCATGAGCATCACGTTCATATAACCAACTGCTTACTTTGCATTTTCCACTTGTCTAATAGCCAACTAAAACCTAACATGTTTTTTTCCAAACCTGTTTCTCATTCATCTTCCCCATGGCAACAACATTCATCCAATTGCTCAAACTAAAAACTTAATTCACTCCTCATTCCTCTTTCCTTTAAATTTCATGTTCAACCCATTAGCAAGTGTCACTAACTCTACCTTCAAAACATATTGTAAATATATCTAATTTTCATTAATACCCCAATTGCTATCATGTTACAAAGAACCATTATCTCTCATCTGGGCCATTAAGATTCTCTTCTGATTCATCTTCCCTACAACTTTTCAACATAGAGTGTAAGATATTTGTTTTTAATGCCAGAAGGCACATGTGCTCACCAGAAAGAGAGAGGGAGGGAGAAAGAGAGAAAGCACCTCCCTCATGAGGGGCATGGCCACACCACAATCCTTTCCTCCATTTCTCCTTCTAATCAGGATTTTGGGCACAAAGTCCTGGTAAATGTGTATGTGTGTGTGTAAGTATGTCTTTCTTTAATTTTGCTAGGACATGTGTGCATTCCAGAGAGAGAGAGGGGGGAGAGAGAAAGAGAGAAAGTGATGGATGACGCATCCCTCAGGGGGGATGGACACCACAATCCTCTCTTCATTTCTCCTTTTAAGACTTTAGGCACACATGGACGTGTGCCCAGAATGTTTCTCAAGCTGCTGGATCTAGGTCACAAACCATACAGTTAACCACATAAGAATCCAGCTTCCTTTACCGCTGTATCACAGGCTGGCCCACCTGGAGTGTTTTGTTTGTTTGTCTTCCTTAAATAATTCTTTATTTAATTTAATTTATTTATTTATTTTTAATTTGACCAGAGAGATACAGAGAGAGACAGAGCGGGAAAGTGAGAAGGCAAGCCGCCAGGTCCGGTACTAAATCCATGGTTGACCACCAGCATGCATAACCACCACGCTACCTACTAGCCCCACCTGGAGTGTTTTTTAAGTTGCCAGGGTCAGGACTTGATCTGTGGTCAGCTATGTGGATACAGCCTCCAATGTATAGCACTTAACCACTGTGAGATGGAGTTAACACAAGAGAGTCTATAAAACAAACAAACAAACAAACAAACAAACTCATAGGGCCATCAGATGGTACGATGATTAAGGCACTGGCTTACTGCAGTTCTAGTCCTGGACCTAGTGGCTTGCTTTTTCAGTTTCCCTCTCTCTCTCTCTCTCTCTCTCTGTCTCTCTCTCTCTGGCGAGTGCATGTGCGCTATATCAAATTAAAAAATGATAATAATAAATAAAATTAAAGGAAATAAGTTTTTACTCTGTTTATAGTAGAGATAATTTTTACCTTGTAGGTATTTTATTCACAGGCTAATTTACCCCGTTTGGTTTTCTTATTTACACCATTTTCCTAGTTTCCCTCTGTCTTATCTGTTCCTTCTTTTAACTCTGATGAATCAAAACCTAATCCCTCTTATGATCTCATGGTTTTCCTCTGTTCCCTTGGACCTTATTTATACCCATGGCTCCAAGACTTCATCTTCTTCTACTTTGTTCTGAGATTCTTATTTTTTTAGTTAGTAATTTTTTATTAACATAATATTTTATTATTTTTGTTTTAATTTCTTTTATACATTCAACCACTATACATTGCTATAGCTTGTAAAGTGAATTTACCCAATGTGAATATACTTCAAGCCAGTCCAGTTGAAGATACTATATACATTGTCATCAACAGATAATCATCCATTTCTGTGTCCCATAAGTGTCTTGTCTCTCTATTTTTCTCCTTGATTCATTTCTTTACCCTCTCCCTCTTCTCCTACTTTCTTCCCACACTGTCTCCAGAGTCTTTTCTTACTTAACATAATAGAGGACATGAACTTAAAAAACAACTGGAAGATGCAGGCCCAGTAATATAAAGGAGACGAAGAGAGAAAAAAAGAGAACAAAACAAAACAGATACCAACTGCGAAGATTATAAGGGAAATATTGATAGGGTAGATCCAGATTTCAGTTAGAATAGGAAACTGAGGAGACTATATGAAGAAAATACAGAAATAATGGATGCTGTACTATGTGTTCCAGAGGATCTATTGGAAGAGTTTCAGGAGATGATTAGGGGTGGGTAATGGAGATAGAATAGGAGATATAAGATTCATTCAGTAATTATTAAGTAATAAGGAATGACTTGGATGTCTGAAGCTTCTTGTGATTATTGACAAATAGGCATAAAATAATAATTTAGTTTTGATGGTCTCAAGGCAGACAGTGGTGGTGAGGCTGAGGGTTTGAAGGTGAGATTGGGTATCAATGGAGAGATGGAAGCCTATAAATCAATGCTGTTATTCCAGAATAAGCTGAGCTTATTCTTCATGCCTATGATAAGAGAAGAGTCATATTTCTACAGTTTATTTAAAAAAGGAGAAAAACATGCATTGCACCTATAAGTGTTGAAATGTTTTGAAATGGTAACAGAAAATTTATCCATTGGTTAAAAAAGATCATTTGTTTGTTTTGTGACTTAGTTCTGGAAATATATATATTTATCATTTTTTACTCTTCAGAGGAAAATATTTATATAATTTCAAAGTAGGAATCCATTACTTTAATTTTTTTCATTCCTACAAATTATTGGTCATGAGTGTTTTTGGAAAATAATATAGCTGTAGTGGAGAAATATTTCACAATGGGAAGTTAAATCACAGAAACAATTCAGAGTGAAACCTACTGGAACTTTTTCTGTTAATCAAAATTTTCTAATGTTAAGTTTCAAATGGAAATTCACGTAGTCTTTCCTAACACTCAAATATATCGGGTATGGTTGCTATATTATTGTCAAATAGAAATACCTTTTGCATTATCTAAGACCTATAACTTAATTTAAACTATCTTCCAAAGTGTCAGCTCAAACCCTCCATATATCTTAAGCTTCACTGGTATTTCAGTGAATAGTGTATTGTGACCAAGTTACATACTTGTATAAGGTATTTTTTACTTATTCTATGCTTCTGGCAGTGGTGAAGTGACACTTGAATGGGTAACTCCCATGAACACCTACTATTTGGACTTCTTGTGTCAATTTTTAAACATCTTGTAATATGTTCATAGATCCTTATTTGAGGAGCTAGGGAGCCTGTATTAATCCCTCACAAATTATAGGAATATGATCTTTTAGGAACTATCTTACCATATAAATCTCTCATCAGACAAGACAGGAAAGATGAGATTTGAAACTCAAAATGGGACCAGCCCCATAGCTTAGTGGTTAATGGAGCCAGATCCCACATGGTTAACCATGGTCTGAATCCTAGCCCCTGGTGACTTGAAAAACATGCTAGGGCACATGTGTATGCATGCCCCAAATCCTGACAGGATGGAGTAATAAAAGAGATGGGACTGTAGCGTGATCACACCTCACTGGGGAGTGTTTTCTCCCTCTGTCTGTCTCTGTGTGTTTCACTATGATAAGTGCATGTGCCCTCTGACAAAAAAAAAAAATCAAAATTATAACCCACGATAATGATACCTCTAAAGATTTTAGTATAGTAACCAGTTCTGTTATAAGAGAATAAATGAAGAGCTGTGAAAACAATTCATAAGCACCTTGACCTATCTTTATCCTTCTCCAAGAAAGCCTCAACGTGAATTCTCAGGGAGAGTCTGAATAGTTTTTGACTATTCACCTAAACACAAGATGAAAGTGGTCAGAAGAGATCTTACAAATCTTAAATTTATTGACTTTTTTCCTGTTTTTTTTTTTATATATATAAGGCCTGAAGGTAGATGTTTGAACTAAAGTCAATGATGAATACATGGTAACCAGCTTCCAAAATGGCCCCTAATGATTTCCCCTCCTGATATTTTTCCCTTTGCATAGGCCCCTCCAATATTGACTAAAGCTGACCTATACAACCAATAATATATTATAAAAATGAAAGAATGTATTGAGTCATCAGCAAAGTTATGACACATTTTTGCATATAAAAACATAGAAAAATATGTCATTATTTCCAGACAATCTAATAATTTTTAATGCTACATTTTATAAAAGGCATCACTCTGCATTGTTGTATTGGATCATTAACTCTGGAGAGATGACAGCTTTTGTTTCATAAGGACACCCAAGGAACCTTACAGAGATCTTCATATGGAAAGAACTGAAGCTTCCCAACAGCTATGTGCATGAGCTGTTTTGGATGCAAATCCACTAGCCTTAGTGACCCCTTCAGATGTCTGCAACTCCAGCCAATATCTTGGCTACACTTCATGATAGAGTCTAAACTGCAACCTCCTAGCTAAGCTACTACCAAATTCCTAATTCATGGAAAATGTATGATATAATGTTTATTGTTTTGAGTCATAAATTTTAGGGGGTTAATTGGCTATACTAATTAAAACTAATACACAATAAACAAATAAGCAACAGAAGTGGAGCGCCGAGTATATGTGATAGTGACCTTCCAACAAGGATCAAATGAGAAACAGAATTCTTTTTCTTTCTCTATTGCCAGAGAATGTGTGTGCTTGCTAGGAGAGACAGAGAGACAGGGAGAGAGAGAGATTGAGGGAGAAAGCACCCCCTCCCTCAAAGGCATATGTGGTCATACTGCAATTCTTTCTCTTTCATTGCTTTATCCTACTGAGATTTTGGGTGCACTCACACATGTACCCAGAGTGTTTGTCAAGTTGCCAGGGCCATGATTCAATCTGTGTTTGGCCCTGTGGAATTCCTTAACCACTAGGGAACAGGGCCAGTCAGAGAAACAGAATTTAAATCTAAATTTGGCTCCAAAGTTTGTTCTCTCAAAAGTTTTAAAGTCCCCCCCACAAAAAAAAGTTTTAAAGTTCCCCAATGAAATTTTTAGCAGTTTTCCTATTAAAACAATCTATTCTTTGAAATTAATCAATTTGTATCCTATGTAAAGAGAGGAATATCAATCCTTTTAATTGTCTGGTCAGTAGTTTACTGTATTTACTGATGTTTGACAAGTTATCTCTTGGGCATAATCAGTTAGTGATCAATTAATAGTTATGTCTTTTTCCCAGGTGTTCATTAAAAGTATTACTGAAGAAATCTGATTCATGTTTCAGGAGGAACTTTTTTGTTAAGATTCCTCGCTGAATCGTCTATCTTGTGAGATATTAATGTGCTCCTTTCCTAATTTTTTTGTTCTCTTGTTTCTCCTCTGAACCCACTTTACAAAACAATTTTAATGTCCTTAAGGAGGAAAAGTTAGTGAGTCATTTCTGAATTATCCTTCATAAGAACTGCAAATGATTTTAAGAACTATTCTGAAGTTATACCCCAAAATCATATCTAACTTTCATGTCAAAATTTTTTCCTTCCTTAATTGTCATATCAGTCCCAGGAAAATAATATTTTACCTTGAAAGTTAAATATTTCAGACTAAAGGAACAAATACTTGGGGCCAGCAGGTAGCGTGGTTGTTAAGGTACTAGCCTCCCACATGATTAGCTGTGTGGCTTGAGTCCCAGACCCAGCACATGTGCATGCACGCCCCAAATCCTGAGAGAATGAAGGAGAAGGGATTGTGGCATGGCCATCTTCCCTGGGAGAGTGATTTGTCACTTTCCCTGTCACTGTTTCTCTCCAGAGAGTGCATGTGCCTTATGACCAAAAGAAAAAAAAGAGAGAGAGATGAAAAGAAATAAATATTTGTATCCTTTTATCTAAGTGAGCTGAGTCAATATGAGAAGTTAGAGAACATCTCAACCTAACTATCAGAACTGAATGTTATTACAGTAAAAATGGAACCCTTTTTTCCAATACAATGCTAATTTCCTTTGAGGCAGAGCACCTATAGCTAACTACTTCTTTATGAAATATTCTATTTATTGGGACCAGCAGTTAGCATAATGGCTATGTCGCTGGACTCCCATGTAGTCGACCATGGTTCAAGTCCCAGACCCGGTGACTTAAACTCACGCTGGGCATGTGTGCGTGCTTGCCCAACATCCCAAGACGAGAATGGAGGAAAAGGGATTGTGACGTGGCCATCTTCCCTGGGGGGTGATTTCTCGCTTTCTGTCTCTCTGTCTCTCTCTGTCTGTCTGGCATGCGCCCTATAGCAAAAAACCTCTTCAAAAAAAAAAAAAGAAATATTCTACTTATCTTGCTTAAAGCATCTCAGGTTATGAAGATTTGAATTTTCAAAATATAAATTAGGCAATTTTTTGTTTGATGAAAATATTAATCACAAGAAGCATTTAGATATTAGCACCTCTAGAGCTCTATTTATAAAATATTTGAATCTATATATGGCGTCAATAAAGTAAGAAATAATTCACAGACATGTATTGGAACTTGTTTTATATTGCAAAATCACTGTTTACTACTTTAAGCTTTGTCCAAAGACTTCTGATTTGTCCTACTACTTATTTGATGTGTCTTTCCCTCATAACTTGCTGCTTTCATTCTGACTATTCCAGCCACCAAGTCACCAAATGTCCAATATTTCAAGTCTTCTAGTTCATTTTAAAGAAGCGTTGTAATTTATCTGAATTTTAGGTTGCTTTTGTTTTTTGTTTCTGGAAACCATATGCCATGTCATCTCATATATATGCATATCATCAACTTCTACCGAAAAAGGAATAACTACAAATTAGAATAAGAGATGAGAATGTCTTGTAATAAAATGCACAGTATAAAATTTACTATTGGTGACATTTAGTACATTTACAATGTTGTACTACCATCACCAATCAGTACATTTCATCAAATATTTCAGAACATTTTTATCAACTCAAAAGGAAACCCTGTAATCATTAAGCAGTTCTTTTGTCCTGTTTTCTAACTATTCTTTTCTCCATCACCTGGCCCCAAGCAACGAACAATTTACTTTCTATCTCTGTAGATTTGGCTATTCTGGAAATTTTATGGTAATAGAATCCTATAATATGAGACTTTTTGTACCTTATTTCTTTCAATTAGCATGTTTTCAGGGTCTATCCATGTGAAAGTAGTTTATTTCTTTACAGCTGAATAATATTCCCTTATATTGTTGCTTCTTTGTGTTTTGACTAAGATCAAGTGTAGTATTTCCATTGTATGTATACCACATATTGTATATCCATTCATCAGTTGACACAAATTTGGGCTGTTTACACCTTTTAGCTATTATGAATAGTTCTACCATGAATAAAAACATGGAAATACTCAGCCATATGGTAATTGAGAAGCAGTATTTTAAAGTAAAATCTTACCCACAAGTAGTCATTTTGGGGAGATGGGGTCACATTGTTATTCTCTTTTTTTTTTTTTTGGAGAGGTTTTTGCTATAGGGCGTGTGCGCTTGCCAGACAGATAGAGACAGAGAGACAAAAAGGTAGAAATCACCCCCCAGGGGGGATGGCCATGCTGCAATCCCTTCTCCTCCATTCTCCTCTTGGGATCTTGGGCACGCACACATGCACATGTACCCGGCGTGAGTTTAAGCCACCGGGTCCGAGACTCGAACCATGGTCAACTACGTGGGAGTCCAGCGACATAGCCATTATGCTAAATGCTAGTCCCACGTTGTTATTCTCTTTTGTGATATGAACAATCTTTCTAGACCTATATCTTCCTAGGAAACATGGTATAAGAATTCGCCCAAAGAAACAAGATGATACTGACAACCTGTACCCAGCATGAGAATAAACATTTTAAAAGTCTTTTGCTATAGGGCACATGTGCTCGCCAGAAAGAGAGAGAGACAGAGAGACAGAAAGCGAGAAATCACCTTCCGGGGAGATGGCCATGTTGCAATCCCTTCTCCTCCATTCTCCTCTCGGGATCTTGGGCACGCATGTACGCATGCCCGGCATGAGTTTAAGCCACTAGGTCCGGGACTCGAAATGTGATTGACTACAAGGGAGTCCAGCGACATAGCCATTCGCCAAGTGCTGGTCTCGGGAATATAAATTGTCTGCATATGCAACAGTGGTTAAAGATCTGCAGTTCTAGCTTGTGTCCTGGTGCACACCTTCAAGTTTGCAGGCAAATAATCAAAGTGTTTCTATGTGAATCTGTAGTCAGATACACCTTAAGTCAAATACGGCAGTTGCCCTTGACTCACTCACTAAACTTGTAAAGTTCTCACTAAACAGTTTCTCCATCTATCTATAAAATGAGCATAATCTCTGCGTCTCAAGATTTATGTAAGGAAAAGGTATAATTTGGCACATAGTTGGTACTTGATGAATACTAGTTTACCTTTCCCCATATATTCTTACGCTCTTCAAAGTATTCTCTAAGATAAAAATATTTTTCTTTTCATTTTCTCTTTCAGGTTAAAATTAAACTGCCAAATACAAATTATTCTGAAATTAAAGTTGATGTCCAGGAAATGATCCTTGACCTTCGTACTCCTAATAAGTGAGTAAAACTTAGAACTTGAATAATGTAATATTAATTAGTCTTTAGACAATATTCTTTTCAAATGTATACATAGTTATTTTTACTTCACTCTTTAAAGTACGAAAAAAAATTGAAAAATTCAGTTACTCATTCATATGCTTACATATCCATACATTTGGAGTAAGTTGATTGACATTCAGATATAGTTTGCTTTTCTGTCAGAATAAATAGCTGGAGATGCAAACCCCTTAAGTCGTAAATCTTGCATGTGGTTTGTTTGTTTTGTTTTGTTTTGTACAATGATGAAATAAGGGAAGCAGTATCTTTAAACTTTTTGAATGGTGTGGGGCTCTAAGGTTTAATTAGACTATGTCCATTTTAAAAAATCAACAAAAACGTCTTGTCATCAATTACTTAAAACAAAAATTCTAATGACTAATTTGTAAGTAGATCCTCAGGTTGGCTGAATACATTTAAAGATAATACAGATTATCATGGAATAATTTACTTAAACGTTGACATTTTAAAACACAGTTTTGTTATTACATATGTTTAAATCATGTTCCCAAAATACAACACATACAGTAAGATTATGATACAAAGTTTTTCTCTGGAAATATGGATAAATCATTCCTGTCTCTCAAAATTAACTCTCCAAAGAGGAAATCTGGTATGTATGAGATAAAATATCTAAATATCTCACTTCTTTGTTCACTTTCCATCTGGGTGTAGCAGTGAGCACACATTGGTTCATTCCAGTGGTCCTCTCTCAAGCACATGGACATTTCAAACTAGGTTTAGGGAGCAGGCAATTGCTGGTGCATTCATATTCTCTTCCTTCCATTATTAGTACCTATAATTCTTTGTTGAACTTCAGACTTAAAGGAAAAAGAAGTACAACAGGTCCCTCCTACAGAGACTCCTATGTATTATATAAACAACCCAATGTACATACACACAATAGCTTAATCTTGATTTCTAGAGGAGATACATGTAACCCCAAATTTCCTACACATTAATATATATAAAATACTTCCTCATTATTTATATCATTTCAAAAATACATTCTCACAAAAAATTGTCCCATGTTATTAAAAATTACTTTCACTGATCCTACCACTCACTTCAAGGAGTATTGTGCTCTTTTCATTATGTTTTATACACACATTTATTTACCCTTCCACACAACCTTTGCAAAGAAAGTTAGTTAAATGAACAGTCAATCTTCTGTGATATTTGCACGCTTGTTAAAACACACACCTATCTACACACTGTGGAGTTAATTTCCGTTTCCCTAGTAGTTCTCACTGTCTCCATCAATCTTTAGGCAGCTGCTCTGGCTATGCTGTCATTCCAGATATCTATCAGAAACCACTAAATGAAAGTCTCATGCAGAGATACTTTTCCACATATAACGTGGGCTGCACTAGGCCATTTGGATCATATTGTACTTATATATTAAATAGTGCAGAAAGGTACAATCTCTTAAGATAACTTCCTTAAGATAGAAGACAAATGATACAATTAAGGATTTTATCACTTTCCTAAATACTTGAGCACTCTGTTAAGCCATACTATTATTTGAACTTGTATTATCAGAAATATGACGTGTTTTTGAGTTTATGGATATGCACACTTTATTTTTTTTTAGTGTCTATCTTTGACATCCTGTAACATGTTTATCTCCTCCAAGAAAGATTTAGGAGAGGACATTCTCTTCATATATCCATAAGACAAAATAAGTGAATTTATTTTAACTAAATTTACTAATGATTCTAGCCAAATAATAGTCAGTCGCATTATAATTATCAATAAACCCCAGATACTTAGCATTACAAACCAGCTTGCTGAATTCTTCATTTTTCCCTCAGCTAGTTGTTTTGGCATGTATATTCACAACACAAACTAGCTGGAAAGGAGGAAAGATGGGGGAAATAGGGTAATTTCCTGGAATCTCCTGACTTTGTCATCACATAAACTTTCATTATTTTTCTAAGTGAATTCTAAGAATGTCATAAAAGAATATATTTAATATGATAATAAGAATACATTCTAAAGACTAAGATAAGCTAATTTTTCGTTGGCTACTGTTTTAGATTATTAAAATTTTGGCTACTCTCCTTTACTTTGGGTTGAGAGTTGACTGATATTCAAATTCGCTGATATCTAAAAATTGTGTTCTTTTTTTAAAATAGTTTTTTTAAGGAATTATTTTATTTAACTTTATTTATTTATTTTAACTTTACCAGAGAGGGACAGAGAGAGAGGTAGAGGGAGGGAGAGGGAGAGAGAAATTGAAAAAAGCAAGCCTCCAGCTCTAGGACTCCAACAGTGGTCAACCATGTGGGAGTCCAGCAACCTTAACCACCGTACCACCTGCCAGCCCTAAAAATTGTGTTCTAAATGGAGTAGTTACATTGGAATTCAGTAGCTTTTTCTGCACTTTCTTTGAAAATAATTATGTCCTTTACAGGAAGCCTTCAAAAGGTCATGTCTGTTTTTAACCCACATACGTAAACCAAATAATTTGCATTATGTGAATACACACAGAACAAGGTTGTCTTTTATTTAAATCTCTTGCAAGCAACATCAACTTTAACTCTCTAAAATAAATATCTAAGCATATAAGTCTCTAAATTCAAGTTTATTAGACAAATTCTTATTTCACTTTCATATATTTTTGTTTTCACTTAAATCATTTCTAATGAAAATTAATGCTGGATGAACATCTGATCAGTGCCTAAACTGTAACTTCTTAAGAAGCAAATATATTGTCAATGCAAAGACAAAAGGATTGGATTTAAGTGTTTACTTATATTTTATAGTACTTTTTTTTCCCAGACAATAGATAAATTTTTATTGAGCCTTTTAGTTTACAATATGAGGTAAAAGGAAAAACAGATCTCAACCAATATTTTACATAGCTGTAGTAAAATATTTTAGACTTTAGGGATTTATAAGGGATTACATTTTTCAAAAGCTGAGATAAGTGATGAACAAATTTTAACTCCTTGAATTTTCCAGTTGAGTCTTCCCTTACAATAGTAACAAGCTCTAATTTGTTACTTAAGTTTCTTCAAGGCCAAGTTTTATTGTTGTTGATGTTTTAAATCTAAAGAACTGTTATTTGAATCAATATCCACTAATTCCACTTCAAAAAACAGATTTGCATTTGGTGGAATTTTGGCATCAGGTTGTCCTTTCTTTCCATAAGCCCATTCTGGTCCAATCTCCAGTCAGAGCCTTTTCTCCTTCATCATAGTCAAAAGTGCTTCATCCCATCCTCTGATAACTGTGCCTACTCCCACCTTAAAACTTAAAGGCTTGGCACTTTTTTTTTTCTTCTTTGAACTTGTTTG
>NW_006199577.1:762050-771293 GCF_000334495.1 Tupaia belangeri chinensis
TTGGAGAGGTTTTTGCTATAGGGTGCATGCACTCACCAGAAAGACAGAGAGAGACAGAGAAAGACAGAAAGTGAGAAATCACCCCCACCCCACCCCCGAGGGGGGATGGCCACGCCTCAATACCCTCTCCTCCATTCTCCTCTCAGGATCTTGGGCACGCAGGCACATGCGCCCTGTGAGAGTTTAAGCCATCCCCAGTCGACGACATGGGAGTCCAGCGACATAGCCATTACGCTAACTGCTGGTCCCTATCTCCTTTTTTAAGAATAAATTTTGTGTATTTTGGTGGACCCTCACCCTGAGTCTCTTCAGATTTGATTTCTTTGGGTTTATCTTCATTAAACTTCACATTTTTCACTTGCTCAGATACTTATACTTTCAGTACGCTTGAAATGCTTGCTTTCAAAAAGATGGTTATATGCTGTAACCAAATGGTTCTTGTTAGCTGTCTTGGCGACATTTTTAATGTTTCCTAGTAATTTATGTCCTCCAAGAAAGGAATCTGAACCGTTTTCCTGCAGAAACTTGATAATGTCCTTCTTGGGCAAAGGCTCACTGTGCAGTTGCTCCGCCCGCTGCGGAGCACCGGTAGCCATTTTCCCCCACTGCCGCTCCTTTGCTGAGCCAGCCCCTATAGTACTAATTTAAGATAATTAGTCACATGTCATTTTGTGGCAATCTGAATATTTGTTTTTCATTCATTTACTTATTCACTTAACACTTACGAAGTCTTCAGTTAGTCATTAGTGGAATACCAAGGTAAGATATAGTGCTATTTGATTAATTATACATGGATAAGTATTTGTAGAATTTTCATTTTGTTTAAATATAAATCTCTGTACAAATCTCAGACAGCAAACCACCTAGCCGAAAATACTTCCCTTGGGACCACAGAAGGCATAATGGTTACATCACTGGACTCCCATGTGGTTGACTGTGGTTCAAATACTGGATCTGGTGGCTTAAAACTTACACTGGGCACGTGTGTGTGCATGCCCAAAATCCCAAGAAGAGAATGGAGAAAAAGGGACTGTGGCATGGCTGTCTCCACTGAGGGGTGACTTCTTGCTTTCTGTCTCTCTGTCACTCTCTGTCTTTCCGATAAGCACAAGTGTCCTATAGCAGAAAATCTCTCGCAAAAACAAAACAAAACAAAAGCACACAGACAAAACAAAACAAAAGTCCCTGTCTTAATAACCTAAGTAAGTTTCACAGTTTTAGTGTTCAAAATTTTAGTATGTAAAGCCTTTTTGTATGACTCAGGACTAGACAGAACTACCGGGATAGATGGATCATTCTGATGGCTACTAACTGTCTCTTTTGAATTTATTTCTCTCTGGACAGAGAAGTGCACGTTATCATTAGAACTCTTTCTTCAGTTGTTTTATACCTGTCTTGAAGTACAATGAAGCTACCACACTAAGCTTTGCTTTCCTTTTAAAGTAACTGTATTATTATTTACAGAATAAGGGATCAAGTAAATCTAACTCTAGCACAACCTATGTTGTAAAGATGAACTATAAAGATTTTTTGCATCCACTTCTTTTTGAGCTTCCAAATATTACAGGCTACATAAAAATCACTGCCATTTAATTACTTCAGGTAGAGGGAAATAATTCTCCTTCTGTCTCTGGAATGGAACAAGAGGCATAGAATATTTCTCATTTAGGGTCTAGAAATGAGTTAAAAATTATTTTAATGAGCGCCTTCTCCTGAACTTCATTCTTGGAAAATGAGTAAAGAAGGAGTTGATTTTTTAAGGTTTTTGTTTTAAAATAATATTTCTCTATTGAAATAGCCAGTAAGTGCTCCTAAGTAATACCAGATTTTTTTTAATGATTTAGATCTTATACCCTCTAAAAGAGCTTCTACGTCCACCTTATAGAGATATTCAGGCCTTATATATCGAGAATACAAGGTAACAAGTGTTTCATGCATTTATTTCCTTCAGATACCAGCATGTGGTGACCCTGTGCATAATTCAGATTCATACTACTATGACAAAATTACAGATGTCTCATACCAACAATGCATCTAAAGCACACAACTGTCCAGAAACTGAGCCATAAACCACAAAATAAACCCAGCAATCTATCAAAGGGAATTTTTATCAATTTGTAGTAGAAAGAATCAGAAGCAAACAGAGAAACACTTTCATTGATCTGGTATTGAAATCACTCCAAGCCTGAGTTTCAAAAACTATACCTGTAGAGAGACTAATGGTGTGTTAGCAGAAGTATTATATAACCATTCCAATTTTCCAGTTCATATCAGTCAGCCATTCCTAAGTATGACTGGCAATAGTTCTGTCCTGCAAACTTAAAGTTGCACAATTCTATTTCAAAGCCTGTAAACACAGCCTGAGATTATGTTTATGCAATGCAAAATAAAGTCTATTCCTAATGAAACAGCAGTGGGGGGAGATGGGGATCAAAACAACTGCTCAGATTTTTAAGGCCAAAAATACCGATGGACTATTTCTGCTATTTTAGGCATATTTTTGGTCTGCACTTATACTCTTTCTATGTATTTGTTTCTGACATTCCAGCAGTGTATGTTGCTTTCTTTTGCATTGTTGAAAGTAATATATCACTTTAGGAAGCTGATTCTTGTTTTTTGTTTTTTAATTTATTTTTAGGAAGCTGTTGATAACCCTTCCCCACCCTGTGGAAAGCAACAGTGCCAGAGCATTGTATATCTCAGAAACTGAAACCCTCGAAGTCACCTTAACTTTGAAAAGAGAGCTGGATTTTAATTTTGTCTGAAACTACGTGAACAAGGAGAAAAAGTGGTAAAATGTCATTGTTCACAATTTTGAAACTTTGCAAATCATAGTTAATGTAATCATAGTTAATGTTTTGTGTATTCTTTTCATTAGCCTGACATATTTTGGAAAGGGTCAAAATTTTATTTTTGTGGCATTTTGATCATTTACTGTTACTTCTATCACTGTTAGGCAATATTTTCTTATATAAATAAGCTATTTCATTTTTTCTAAATTTGCATTTAATCATTGTACATTTTTACAGCATATAGTATGGATTCTAGGAGCGTTGTATGTCAAGTAAGTCAAAGATATTACCATACACGATAACTTTCCATTCTTGCCAATAGAAAGTTTACAGATTAACCAATTAGATTACTAAATGATCAATTACATAACTGAAATATGTGAAATATGACCAGGAAATGATTGGTCCATTTTTTCTGTAGTTGGAAGAACTTAAGCCAATTAATCACACTACAATACAATAACAATTGGGTTGTTATTACCAGAAAATTTCATTTGGTTACCTTCTCATTGATTTGATCAAATGATGTAGAGTGTTTTTAGTTTAAGCTCTCACTACCATTCTGGAATATACAGGTAACAAAGGATTATAAATAGTTTGATGCACCAATCTAGTTACATATTTACTTGAATAAAAAATACTCTTGAACATACAGTATTATTTAGCTTCTTCAGTTGTATTTTCAATACGTGAATCTAGTTAAGTTAAAAATAGTTTTCTTATGTTCACTAATAATTATTAACAGTGATTTGGGGGTATTGTGTTTATATTTAGTCAACTGAATTCCCTGACATTTAAATGGAATATAAAGAACAGTATGGTATGTTTATAAATCCTGTTCTCTCTCGTTCTGCATATTTCTTCTTAATTTGACATACCCACTTTTATTGTGTCAATGCCCTCTGCCTCTTCTTTACTGTATGGTATACATTTATTTCAGCATCATTTATGAATAAATTACATTTTAAATATTGTGTGACTTGGCCTTACACATCATTATAGAACCGTGGAGTTACCTGGAAGTAAATGTTGAAAATAGATGAAGAACTGGGGCCTTAGGTGGCATAGTGTTTAAGGTACTGGACTCCCACATGGTTGGCTGTGGTTCGAGTTCCAGACTCAACAGCTTCAAACTCATGCTGGGCGTGTGTGTGTGTGTGTGTGTGTGTGTGTGTGTGTGTGCCCAAAATCCCAAGAGGAGAATGGAGGAGAAGGGATTGTGACATGGTCATCACTCCTGGGGGGTGATGTCTCATTTTCTGTCTCTGTGTTTTTCTCTCCTCCAGTGAAGGCACACTCCCTATAGCAAAAATCTCTCTCTCTCTCAAAAAAAAAAAAAAGTAGGTGAAGAACTAAACGGTGTTTGTTGTGTCTGTGCAAACTATATATTTCTTCCATGAACAAGAGAGGCAGAGACACAGCACCCCCAACAGAACCTTGAGACCATGATTGATGTCAGTTTAAGCCAGCTCCAGATCATGGGCACCCTCATGGCCTTGGCATACTCAGGGATATCTCCAGTTATGAATTCAGAACCTTGCCATGTGGGACAAACCCAGAACATTACTATTTTTTATTTCTTTATTTCACGTTATAATTTCTTATCTAAATTTAGTTTTTGTGTGTCTTTCTGGGGTACAATATGATTTTTCAAAGCGTGCATGGAGTGTGTGATAATCAAATCTAGGATATTACCATAGTCATCATCTTCAACAAGAACATTATTTTATGAACTTCCAATTTTCATTCCGTTTCTTTGTGTGTGTATATATATATACACATACACTTATAGGCAACAACTGCTTTCATTTGTTGTTGCTATAGTGAGCATGCACTCGCCAGAGAAAGACAGAGACAGAGGGGGGTAAGAGAGAGAAAATTAGAAATCTTCCCCCCTCCAAGGGGGGATGGCTACGCCACAACCTTTTCTCCATTGTCCTCTCAGGATTTGGGGCATGTAAGCACACACACAGGCGTGATTCTCAAGCTGCCAGATTCGAGAATTCAAACCATGAAGGTGCTCATGTGGGATTCAGCACTTTATCTTCCATGCCACCTGCTGGCCCAACAACTTTTTTTTTCTACCCTGTTGTGGTATCCTGTTTCATAATCTGTTTAACTATTTGCTTTGTTTAAATGCATTCTTGTATCTTTTCCTGAGTTCCTCTCCACCACTCCTCATCCCCCATGCAGTTTCTGATATCTATGGTTGGCCTCTATTTCCATGTGTTTGAATCTTTCAATTTATGCCATAGAGTGCAGACATTCAGTATATGTTAAATTGGGGCATCCTATGTTTTTCTTTCTTAGTCCATTTTATTTCACTTAGCAATAAATCTTCTAGAATAATACATTTTGTATAAAATGATAGAATCTCACTATTTTTTATGGCTGAGTAGTATTCCATTCTGTGTTTGTGACATAAGTTCTTAATCCAGTCATCAGCGTTGGGCTTTTAATTGGTGCCATGTCTTAGCTATTGTGAATAATGCTACAATAAACATACATGTGCAAGTGTCTCTCCAACAGAGTGATTTTCTGTCCTTTGGGTAAATACTTAGGAGTAGGATTACTGGATCATATTTAGTAAATTCTCTTTGTAAATTTTTAAGGAAACTCCATATTATTTTCCATGGTAGCTGTACTAGTTTATGTTCCTACAAGTAGTACACAAGGGTTTGTTTCCTTTTCTTCACAACCTCACCAGCACTTACCATCCTTTGTCTCTTTTTGTTTGATTTGAGCCTACTCATTCTGACTAGGGTTAAATGAAACCTCATTATGGCTATAGCACGCAATAGGGTTTTTTCAAAGTATGCATGAAGCATGTGACAATCAAATCAAGGATATTACTATAAACATCATTTTCAACAGAGAACTTTATATTCCTATGTCTGTTAAGTATTTCTTCCCTGAGCCCCCCTCACCTCTCCACTCCCCCATGCAGTCTCTGTATTTAAACTTGTCTTCTCTATTATATCTTTGAATCTTTTAATTTCAGCCATAGAGTGGAGACATTAGGCATATATCGAGCAAAGGTTTACATTATTTATCTTTCATGGTCTAGCTTACTTTGCTTAGCATTATATCTTCTATATTCACTCATTTTGTGTCAAATGATGAGGTCTCATTATTCCTTATGGCTGAGTAATATTCTTATTTATTTTCTTCTATTAGTTTTGAATGTTTTTTATTGTTTTCTAGTTCCTTGAGATGTATCATTAGGTTATTTATTTTCTATTTTTTTATCTTTCTTTTTTAAATTTTTGGAGCTGTTTTATTTATTTATTTATTTATTTATTTATTTATTACCATTTACTGTACAGCAATACAGTATACAAAATGAGATTTTCTATCCAGTATTCATTGTATATTGGCCCAATCAAGGATATAACCATACATGTTATAATCAACAAATAATTTTCTATTTTTTGTTTCTTATATATTTTGCTTTTTTTCCACCTAGATTTCCCACCTCTCACCCTCTGCCAATTCCCCTCCTCCTCCCACACTGTCTCTGGTATTCACTAAAGATCTTAATCAATTTAAAGACTACCAGTAGCAAGCACAGCTGATAAATACTTATGTATGAACCAAATGCATGTCTGACTTTAGGCATAGACCTCAATGAGTAAAGTGAACATACTATAAAGTAGAACCTCATTGGGGCTATATAGCTTGCTGCAGTCATTAAATAGGTATTAATAGGTATTTTTTAATACATTTCTTATTTTCCATTGGAGGAGAGAGATTTTCTTGGTTTCTCACATTTCTTGTGCTCTGTAGTGGTTTCTGTTCATATGATGGATTATACTTTTTTCCTATTTTTTGGAGTTAAATCTGAGCATTCCGAAAAATGCAGAAGGAGATGACATGCAGTCTGTAAACAGTACCGTTTTTTTCTCCCTTTGCATAGCTGATTCAATGAAAATTGAGGATTAATCTAACCCTAAAAGTATTCAGATATTTGGCTACTGAGCACCTAGACCTCTCTAGAAATCAATGTGTGGAAGCTGAGCAGAAAAGTGAGAAAGGTAAAAAGGAAAGGAAAAGTAATAGAAAAAAAAGAAGAGGAAATAAAGACAAAAACAATAAGAAAAGGAAAAGAAAAAATGTTGTCAAAAAATGAATGGGACCAATCAGAACTCAAATATAGATGGCTGCGGATTGGCTTATCCTATGAGAGCAGGGGAAAAAGTAAGAATTGGAAAAAGAGCAGCATAGACCTGAGTTCAGAAATTAAAAAAAAATTAAAAAGAGAGACAGAGAGAGATGGAAAGAGATAGAGAGAATAAGTAGGGTGCTCTAACCTGGCTCCTGGCTAGACCTGGGGAGCAGGAGGGTGAAGTCTGGGCAGAGGGACTTCTATGACTGAAATCTCTGAATGGAGCCACTCAGAACTCAAATATAGATGGCTGCTGATTGGCTGATCCTGGTTCCTGGCTAGACCTGGGGAGTAAGAGGGTGAAATCTGGGAATAAAATCTTTTTTGGTTTAAATCCTTTTTTTTTTTTTTTTTCTTGTGAGCAATAATTGCTATAAACTTTCCTCTCAAGATTGCTTTCAATGTGTCCCAGAAATTCTGGAGTGTTTCATCTTCAATTGTCAATATTTTCAAGAAACTTTTAGAATTCATTTTTAATTTCTTCAATAGTTTAAGTGTCATTAGAGAGTAAAATGTTTAGTTTGCATGTATTTGCATATTTCCAAAGGTTCTTTCTGTTGTTGATTTCAAGTTTAAATCCATTGTGATCAGAAAAGGTGCTAGATAAGCCATTTTAAATCTGAGATGTGTCCTGGCATGTTCAGGGAAGCTATGGTTTGAACTCCATGTTCTAGACTCCCCAAATACTCAGACAATAAACCATTTTAAATCTGAGGTGTGTCCTGGTGTGTTCAGGGAAGCTATTCTAAACTCCATCTTCTAGACCTCTGAAATACTCAGACAAGGTAAGGGGACCTCTGTCCTTTCTCTGTCTCTGTCTGTCTCATGCTCTCTCTCTTTAAATTTTTTATTTTATTATTATTTAAAATTTTTTAATCTCTTATCCTCACCTCAGGCATTTTCTTTCTCTTGCTAATTTCTAAAGCTATTTTAAATCTGAGGTGTGTCCTGGCATGTTCCTGCAGGGCACTTTCACACCATGCAGTTTTCCTTTATACCTTAAAAAATGCTTTTTGTCCTCTTTTTTGGTCATTTTTGTATATTTTTTCTTTTCCTTTTTTTAACCTTACTTTCCCACTCTGCTCTTCATTCTCCACGCACCGAGTTTCCAGATAGGCCTAGGTGCACAGTAGCCAAGCGTCTGAATACATTTAGAGTCATTGAAATCCTCAACACTTATTAAATCTCCTGCTTTAAGGAAGAAATTTCTTTTTATAAATCTGAGCTCATAATTTCTTCCTGTGGATACCACATTGCAAAGGACAGTAGAGGAGAAATTTTGTCACAGAATGACCAGAAACCACCACAGAGGCACATGAAATATGAGAAACCAAGAAAATATCTCTTCCCCCAAGGAAAAAGAATAACCCATCATGATCCACAGACAGTACAAGGGAACTCATGGAAATATCAGATAAAGAATTTGGAATATTCATAGTGATAAAACTAATCGAGATGCAAGAAAAGAAAGACAAGGAACTCCAGAGATACAAGAGAAAAGAAGAACAAGTTCCAGGAGGTTAAGAAGTTCTTGCATGGTCTGAAAGAAAAACTACATCCCATAAAAGAGAATCAAATGGAACTGTTGGAGATAAAGGCTGCCATACAGGAAAACAAAAGCTCCCTCAAAAGTATTAAAATCAGATTAGTCCATGCAGAAGATTGAATCTCACGTTGAAGGCAAAACCTCTGACCTAGAAAAAATAACCAAAAAAAAAAAAAACTGAGAAAATAATATCAAAAAAATGAGAATACTATACGAGAAATACTAGATACCTTTAAGCACCCAAACATACAGAAATTGGTATCCCAGAAGGTGAAGAAACTAAGGGCATTGATAATTTATTCCATAAAAATCTAGAAGAAAATTTTCCACATTTAGAGAAGCATTCATATATTGAGACTCAAGAAATACAAAGGACTCCTAATAGAATCAACCCAAGAAGATCTTTTCCAAGGCACATCATAGCCTCATTGACAAAATCCACAAAGACAAAATACTGAAATTGGCAAGAGAGAAACATCAGGTTACTTGTAAAGGTTATCCCATCAAGCAAGAGAGAAACATCAGGTTACTTGTAAAGGTTATCCCATCAGGCTAACATCAGACCTCTCATCAGATACAATAAGAGCAAGGAAAGAATGGGGAAATATAGTCAACGTGTTAAGTGAAAAATAGTTTCAACCAAGAATACTATACCCGGAAAGATTATCCTTCATATGGAAAGAAAGCAAATATTTAGACAAATTAAGTTCATTAGCAAATCAATTAAATGGGGGGGGGAA
>NW_006199577.1:771624-787782 GCF_000334495.1 Tupaia belangeri chinensis
AACAAATTTTCTTTCTTCCTGAACCCTCTGGAATTGGAAAATATTTGGGAGTATTCTTATTTTGTGGCAGAAGTGTTATTTGCATAAGTTCAATAATACCTCTCACATTGAATCAGAAATTGGAAATACTTGTTACTGGACAGGGCTTTGACTAGAATGTCATATCTGAAGATTAACCAGAAAACTATGGAACTAAGGTAGATCTCAAGTAAGCCAACAGAAACTCTTGGAAAGATGGCCTGGCACCAAAAATAGTTCTGCCTAGAAGAGAGGATTAGAGAAGCTATATGAAATAATCCGTACTATAAAATAATCTGGATTTTTCCACCTCAGCATTGTAATCAGTAGAGATTGTAAAAGAACAACCACAACCAGAGGATTATCTTGAGGAAAACTTTTTCTTTTTTTTGGAGAGGTTTTTGCTATAGGGCGCGTGTGCTCGCCAGACAGACAGAGAGAGACATAGAGACAGAAAGTGAGAAATCACTCCCCAGGGGGGATGGTCATGCCGCAATCCCTTCTCCTCCATTCTCCTCTCGGGATCTTGGGCACGCATGGACACGCACCCGGCGTGAGTTTTAAGCCACCGGGTCCGGGATGCGAACCGCGGTCGACTACGTGGGAATCCAGAGACATAGCCATTATGCTAACTGCTGGTTCCCTCTTGAGGAAAACTTTGAAGAAAGAAAAAGAGATTGATCTTTGCTAGTAGATGGTATATCACAAAATATTTTGTAGGCAGGGCTGAATTGAGGTTTATGTGTGACTTGTGTGCTCAGCGTTTGCTTTTCAACAGCTTAAGTAGTTGACATATAAATGTTTTCTCAGAAAGATTTAAAACCATACTGTCTCCACTGTTATAGAGTCACAATCAAAATTATAACAAATATTTTGAACATTATCTTTAAAACTCAGTTTTTTTAAATTTTGAAAGTTGTTAACTGTCAAGAACCATAGAGTATGAGCAAAGATTTTTTGATATGTAAAATAAGTGTTTGTGGGAAAATGTAAAATAAATAAATAAATAATTAAAAATTCGAAAGTATGTGGTTGTTAACAAAACTCAGAAAAGTATTAAAAATTACCAGGTTCTCTGAATAGGTTCTTCACCCCAAACAACCAACACTAAAATATTTTTGAATTTGAATGCATTATTTTGTATTTATTCTCAATATTTCCACAAAAATAATAAAATTCAGTTCTCATAAAAATTTAAAAAAAGAAAAGATGCTAGATATGATTTCTATATTTTCAAATTTGTACTTTCTTGTTTTGTGCCCTATTATGTGGTCATTCTTTGAAAATATTCTGTATGAGGCTAAAGAAAATGTGCATTTTGTATTTGTTGAGTGAAATGTTCTGTAAATGTCCATCAGATACATTTTCATTCCTGTATCTTTTTGTTTATATTTTGTCTAGATGACCCTTCCAGTTGTGATAGTGGGGTATTAAAATCCCCTATAACTAGTGTCCTGCAGTCTATCTCTGTCTTTAAGTGTAACATTCTTTGTTTTATCTATTTCGGTGCTCTGATATTGAGTA
The DNA here is from genome assembly GCF_000334495.1 of Tupaia belangeri chinensis. Taxonomy (NCBI): domain Eukaryota; kingdom Metazoa; phylum Chordata; class Mammalia; order Scandentia; family Tupaiidae; genus Tupaia; species Tupaia belangeri. The sequence continues at coordinate 773,167 of NW_006199577.1, forward strand.
CATAAATATTTATACTTGTTACATTTTCTTGGTGAATTAATCTTTTCATTACTATATACTGTCCTTTGTCTCTTTTTACTGATTTTCACTTGAAGGCTATTTTATCTGAAATCAGTATAATGACTCCAGCTTTTGTTTGTTTCCATTTGCCCAGAATTACTTTTCCTGTCCTTCTACTTTTAACCTGTATATGTCTTTACCTGTTAGGTGTGTTTCTTGCAAACAGCATACAGAAGTCTCCTGTTCTTCTCTCCAGACAGCCAGCCTATGTCTTTTATTTGGGGAACTTAATACATTAACATTCAATGGTATTAACAATATGTGTGGACTTACCCCTACCATTTTGGTAGTTATGTTCCTAGTTGTTCTGTGTTTTATTATTTCTATTTGTCCCCCTTTCATTTTCCTGGTATAGTACTCCCTTAAGTATTTCTTGAAGAGTAGGTCTACTATTGGCACATTCTTGCAGATGTTGTTTATCTGGGAATGGTTTTATTTCTCCTTCTACTTTGAAGGATAATCTTGCCAAGTTTAGTATTCTTGTCTAAAGTTGTTTTCCTTTCAGAATTTTTAATATGTCTTTCCATCCTCACCTGCCTGGCTTCTGCTAAGAGGTCTTGGATTAGTCTAATGGGATACCTTTTATAAGTAACTTGATGCTTCTCTATTGCCACTTTTAGAATATTATCTTTGTTTTTAACATTTGGCATTTGGGGGCTAAATATCTTAGAGGGGATTACCTTATGTTAATTCTATTTGGTGTTCTTTGTATTTCCTGGATCTAGATATCTGTATGTCTCTCTAGATTTAAAAAAGTTTTCAGACAGTATTTCATGAAAGTGATTTTCTATGCATTTACCCATTCCCCAAGTCATCCCCCAAGACCTAGATATGGCCCTGACAAAGGTGGTCCTGGTGAAGTTAAATGTGCTATTACAAATAGAGCATGGTAATTTCTGGGTGAGAGTCAGCTCTGTAGATCCAAATGTATCCCTGGCAAAGTGGTCCTAGAAGTGCCAGAGACCAGCTGTGCCTTTCATATCCAAGCAGGGTTTGTGTACCTGTCTGTAATTTCCTTGAATAAGGAGCCTATACAACCCATGTGTGGCCCTGGCGAGTTTGTCCAATATGGGCCAGAGGCAAGTTTATCTGTGAGACCCAAAAAGCAGAGCCTGTGCAGTCTCATGTATACAATACATAGCAATCATGGTATTTAAATATACAGGTTTTGGTGATAACCTTCACAGACATTTTTATTGATCATACAGGCTTGAAGATCTCTGCCTCAGAGAACTCAGAAAACTCACCTCTCAAATCACGGGTATCATCTGATGGGACATAGGGAAAAAAAGTAAATAGCAGTGATTCAGTTACTTTCATTCTTCCTTCAATAGGAGTTGCAAGCCTTTTACACAAAATCTGATTTATAGGGCCCCCAAACATATGTCCTCAAACACTCTAACACACACACACACACACACACACACACACACACACACACACACACAGGAATATTAGTGTAGTATGTTATGAAAGCGTTAGCCCACACACAATTTTGCTGTTCTTCTGCAGGTGTGGAGTTTTGGAGTCAGAAATGAGAGTATGAAATTTTGAGTTCCGGGAGAGAAGTCCTCTCGCCTCTCAATATCCCACAGCAGGAAAGGGCTCTGGAGATTGAGTCTCCCTTTGCTTTTCCAGCTAGAGATTCTGTGCTTCAGAAGCTTTTGTGGTTTTTTTCTTGTGTTATGTCAGTCTCACTTCACTCCTGCTGGAAGTAAAGGCATTTACTGAACTTTTTAAGCCTTTTTTTCCCCCAGAGAGATGCCACAGTGGTGTTTTGAGTCAATCATCACGCCTTCTCTCCTGTGCCACTTGTTTCTGGCTTCCATGTTTCCTATGAAAAATTCTTTGTCATTCTATGGGGTTGTCAGAAAAGTCATGATGCATTTTTGCATAGAATAACGTAGAAAAAATGTCATGACTTTCTCGACAACATAATAATTCTATTCTCTCTGATTGCTTTTAAAATGTTTTTTAGTTTTCAAATGCTTAATTACAGTGTATCTTAATGAGAATTTCCTAGAGTTTACCATATTTAGATTTTTTTTTTGAGAGATTTTCACTGTAGGGCGCGTGCGCTCGCCAGACAGACAGAGAGAGACATAGAGACAGAAAGCGAGAAATCACCCCCCAGGGGGGATGGTCACGCCGCAATCCCTTCTCCTCCATTCTCCTCTCGGGATCTTGGGCACGCACGCACACGCGTCCGGCGTGAGTTTTAAGCCACCGGGTCCGGGACACGAACTGCAGTCGACTACGTGGGAGTCCAGCAACATAGCCATTACGCTAACTGCTGGTTCCCCATATTTAGAGTTTTTTCAGCTTCTTGGATATATAGATTTATGCATTTCAACAAATTTGGGAAAGTTTTCAGCTATTATTTCTTTGAATACTTTTTAGTCCAGAGTCCTTTTGGAATTCAGATGCTATAAATTTTTTGTTATTGTTTCACAGATTACTAAGACTCTTAAGTTTTTCCAGTTTATTTTTCTCTGTTGTTCAGATTGTGTAAATTATGTTGAATTGTCTGCACTAATTTTATCCTTAATTCCCTTCTATAATAGAGTCATCTGGTGAGGTTTTTATTTTGGTTATTCCATTTTTTTTATTTAAAAATTTCCATATTTCTATCTTGTTCCATTATGTTTGTAGTTTTTTTTTCTTCTATGAGTGAGAGAGGTAGAGAGCACCCTCAATAGGGTCCAGATGCTGCAATCCACCTGCAGCCTCAGCCAGCCCCAGATCATGTGCACACACATGCCTATTATACTCAGGAGGTCTCTGAATGTAAACCTGGAACCTTCCTATGTGGGTCAACCTCACAGAATGTTACATTTTACTGTGTTTCCATTGTCTGATCCCTGTCTTTAGTCTATTATCATTCATGTTCTGTTATTTTCTGGTTCTTAATATGATTTGAGTGATTTTCACTAATATTATGGACATTTTACATATTATAGTGTGAAGCTTTGTATCCTATCTAATGTTATTTTTCAATAGCATGTTCCCCTGTTGCGGTATAGTATATGGTATAGGCAAGTGTATTTGTTCTCTTTCGGTCTTGAACTGCCAATACCATTTAAACAAGAGTAGGGTGCTCTCTCACATTTGCCTCATTGCAGATGGGAGACATAGATACTCAACTCCACATTGTACCCCACTGACATCAGGCAAGAGAAAAGGATTGCTAACTAGCCTTGCTTTGTATTTCATTGATCACTCTTGTTGCTGCTAGATGGATGTGGAGATTTAGCCCTCTACTGGATATAACTGACACTAGTGATGTGGAGAAAGAGGAGAGCTTTCTACCTTGACTTGCACTACCTTGTTCAGTATTATTGATGAAAGTCGTGGATAGAGACTCAGCTCTACTCTTGATCCCATTCTCAGTGTGCCCTGACAAATGAAATTAAACACTACCTGCTTCTGCAGGGCATGGGAATGGAATATAAGCTTCCTGCTAGCCCCTCTATCTCCTGGCCTGGAAATCACATTTTTTCTTGTTTCTGCTAAATGGAATATAGGTTAGTTTTTTGACCAGCTCTGTGGACACTACCATGTAGAGAAATCGGATTGTGCAGCTCCTCCATGAAGCAAATATGTGGGATGGACAATCCATCTCCTGCTCATTCCCACAGTTGGAGATGAGTACAGTTTTTCCATTGCTATTTCATCAGAGTAGGACAAGTATTGTCAAAAAGATTTTCTGGGACCAGCAGTTAGCGTAATGGCTATGTCGCTGGACTCCCATGTAGTCTACCGCGGTTTGAGTCCCGGATCTGGTGACTTAAAACCCACGCCGGGCGCGTGTGCGTGCGTGCCCAAGATCCCAAGAAGAGAATGGAGGAGAAGGGATTGTGACGTGGCCATTCCTCCTGGGGGGTGATTTCTCAATTTCTGTCTCTCTCTGTCTTTCTGGCGAGCAAACGTGCCCTATAGCAAAAACCTATCCAAAAAAAAAAAAAAAGGAAAAAAGATTTTCTGTTGTTAGCCTATCCTTTTCTAGGACCTGACCAGGGCAAATATTAATAGGCTTTCTTTTGAGCTTTTATTTTATGTTTTATGTTATTTTATTTTATTTTGTCTGTGCTTGTTGGAGTCACTGAACTGGAAACTTCTGCACTGCACTATTTGGAACATATAAGAGGTAATATGAAAACCAAAAGAACTCACTCCTTTGTCTTTCAAGTTCCAAGGTCCCTATTTAATCCGTCTTCTCTTTTTTTTTTTTTTTTTTTTTTTTTTGGTGTCATAGGGCATATGCCCTCACTAGAGAGAAACAATGGGGGGGAAGTGTGGAATCACCGTCCCACCCCCCCCACATCCACTCCCATTCGGGGATGGCCATGTCACAACCCCTTCTTCTCCATTCTCCTGGGATTTCGGGCACACACACACGTTTAAGCCATCTGTGACTCGAACTGGTCGACTACATGGGAGTCCAGTGACATAGCCATTACACTAACTGCTGGTCCCAATCTGTCTTCTCTTTTATTTCAGAGCTGTTTTTGCTTACTTCCTATGCTATGTCTAAGATTTTATATTAAAAATTATAAAGGGGAATAATTATCATAGTTGAATATCTCAATATTAATATGCATAAAATAATACTGAAGTATTATTTATCACTTTTCTTATCATTAAAAATAAACTTAATATCCTGACCTAGCTAAATAAAGTATGTAGGAAAAGACACACTGCTGGTAGTATTGTACATTGTTGCAATGATCGTACAATACATCTCTCAGTTTTTAAGGACCTCTTTATATCTATCACTATTATAATGATTTTCTCCCAGTTATAATTTCATTATTATAGAAGCTTATATATATTATTTTTTGTTATTTTACTTCATTTTTAAGTTTTTAAAAAATTCATGATAGAATGTATGTGTACATGCATGAGAGAGACAGACAGAAATAGAAAGGGAGTGAGAAAGTGAATGAGCAGGAAAAACCACTGCCTAACAGGGCCTTTTCATGCAATTATCCATTTTTCTCCAATTCTTTATTCCATCAGGTCCCTGGGAATACATGAGCAAACCAGGTATGAAACCAACATGGTTAGGAATTTTATATTATTATTATTATTTTTAAATAGTTGATCACTATACATCATTTGGATTTAAAGAGAATTTACCTACAATCCAACATGAAATACACCTCAAACTGGTCCAGTTGACAGTACTATACACGTTATCATTAACAGGCAATAAATTACTTCTGTGTCCCACAAATGTTGTGCCTGTCTATTTATTCTCTTTTATTTTCTTCCCTGTACTCTTTCTTCCTCCCACCCTCCCTTCACACTGTCTCCAGTATCCATAACGATTTTCAATGCTTTTATGTCTTCCAATCTTTTCATTTCTACCATATAGTGCAGACAATAGGTATATATTAAGTGAAGATATAAAATAACTCTCTTTCATAGCCTGGCTTGCTTCCTTCAGTAATAAATCTTCCATATTTGACCATTTACCATCAAATGCCAGGGTCTTCTTTTTATGGCTGAATAGTATTCCATAGAATGTATGTGTCACACTTTTACAATCTATTCATCTGTTCGTGGACATTTGTGTTGGTTCTGTCTTAGCAATTGTGAATAATACCTCAATAAACAAAGAGGTGCAAGCGCTTTTCCGACTGAGCATTCTCCTTTCCTTTGGGCAGATACCCAGGATTGGGATTGCTGGATCATAAGGTAGTTCTATTTGTAGGTCTTCGAGGAACCTCCATATTGTTTTTCACAGTGGCTGGACAAATTTGCATTCCCATCAACATTGTAGGAGAGTTTCCTTTCGCCACAACCCTGCCAACACTTACCATTTTTTGTATTTTTAATCTTTACCATTCTGACAGGGGTTAGGTGGTATCTCATTGTGGTTTTAATCTGAATCTCCCTTATGATGAGAGATGTTGAGCATTTCCTCATATGCTTTTTGGCTGTTCAAATGTCTTCCTTAGAGAGATTTTTTTCACCTCATTTTCCCATCTTTTAATTGAGTTAAACATTTTTTGAGGGGGGTAAGCCACTTGAGTTCCTTGTGTATTCTGGCTATCAGTCCCTTATCTGAGGCATAGTTTACAAAAATATTGTCCCATTCCAAGGATTGTCAATTCACACTAATTACTGTGTCCTTTGCTGTGCAGAAACTTCTTAATCTGATGAAATCCCACTTGTCTATTTTGGGATTATTGTCTGTGCTTTGGGGGTCTTATTTAAGAAGTCTTTGCCTACTCCAATGTCTCCCAGAGTTTCCCCAGTGTTTTCTACCTGTAGTTTTATAGTTTGAGGTCTTAGGTTTAGATCTTTGATCAATTCTCTATTCTGTTTCATTGGTTCACCTGTCTGTTTTTGTGCCAATACCATGTTGTTTTGATTATCACGGCTGTATAGTATATTTGGGGGTCTGGAAGTGACATGTTGCCCACTCCACTCTTTTTATGTAAGATTGCTTTCACAATATGAGGTCTTTCATGACTGCAAATTCTATGGTTGTCTTTTCTAGATCTGTGAGGAATGTCTCTGGTATTTTGATTGGAATTGTGTTAAGTATGTAGATTAATTTGGGTAGAATTTTCATTTTGATTATATTAATTCTTCCAATCCACAAACATGGGATGTCCTTCCATTGTCTTGGTTTTTTGTTTGTTTGTTTGTTTGTTTGTTATATCTTTTTAAAACATTTTCATAGTTTTCTTTGTAAAGATCTTTGACTTCCTTAGTTAGGTTTATTCCTAAGTATTTTATACATTTTGTGGCTATTGTAAAAGGAATTCCTTTCTTCAGATCTACCTCGGTCAACTTGTTGCTCATATGTAGAAATGCTATAGATCTTTGGATGCTTATTTTGTATCCTGCCACTTTACTGTGTTCATTTACTATTTCAAGACATTTTTTCATGGAAACCTTTGGGTCTTCTAAGTATAGCATCATGTCATCTGCAAATAAAGATATTTTCAACTCTTCTTTGCCTATTGGGATGCCTTTTATATTATTTTCTGATTGCATTGGCTAAGACTTACAGCACTATATTGAAAAAGAGTGGAGAAAGTGGGCAGCCTTGTCTAGTACCAATTTTTGTGGAAAAGATTTCTATTCTCTCCCATTTAGTATAATGTTTGCTATAGGTTTTTCATATATGGCTTTTATTGTGTTGAGAAATGACCCTTCTATACCAATCTTTCTAGGAGTCTTAATCATGAAGGGATGTTGCATTTTATCAAATGCTTTCTCTGCATTGATTGAAATGATCATATGGTTTTTATCTTTTTTTTCTGTTAATATGGTGTATTATGTTTATGGTCTTGCATATGTTGAGCCACCCTTGCATCCCTGGAATAAAGTCTACCTGGTCTTGATGATGTATAATCTTCTTTATATGTTGTTGGATACAATTTGCTAGTATCTTCTTGAGAATTTTAAAATCTATATTCATCAGAGATGGTGGTCTGTAATTTTCTTTCCTTGTCATGTCCTTGTCTGTTTATGTATAATCTTCTTTATATGTTGTTGGATACAATTTGCTAGTATCTTCTTGAGAATTTTAAAATCTATATTCATCAGAGATGGTGGTCTGTAATTTTCTTTCCTTGTCATGTCCTTGTCTGTTTTGGTAATAAGGATGATGGAGGCTTCATAAAATGAATTTGGGAGGTTTCCCTTCTTTTGATCTTTAGAAATAATTTGAGTAGAATGGGGTTTAACTCTTCAAATTGAAGCCATCGGGACCTGAGCTTGTCTTTGTTGGGAGGTTATTTATTACTAATTCAATCTCAGTGCTTGTTATGGGTCTATTCAGGCTTTCTATGTCCTCCTGATTCAATCTTGGTAGATTATATGCATTCAGGAATTTGTCCAACTCCTCCATATTCTCTTGTGTGTTGGTGTATAGTTGCTCATAGTATTCTCTAGTGATGTTTTGTATTTCTATTGTGTCTGTTGTAATATTGCCTGTTTCATTCCGTATTTGATTTATCTGGTTTCTTTCTTTCTTCCTCTTAAACAGTCTATCTAATGATGTGTCAGTCTTGTTAATCTTTTCAAAGAACCAGCTTTTGCTTTAATTTATTTTCTATATAGTTCATTATTTTCTATCTTTATTATTTTTTTTGTTCCAACTTTTTTTTATTGTTGCTTTTTCAGTTCTCCGAGGCAGGATGTTAGGTTGTTTATTTGCCACCTTTCCATCTTTTACTTATGTGCACTAATTGCTATGAATTTCCCTCTTATGACTGCTTTCTTGGTGGCTCATAGATTGTGAAAACTCGTGTACTCATTATCACTTGTTTCCATAAATCTTTTAATTTCAGACTTTATTGCTTCAGTAGTTGAGAAGTCATTCATAAGTAGGTTGTTCATTTTCCATATGTTTGTGTATTTTCTTTTTTTTTTTTGAGAGGTTTTTGCTATAGGGCGCGTGCGCTCGCCAGACAGACAGAGACAGAGAGATAGAAAGCGAGAAATCACCCCCCAGGGGGGATGGCCATGCCGCAATCCCTTCTCCTCCATTCTCCTCTTGGGATCTTGGGCATGCACGCACACATGCCTGGCATGAGTTTGAGCCACCGGGTCTGGGACTCGAACCGCGGTCGACTACGTGGGAGTCCAGCAACATAGCCATTATGCTAACTGCTGGTCCCTGTTTGTGTATTTTCAAGAATTTTTCCTGAAATTAATATCAAGTTTAATTCCATCATGGTCAGAGAAGATGCTATATATAGTTTCTATGCCTTTGAATCTATAAAGGCTTGATTTGTGCCCTATCATACGGTTGATCTTTTAAAAGGTTCTATGCCAGGGTGAGAAAAATGTATATTTTGTGGTCCTAGGGTTTAAAGTTCTATAGATGTCTGTCAAATCCACTTGATTTATAGTATCATTAGGTTCTGTATCTCTGCTTATTGTGTAGAGCTGTCTAAAGGAGACAGAGTACTGAGATCCCTAACAACTATAGTGTTGCAACCTATCCCTTGTTTTAGCTCTAGCAGTCTTTCTTTCACATATTTAGGTGTTCCTGAGTTAGGTGCGTAGGTATTTATAAATGTTATGTCTTCATGAATTAGCCCTTTTACTACTATATAATACCCTTCTTTGTCACTTCTTACAGTTTTTGTCTTAAAGACTAGTTTGTCTGAAATCCATATTGTGACTCCAGCCCTTTTTTGATTTCCACTTGCATGGAATACTTTTTTTAGCCTTTCACTTTTAGTCTATGTATGCCTTTATTATAAGGTGTGTTTCTTGTAGACAACAGAGCATTTCTGTTTCTTTTCCTTTCCTTTCCTTTCCTTTCCTTTCCTTTCCTTTCCTTTCTTTTCTTTCTTTTCTTTTCTTTTCTTTTCTTTTCTTTTCTTTTCTTTTCTTTTCTTTTCTTTTCTTTTCTTTTCTTTTCTTTTCTTTTCTTTTCTTTTCTTTTCTTTTCTTTTCTTTTCTTTTCTTTTCTTTTCTTTTCTTTTCTTTTCTTTTCTTTTCTTTTCTTTTCTTTTCTTTTCTTTTCCTTTTCTTTTCTTCTTTTGGAGAGGTTTTTACTATAGGGCACATATGCTCGCCAGAAAGACAGAGAGAGACAGAGAGACAGAAAGTGAGAAATCACCCCCCAGGGGGTATGGCCATACCACAATCCCTCCTCCATTCTCCCCTTGGGATCTTGGGCACATACACACACACACCCGGCATGAGTTTAAGCCACCGGGTCCAGGATGCAAATCGCGGTCGGCTACATGGGAGTTCAGCGACATAGCCATTACGCTAACTGCTGGTCCCAACATTTCTGTTTCTTTATACATTCAGCCAGTCTGTGTCTTTTGATCTGAGAATTTAATCCATTAACATTCAACGTTATTAATATTTCCAGACATGTTCCTATCATTAAGTGAGCCATTTTCTTGGTTGTTTTTTGTCCTCTTATATCTGTCTGCTTGAGTTTAGTTTTCCTGGTATAGCACTCCCTTCAAAATTTCTTGAAGACATGGTCTAGAGTTGGTATATTCTTTCAGGTTTTGTTTATCTGAGAATATTTTTTATCTTTTTTTCCTATATGAAGGATAATATTGCCAGGTATAATAATCTTGGTTGGATTTTTTCATTTACACTTTGAATATATTTCCCCTTTCTTTCCTTGTTTGCACTGTTTCTGATGAGAGGTCTGATATTAACCTGATGGGATAACCTTTATAAGTGACTTGACATTTTTCTCTTGCCAGGATAAGTATCTTGTCTTTATCAGTGGTTTTGCCCAGTCTGGCTGTGATGTGACATGGAGAAGATCTTGGATAGATTCTATTTGGGGTCCTTTGTATTTCTTGGGTCTGGTTATTTGAATGCCTCTCTAGGTTTGGATTGTTTTCTTCCAGGATTTCATGGAGTAAATGATCAATGCTCTTATTATTTTCCTTCACCTTCTGAGATACCAATTTTCTGGATGTTTGGGTGCTTAATGGTCCTCCTTTCTCTTGGTTGTTTCCTCAGTCATTTTGATAATTTTTCTGAGATTTGATCTTCTGCGTTATCTAATCTGCTTTTAATACTTTTGAAAGAGGTTTTAATTTCCTATATCACGGTCTTCATCTCTAAAAAATCTGTTTGATTCTTTTTTATGGTGTCTATTTCTTCTTTCAAATTGTGAAAGTTCTTCCTCATCTCCTGGAGCTTGTTGTCTCTTTTCTCTTGCATCTCATCTAGCTTTGTCACTATAAATATTCTAAATTGTTTATCTGACATTTCCATGAGTTCCATTATGTTGTCTGTGGACAATGAGGAATTGATGTTTTCCCTTGGGGGAGAAATATTTTGTTGGTTGCTCACATTTCTTGTTCTTTTGTGATGTTTTCTGGTCCTTTGGTGATTTATACATTCCTTCCAGATTCTTTTTTTCCTTTTCTTTTCTTTTCTTTTTTTTTTTTGGAGAGGTTTTTGCCATAGGGTGCATGTGCTCGCCAGACAGACAAAGACAGAGAGACAGAAAGCGAGAAATCACCCCCAGGGGGGATGGTCAATCCCTTCTCCTCCATTCTCCTCTCGGGATCTTGAGCACGCACGCACACGCGCCCGGCGTGAGTTTAAGCCACCGGGTCCGGGACGCAAACCACGGTCAACTACGTGGGAGTCCAGCAACATAGCCATTACGCTAACTGCTGGTTCCACTTCCAAATTCTTCAAGTAAGTTCTGAGTGTTCAAAGGTGTGCGAGAGTAGGTGATTGGCGATGTCTCTGCTGCTCTACCTCCTGATGCTCACCAGAAATTTGCACTGTTGTCATTGGTCTTGGATTATTCAAAGTCCTCCCCATTTCTAGAGAACAGGTATGCCTGAGACTGAACTGCTTAGTTTTAATTTAGAAAGATAGAAGGGATTGTGCTGCTCAGGTTGTGTGTCACATGCTTTAGAAAACACTGAAGTCTTAGAATTCAGAGGCGTGTGACAGGGAATAAGCCACAGTCTCTTTGCAGCTCAGTCTCCTTGCACAGGAATAGGTGTCTGGATGGGGCATGGATGAGCAAAAGATCTTAAAGTTCCAAGCAACACACCTGAGAGTTCAAAGGCGAGTGGGGGAGGGTGTGAGCCATGGGTCTCTGCCTCCCGGCCTTCAGCTGCAAGCATTCTGCCAAATGGCAATGCCCTCTGCTGGAACAGATCAATCCAACATGGCTAGGATTCTAACTCCAGTCAACTGTGTGGAATTTGATCTCCTCTGGGAAGTGCCTAAACACTATCACAGACCAGCTCTGTATTAATTTTTAAATAATTAGTGTTATCTTTTCAACATTTTTATTCTGTTTCATTTTCTTAAATTGAAGAATGATTTAATAAACAAAAGTCAACAAATATTAATTGTACAACACTTGGAGCCTTAGAAAGCTTTAGTGAAAGTAAGGAATATAAAAGGTTGGTTGTTTCTTCTGTGTGTTTCAGATAAGAAGGGAAATTATGAGTTCAAGACTTTAAATTGCCAGATCATGTTTTGGGTACAGGACTACTATGGTTTGAATGTCCCCTAAAAAGCTCATATTCAAATTTAATTACCATTGTAACAATGTTGAGTGGTAGGACCTTTAAATTTTTCCATGAGAGAAAGAGACAGCCACTTCCAATAGGATTCTGATGCAGAGATTCGGCCTCAGATCCTCCAGATTCAGATCATGGGTACATATGCTCCTGGCTAGCTCAAGAAGGTCTTGGGACATGCATTTCACACTCTCCCATGTGAATCAGCTTTGCAGAGCATTGGTTTACTGCTGCACCATTGTCTGGACCCCAGAATGGGACCTTAAGAGGTGGTTAAGTCATGAGGATTCTGCCCACATGAATGGATTAAAACTGTTATTTTAGGAGTGGGATGGTTATCACAGGAGTGAGCTCCTGATAAATGGATAAGTTCAGCTTTCTCTCTATCTCCTCTATCTCTTCCTCTCTCTCTCTCTCTTTCTCTCGTGCTCTCTCACCATATGATGCCTTCGGTCATAGGATGACTCTCACCAAATATAAAACTCATGTTCTTGGACTTCCCAGCATTCAGAACTATTAGCAAAGTAAACCACCATTCTTTACGAATTACCCCATCTGTGGTATTCTGTTATAGCAGCAGAAAACAGGCTAAGAAAAGGGCCAAACCAAGTCTATAAATTTGTTAATCAAAAAGTGCTATCTCTTATCGGGACCAGCAGTTAGCGTAATGGCTATGTTGCTGGACTCCCACGTAGTTGACCGCAGTTCGTGTCCCGGACCCGGTGGCTTAAAACTCACGCCGGGCGCATGTGCGTGAGTGCCCAAGATCCCGAGAGGAGAATAGAGTAGAAGGGATTGCGGTGTGGTCATCCCCCCTGGGGGGTGATTACTCTATTTCTCTCTCTCTCTCTCTCTCTGTCTGTCTGGCGAGCGCACGAGCCCTATAGCAAAAACCTCTTTTAAAAAAAGTGTTATCTCTTATAGTAATGGAGCTGAAATTTCTAAAAAGCAAAACTACAGCATTTTTGTGGAAGACAAAAATACAATACAGTGCCTGGCAATAATGAACCTGGATTCACATGGGAAAAGTCCTGGGTTTGTGTACTAGTAACTCTCTGAGTGTGCCTGGCCTATAATTTGGGCTGACTGAGACTGAGAATGGATTGTAGCATGAAGATCTTTTTTGGAGTGCCTTTTTTCATTCTCTCTCAGTAGAAATAAATAAATAAACTTAAAAAAAATACAATGCAAGTTTATTTCCAAATGGTTATCTTCTGTTTGATTGGAACATTATGAAAGCAATTGAGCAATGAAACTTTAGATCAGGACATACAGGAAGATCATAATGAAGCTAAGATACTTAAAACTCTAAATTCTGCCTAGCTATACTTTTCATACGTAAATTTATACTTTGAGTAGATCAATCTCCTCTGCCAGGAAAAACCTATAATGGCCCTACTTGAGACAGTTGCCTTGCAAGATACTCCTCAGGGTCTACCCACACACCATGTATCATTGCTTTTAGACCTATAATAAAACCTAATCCCAGTAGCTGCCAGAAGGTGACATAATAAGCGTAGCCCAGGACCAGCTCTGTAGCACAGCAGTTAAGTGCTATGCTTAGAAAGCTAGATCCCACATAGTTGACTGGTTCAAGTCTTGGTTCCAGTGGCTTGTAAAACACTCTGGGCATGTGTACCCAAATACCTGATGGGATGAAGAAATGGAAGAGAAAGAATTTCAGTGTGACTCTGCCCCATTGAGGGGTGTTTTCTATCTCTCTCTTATTCTCACTCTCTCTTTGGTGAGCACATGCACATTCTGGCAATAAAACAAAAATTAAAGTGCAGCCTATTAGGAGGTGTGATACATATAAAAAGAATTGCATGATTTTGCCAATTTATACTAATGAAAACCTAGGGAATATATGTGCAAATGGAACCTAAAGTTGTTGGATCAGGAAGAAAAAAAATTCTATTGGATTTGACCAAATTTATTGATATGGTCTCCTGAAGTAGAGATTCCATATTTAATATATCATCTTGAGTAGCTGGAAGAGCCCAACAGTTCTTTTTCCTCTATATATTTGGAATTAAAGTTCATATGAAGCAGTTTGGTTTCAGCTGTCAGGACCAAAACATTACCTTCAGCATTCTAACTCAGGGTTACATAAATTCAGCCTTATGTTAAAATTTAGAGCTCAAGAGCTTGAGAGTCTCTTCATTCTAGGATTTCACATTGTTTGATATGATGCTGATTGAACTTGATGATGTAGCAACATCCCTAGACACCTTGGTAAGACACATGCATACAGAGAGTAGAAAATACAACGTGCAAAAATTCAGGGACCTATTTGCCTTCTTGGTGAATATCCTAGGGAGTCACAGGTCTTGGGCATACTGAAATAGCCCTTTTAAGAATAAGTTGTTACATCTGGGACCAGCAGTTAGCGTAATGGCTATGTCGCTGGACTCCCACGTAGTCGACCGCGGTTCGAGTCCCGGACCCGGTGGCTTAAACTCACGCCGGGCGCGTGTGCGTGCGTGCCCAAGATCCCGAGAGGAGAATGGAGGAGAAGGGATTGCGGCGTGGCCATCCCCCCTGGGGGGTG
>NW_006199577.1:787920-792126 GCF_000334495.1 Tupaia belangeri chinensis
GCCATGAATTCATAGGGAATAGGTTCCAGTAGCTCAGGCTCCTTTTCATTGGTTCTCACCAAGTGTGCTTCTCTGGGTGGAGCAGGCTGGTGCTTAGTTGAACCCAGGTACCTTTCTCTTTCTCTTTGGCTTCTTTCTTTTTCTGGTCATTTTCCTTCACACGTTTTAGGAAGCTATCTCTGCTCTTAGAATGCTTAATATGCTCAATACACACATTAATTCTCTTGGCAAGAATCTTTCCCTTAACTTGTTTGTTCACAACAATGCCAACAGCATGCTGGGTAACATTGTAGACCCTTCCAGTTTTGCCATGGCAATATTTGTGGGGCATTCCTTTTTGAACAGTACCCATTCCCTTAATATCCACAATATCACCTTTTTGTAGATTCGCATATATGTTGCCAAAGGAACAACTCCATGTTTTCTAAAAGGTCTAGAGAACATATATCAGGTGCCTCTCCTCTTTCCTTTTGTGTTCGTCATTTTGGTTAATTACTGGAAGATGGCGGTCCCTGGCTTCTTTTGATTTTGAAGGCATCATATACCTTATTTGGGACTGAAAAGTATACCCATTTACTGAGTAATCTAAATGGCTGCTGATTTGTGTTGGCCAAGAACAAGAAAAGGCTCTGCAAGAGGGGCCACCCTGCCATGCCAGCTGCTCTGCCCCTTGGATATGACCTCACAGGTCTTATGGCATGGCAGTGAGTGTGTAAAATTGAGATGTTGTATGGTGTATTTTCAGGATCCTGTAGGTGATATATATGATTATATTAATATTTACATCTAATGCCTACCACAAATACTTTATTTGAGTCAATATCCCCACCAAGATAATTGTGGCATGCTAGCTAGCTATGACATATCCCTTCCCTTTACTTTTTTTTTTCCAGAGTGAGCAAATATAAAGCATTCTAGCTTTGAAAATTCCCTGCTAATATTTTCTTCTCCAAAGTTAGCATTATAATTCTATTTATCTAAACGAAGAGGTTAAGGCTGTCTAGACACCAAGAGGTACACTATGGCAAATTTCCAACTTTATAGCTTCCTTGATCTTTCTCTATTAAACACTAAATCACAAAACCAGAAACTGTTCTAGAGCCCATTTCAGTCTGTGTATAATAGGGGAGTCAAATCAAACAGGACATGGACAGTTTATACTTAAGGGCTGTCAGAGAAGCAAAATGTTCTTAGATTGGGGACCAACAGTTAGCATAATGGCTATGTCACTGGACTCCCATGTAGTCGACCGCGATTTGAGTCCTGGACCCAGTGGCTTAAAACTCACGCCGGTCGCGTGTGTGTGCGTGCCCAAGATCCCAAGAGGAAATGAAGGAGAAGGGATTGCGGCATGGCCTTCCCCCCTGGGGGGTGATGTCTCTGTCTCTCTCTGCCTGTCTGGCAAGTGCATGCACCCTATAGCAAAAAAAAAAAAATGTTCTTAGATTGCATTAAGCTTAAAGGTGCTCCAAACAGGTATGCCTGATCCAGCTGATGGCAAGTGAACTGTAGGTGGTTACTTGCACAGAGGAGAAGTGGTCTAGAGTAAGAGGATTTGTGTCTGCAATACACCAAGAGAAAGAAATAGAGGAGAGAGGTTGGATGCAGTTGAGCAAGAGTGGAGGGGCAGGATAGTTGGTGGTTGTATGTTAGCTTTGCCTCAGGACTAGGTCTATAGGTTCAAGCCCTATAAAAATATGAACTATGGGATCAAGTTGAAGAAGCCATTTCAGAACAGAAGGACAGCTTGTTGTGTTGCTCAGGTAACAAACTGAGAGGTAATGAGAAAGAGGAGAGGGTAATAAACTAAGAATTTAAACTGGACCACCTGTAACTTTTGTGATATTTATGTGGTTAGTGGCAAAAATTCATTTGGGGGCGCCAGCAGGTGATGTGGTGGTTTAGGGTGTTGAACTCTCACATAGCCGACTGCAGTTTGAGTCCTGAACCTAGTGGCTTGCTTTCTCTCTCTCTCCTCTCTGTCCCTCTCTGGTCAAATTAAAATAAATAAATAAATAAAGTTAGATAAATAATTCTTTAAAAACTTTATTTGGGGAGAGACATTTTCTGTGTAAAAATATTTTAAAGCTTTAAATCAATTAATAGACTGTAAAATAAAATACCTATTCTACCATGACAAGTATACCTTCCTATCATCCTATCCTGAAAGGCTAAATTCAGTTTAGAATACTTGGTGTGTTTTAAAGTTTTTTTGGTCTTATTTTGTGTACTGAAGGAATATAAAAACATAAAGTTGTCAGTATTTGCCAGGAATGGCTAGGTGATACTCAAGACTACAAACCCAGATACCTTAGGTCTCCAAGGCTGTCCCCAGCTGAACCCAATGCATTAGTTTTCTATTGCTGATAACAGATTACCACATGAAGGATCTCTCTCTCTCTCTCTCTCTCTCTCTCTCGAAATATTCATGAAAACAGTAAGCTTCCTAAGATATAAGGTTATTATCCCTAAACAGTCTTGGCAGAAGAACAAAGTGAAAAGGGATTATCAGTAACAGACATGTGGATGTACCTTTTGTATAATGGTGTGAACCCTAATATGATTCATAAAATGTTCACAAATTAGTTTTCAATTATATTAGCAGAAATTCTGTCAGCAGTAGCCAATTAGAACCAATGTGAGGCTCTTCTAATGACATCATCTAGATAAATTCCTACTGGGATTCTCAGTTTAAAAGGTGGCAGAAGACCTTGTGCATTCTGGTTTAGTGTGGTCCTGTGCCTTCTGCCTTCCCTAACTGTGTAGCACTACCTGATAATATTGGGTTGTTGAAAGTCATGACACATTTTTGCATAGAAAAATATGTCTGACTTTTCCAATGACCCAATACTTTCTAAATGGCAGTATTGGTGGCCGAAAAGAGTTGTTGGTACAGTAAATTAACTTCAGAGTAACAGACATTTATCAAACACCAATTAAGGGAAAAAAAATTGCTAGATACTTTAGGAAAGATAGGAAAAATCCTTTAAAGTTTGAGCTATTCAGAAACTTACCCTCTAGAGTATGCTGATGTAGATACATACATGTGAACAATGGTAATCAAGTGAGAATATGAGATGTGCTACCACAGAATATGAGAGAAGTTATAGCTAACTAAAAGGCAGCCTCACGTGAGCCTGAGTCTTCCCACCCTCAAAACCCAGTTCATTCCCTCTCTCTGATCTTCTCCTCTGATTACCAATGACTTCACTTTTTTTCTTTTTATTTGTTAATTTTTTAGAGATTTTTTTTGCTATAGGGCATGTGTGCTCACCAGAGAGACAGAGAGAGAGACAGAGAGATAGAAAGCGAGAAATCACCCCCCAGGGGAGATGGTCACACCGCAATCCCTTCTCCTCCATTCTCCTCTCGAGATCTTGGGCATGCACGCACATGTGCCCGGCATGAGTTTAAGCCACCGGGTCCAGGACTCAAACAGCAGTCGACTACATGGGAGTCCAGCAACATAGCCATTATGCTAACTGCTGGTCCTGATCATTGCTAAATTCATATCAAGCCTCTAAAGAATAAACAGAGAAAAAGGGATCCACGTTATAGGAAACCATGAGAGACATTAAAAGGTTGGGCTTTCTAGGAAGATCTGAGTAAACAAAGGCTTGCTCCCGCATTTAGCCCCACTAAGCCAAGAACTCAAGTGTAAAGATTTTTCAAATTATGGAGAAACTGAATATTTTTCATATTTATACTGAAAAGAAAAATGTTTCATAAATCTGAATAGTATTTTAGAAAAAAACCATAATTTCCCATTTCAGAAAAATAATACCAACAAATCCCCTTTATCACTCCAAACAAACTTAGATGTTATATTTTTTAAAAGAATTATTTATCTAATTTTATCATTATCATTTTTTTTTAAAACTTGCTACAGGTCACATGCACACAAGAAAGAGAGAAAAAGAGAGCAAGAGAATGTGAGCCACCAGGTCCAGGACTCAAACCATGGTCATCCAGTGCTCAAACCACCATGCTATCTGCCGGCCCCCAAACTTGGATGTTATTAATTTTTCCTACAATCCCACATTGAGAAAGAGAATGGTATTGTCATAAAACATTGATCTAAATGTTAAAAAGAATGTAGAAAGGGTAATTAACCAGACATAGAGAAAGCCAATGGTGAAGACAGATGAAGTCTTTCTGCCCTACCTGCGTGTACCCCCCCCCCCCCCCCCCTCCCGCGCCGTCCAC
>NW_006199577.1:792178-808546 GCF_000334495.1 Tupaia belangeri chinensis
GGCAAACGGAAGCCTCCTGTCCCCAGATTTAGCCAGGTATAGCACTCTTTGTATTCTCTCTGTCACTCTCCATCTCCCTAATTTTTTTAAAAAATTTAAACTTCTTATTTCTCTGATGGTCTTCTATATTGCTAATTCTTACTATTTCCCCCTCCCCTATAGGACAAGCCAGTCACCCCCCATCTACATTTGAGTTCTAAGTTACTGCTTTCTGCTTTTGCCCTGTACTCTAGCATACCACACAATCTTCATTTCTTACTAAAAAACAAAAACAAAAACAAAGCAAAAAACAAACCAGAAAAACCACCTTTTTAAAAAACTCTTTTTGTCTTTTTTTTTTTCTTTTCCTTTTTCTTTTTCCTTTCTCACTTTTCTGCTCAGCCTCCACAAACTAATTTTCTAGACATATTGAGGTGCACAGTAGCCAGATATCTGAATTCTTTTATGGTCATATTAATCCTTTATTTCCGTGAAATCTGCTGCACAAAGGGAGGAAAAAAGTACTGCTTGGAGATTGCAGATCACCTTCTCCTGCATGCCTCTGAATGCTCAGATTTTACTCCAAAAACTAGGAAAAAAAATTATAATCCATCCAATGACCAGAAAACACTGCAAAGGCACAAGAAAAATGAGCAACCAAGAAAATATATCTCCCCCAAGGGAAAAGAATAACTCCTCATCCTCCATAGACAGTACAGTTGAACTCATGGAAATGTCAGATAAAGAATTTAGAATATTCATAGTGACAAAGCTAACAGTTATGCAAGAGTAGAGAGACAATGAACTCCAGAAGCTACAGGAGATAAGAGACAATGAATTCCAGGAGGTGAGGAAGTTTTTGCATGGTCTGAAAGAGGAAATACACACCATTAAAAAAAAAATCAAACAGAATTGTTAGAGATGAAGGCTATAATATAGGAAACCAAAACTTCCCTTGAAAGTATTAAAAGCAGATTAGTTCGTGCAGAAGATTGAATCTTAGATGCAGAGGACAGAACCTCTGACCTAGAAAAACTCAACAAAAAGACTGAGAAAATAACCCAGAAAAATTAGAATAATATATGAGTAATCCTAGATACCATTAAATGCCCAAACATCCAGATAATTGGTATCCCAGAAGGTGAAGAAACTAATCAGGGCATTGATAATCTATTCCATGAAATCATGGAAGAAAATGTTCCAAACCAAGAGAAGTATTCAAATATTCAGACCCAGGAAATACAAAGGACCCCACATAGAATCAACCCAAGAAGATCTTCCCCAAGGCACATCATAGTCAGATTGACTAAAACCACAGACAGGGACAAGATACTAAAATTGGCAAGTGAGAAATGTCAAGTTACTTTCAAAAGATACCCTATCCGACTAATTTCAGACCTCTAGTTGGAAACAATGCAAGCAAGGAAAAAAATGGAAAAATTTATTCAAAGTGTTAAATGAAAAACAATTTCAACCAAGAATACTATACTCAGCAATATTATCCTTCATGTGGGGAAAAAAGGCAAAAACATTCTCAGCTAAACAAAACATGAAAGAATTTACCAACACCAGATCATCTCTCCAAGAAGTGCTGAAGGGGGTGCTATACCAGGAAAGCTAAAGTTAAACACACCGAAATATGAGTACAAAAAGCAATCAAGAGAATGACTAACTTAACAGTAAGGACAAGCTTAGAAAGATCAACAATAATGTTGAATGTTAACTTCCAGAATTTGAATGGGAAGATCAGACCACAGAAACACTATAAAAGAAGAGAGATAAAGTACACGAGACTGAACTGGTGAAATAGAATTTTATGACTTTTGATGAAAACATTACTGATTTTCTTCTAGGCTTTGCTTTCCAGATTTAAGGATTTTTGTCTTCTCTTGAACTGTTGATAGGTTCATCTACCTACTGTTTGGACTGAATCCTAACTTTTTCTCCCTGGGTTTAAGTCTTAAGCAAATTTCTCTTAACATTTTTTGATTTTGATCTATTAAAGCTAAAACTGCTTTTCTTGAATTTAAAAAATGCATTTAAAAATACCTATTTAATGACTACAATAAGCTATATACTCCCAGCTAGGTACAAATTTATAGTATGTTCTTTCTACTCATTGAGGTTTATGCCTACAGTTAAACATGTATTCATAGATGTGTACATATCAGCTGCACTTCCTACTGAAAATATTTAGATTAATTAAGATATTTAGTGAATCAATACAATGTGTGTGGGGGTAAGGCATGAAAAGCAACTGTAGATACCAGAGACAGTGTGGAAGGAGGGTGGGAAATGGCAGAAGGTGAGAAGTAGGGAATCAAGGGGGAAGAAAAAAAAAAGCAAAATGTATAAGAAACAAGAAATGGAAAATGATTTGTTGATAACGCATAAAGTAATATCCTTGATTGAGCCAATATACAGTATATTCTGGATGGAAAATCTCATTTTGTATACTGTAATGTTGTACAGTGAATGAATGTAAATAAATAAAAAGAAAAAAATCAACAAACGCCAATGGCCCTCAGTGGACTAGTCCAACCTATTTCTGCTCATTCTCCTGCATCTTTGATCAAAAATATTGCCAAACACTGAGAAGCAGATGCCAGTCTCTGGAAATTAAGGACTCAAAGTCCAGTTGGGAGAACAGACTGAATGTGAAACAGATCCATGTCTTCTAGGTAATGGGTTCATAACTATCTATATACTATTTTGACTGTAATAATTGTAGCTGAAAGAATCAAGAGGGGTCACAGTGGGTGGGCTTTTTTCAGGAAAGGAGGGAAGACTTAAAGTGAATTCCACAGTTAAGTCACAGACACTTGAATAGGGAGCAAATTTCTACTTTTCCCCCCTCAAAATGGACTCATCTGAGAATGTCCTTGAATCTATGCTATGGATTGCATATTTGTGAAATCTCCACAATTCATGTCGAAATTGAATCCCCAGTACTACAGTATTAAGAAGTGATGAATGGTCATGTGTGCTCTGTCCTTATGAATGCCTTATTAAAGGGCTTGAGGAGCTGAGTTTACTCTTTCTATCCCTTCTTCCACAGGAAGAAAGGTCATTTGTCCCCTCCAGAGAATGCAGCAATAAGGAACCATCTTGGAAGCAGAGAATAGTTTTCAGCAGACACCACACTTGCCAGCACCTTGATCTTACATTTCCCCCTTTTTTTTTTTTTTTGAGAGGTTTTTGCTATAGGGCGCATGCGCTCGCCAGAAAGACAGAGACAGAGAGACAGAAAGCGAAAAATCACCCCACAGGCGGATGGCCACACCACAATCCCTTTTCCTCCATTCTCCTCTCTGGATCTTGGGCACGCACGTACACGCGCCCGGCGTGAGTTTAAGCCACCGGGTCCAGGACTCGAACTGTGGTTGACTACATGGGAGTCCAGCAACATAGCCATTACGCTAACTGCTGGTTCCCCTTTTTTTGAATTGTGTAAAAATACAGTTTTGTTTTTTGGAAGTCACCAGTTTATGGTATTTTGTTTGTGGCAGCCTAAATAGTCTAGAGAGTTCTAAATAGTCTAAATAGTCCTTTTATCCATCTTTGAGTGACTTTCCTTCTTCCTCTGAGTCCCCGTTGACAATCTGTAAGTGAAATACTCTCATATAAAATCTACTAAAATTGAGGGGAGGGAAGCAGGTGGCATAGTGGTTAAGGCACTGGACTCTTACGTGGCCAATAATGGTTTGAGTCTGAACCCAGCAACTTAAAACATGCTGGACACATGTGCGTGCGTGCCCCAAATCATGAGAGGAGGATGGAAAAGAAGGGATTGCAGCATGGCCATTGCCCCAGAGAGTGATTTCTCATTTTCTCTCTCTGTCCTTCAGTGAGAGCACATACCCTATAGCAAAAATGTCTCTAAAAACAAAAAAAAAACAAAAACAAAAAAAAAAAATTGGTTACAATTAATACATCTTATATAAATAGAAAGGAACAGAGAAATAGAAGGGGGAATAAAAATTGTTAATATAGGTTGTCATCAACCTGAAGAAGTCCTGAACTGTGTAACTGGTCAGGTAGTCGTTTTTATCTGCCTTCTTCTGCTGACACATTCCATAGTCCCTTTGCCCTCAACAAGGATCTTAGCTGGTTGAAGTTTCTTGCCTGGTGAGGTGGCCCAAATCTTCATTTCTGGAGGGTCTGAGCCATTAGTAGTCATGCTTGTGTGGGTTGTATAGTTTTTCATTGACTTTAATCACAAGACATGGTGGTACTAAGAGGTAACCCTGGAGAATGCCTACATTACCCACTCCCATTTAGTATGGCAATGAAATTTTCTCTTATGAGGATCTGCCACCTTAGCCCCATTATTGTCCCACTGATACAGTGTCAGTCAATAGTCTAAGGGGATGAGTTGGCAATCACAACTTCAAGTTTAGTGAAACTTTTTTGTATTCTGTGCTAGAACCTTTCCTCCATTTAAACTAAGGCCTATAAACCAGGAAGACTAAGTCCCATGGACTGGAATCAAGAATTGTCTAGTGGAGAAATAGAGAACTAATAAGATCCATACCTATGTTCACTCCTTGATTTCCTAACCTGTGAATCCAACCTATGGCTGAAACAACCTCATAGTTTAGACAGGGATTTAGACTCTAGTGGGGTGGAAATGACCATGCCACAATCCCTTCTTCTTCATTTTCCTCTTAGGATTTTGAACACACACATGGAACTGGCATGTTTTTGAAACTGTGTGACCAGATTCGAGCCACACAGTCTGCCAAGTGGGATCCTGCTACCTTAACCACCACACCACCTGGCTGGCCTGATTTGCATTTGCCTTATGATAAGAGATGTTGAACTTTTTTTCATATACTTTTTG
Organism: Tupaia belangeri chinensis; assembly: GCF_000334495.1. Lineage (NCBI taxonomy): Eukaryota > Metazoa > Chordata > Mammalia > Scandentia > Tupaiidae > Tupaia > Tupaia belangeri. The sequence continues at coordinate 797,001 of NW_006199577.1, forward strand.
GCTGTTCATATAGCTTCCTTTGAGCGCTGTCCATTCAGATCAACTGCCCATCATAATTTTTCATAGTTTTCATTGTAGAAGTCTTTAACCTCTTTGGTTAGGTTTATTCCTAGGTATTTTTTATGGCTATTATAAATGAGATTACTTTCTTCAGTTTGGCCCAGTCTATTGGTTGTTGGCATGTAAGCAACTATAGATTTTGTTTGTTTTGCTATAGAGTGGGTGCACTCCCTGGAGAGAGAGAGAGAGAGAGAGAGAGAAAGGAAAGAGGCAGAAAGTGAGAAATTCCAACTCCCTAAGGGCCATGCTAAAAATCCCTTCTCCTCCATTCTCCTCTCAGGATTCTGGGCATATACACATGTACCTAGTGTGATTCTCAAGCTGCTGGGTCCAGGACTCAGTAATCACAGTTGGCAATCCCACCAGTGAGGAAGAATGTACTCATTCCTCAGTCTCTGTTGGAGAGGTACTCTCCTAACCTACATTCTGGTGAGAGTGGTGGGTGTGGAAAGAGTTTCTGGACTCCAGTGTAAGGGGGGATGTTTGACTTCAGTTGTTGTGTGTGTTCACCCTGCTACGCTCAATCACAGGGGCTTGTTCTCCTCTGTGCTATGGCCCCTACCGCTACAGGCCTATGGAGATGCCATATCACCTGGTCTTATCACAATCCAAGCTCCACCTACTGGTTGGCTCTCAAGATGGTGCCAAGTTCTCAGGGTGTGATTGAGGTGGGAGTTCCAAAGTTTTCTCTGAAATGGTATGTCCAAGTACCTCTTTATGGTTGTGTTAGATCCATGTCAGTCTTGTTGATCTTTTGTAGATGGGGAGTTTGGGAGTCTGAGATAGGAATATGGAATTTGGAGTTCTGGAGGAGAATTCCTCTTGTCTTCTACACTATGTGAGGGAAAGCTCTGGAGCCTCACAAAGTTCGGATAACTGACCTTTTTGTTTGTTTTTCCAAGTACAGATTTAGTGTTCCTGAAGCTCCAGCAGTCTTTTTCTTGCACTCTACCAATTTCACCTCACTCCTCTGCTGAAGAATAAGCGTTTATTCAACTTTTTAAACCTTCTCAAAGAGGTGTTAAGGTGGCTGCTTCTTGTCTGGCTCCTCCAGGTGTAACTTTTTACCTGTGTCCCACCATTTGGCCTCCTACTTCTATGTGAGCTATTAAAACAATAAATACATGAGCAGATATTTTCTAGGGATGATTTTATATCTAACCATCTCTCTAGCATTTAGTTTGCAACTAGATAGAGTAGAAAGAAGATGGACATTATGGTAAAAGTGGTTGTGACAAAACACTACCCTCTTATAAGAATTTGATATTTAAAAAACCACCATGAGGGGTCAGCAGTTGGCGTAATGGCTATGTCGCTGGACTCCCACATAGTTGACTGCAGTTCGAGTCCCGGACCTGGTGGCTTAAACTCACGCTGGGCGCGTGTGCGTGCATGCCCAAGATCCCGAGAGGAGAATGGAGGAGAAGGGGTTGCGGCGTGGCCATCCCCCCTGGGGGATGATTTCTCACTTTCTGTCTCTCTGTCTCTCTCTGTCTGTCTGGAGAGCGCATGCGCCCTGTAGCGAAAACCTCTCCAAAAAAAAGAAAAAAAAAGAAAAAAAAATAACCACCATGACCTGCTTTAGTGCGGGAAGAGTTTAGGATGGGATTACTCACCACCATGACTTTCTTTAGTGCGGGAAGAGTTTAGGATGGGATTAGAATGGGATTAACTAAAAGGAAACTACTGTGTGTGAACTTAAGCCCATGATGTTACAGGACCAAAAGCATATTCTACTTTGCTTTCTTAACATCTTTTCAAAAGACAGTATTTTAAGAATTTAAGATTACAACCTAAAGTGTAAACTCTAGGCAAGCTTAAGGAGAAACCAATATTTTTCTTTTCTAGAGAGCAACAGTGAGTCAGAGGAAAATGTATGTCTTTTTCTTACGTACTGGCCCTAATTACAAAGACCATTATTACTCGAGCTGACTGAATGTATGCAACTTGTCCCTGGAGAAGAAGATAGAAAATATCCATGCCAACTTAATTGAGTTTTGGTTATGTGGTATTGTATCAAATATATAGTGAAATAGAACTTTAAGAACAATGAAATGCAATCCAGTAATTTATACCCATCCTAATTCACTGTCCTTGGCCTCAGAAGTAACAGGTATAGTGGTTGTGTTATTTTGGTTTTAAGCTAATCATAGAACTCTGTTTCTTTAAAAGGGAACAGCCCACGAAATTAAATGTAGAAAAGAGAATACAAAAGGAAATTTATCTTGTTATCATTTTCTCATGAATCTTACCCATTACTGGGAGAGTCCAAAGCTAAAACCATAATTGTGGCATAGCATAACCCACATACATGTCTCCTTTATGAACTTCTCTACCTCTCTTTTGTATTCCGTAATCTCCAGTAGCTTTCATAGAGATTCAATTACTCATTTATTCACTTGCTGATTTGTGCATTTTTTCAATGAATACTCCACTGAGCACTTACCACATGCTTGGCATTGTATTAGATGCTGGGGATATAGCAATGAACTAACTAGATATAGCTCCTGCCTTCATGGAGTGGACAGTTTAGCAAAGGAGACAAACAATAACCAAGTAAACACATAGCTATTTATTTTCAAGTTATTATTACTGCTAGGAGGAAAAAGAATGGGTGCTTTGAGAGAATATATATCACAGGAACCTGACCTTGTCTGGGGAGGAGGAGCAGAAAAGTGTTCTCTAAGCATTTTTTAACATTTCGGGTGAAAAAATGGAGAATACCTTTAAGTAAAGAGGATCTTGTGGGAATGAAAGCAGAAAGGCTTCTGGGTGTAAGGGGTAGCAAATATGAAGACCCATGATACAAAGAGCTTGGAGAGTTCAAGGAAGTGAAAGCCAGTGTAGCTGGAATTACAGTGAACCTGGGGAAGTGTAATGGGTGGTGCAGTTGGAAATGTAAACTAGGTCAATGTCATGTAGAGGCTGTTAGGAATTTGGATTTTGTTTTAAGTGCTTGGAGAAAGAGAATGTAGTAGGAGGCAAGAATGGAAAAAGGGAGACCAGTTAGAAGGCTTCTGCAATTGCTCAGGTAAATAATGATCTTACATATTATCCTAAGTAAAATTTATTGATGATTTATCTTAAGAGAAATGTTTGCTATAGAGCACATGTGCTCACTGGAGAGACAGAGACAGAGAGACAGAAAGCGAGAAATCATCCCTCAGTAGGGCCTGCCATGTTGCAATCCCTTTTCCTCCATTCTCCTCTCTGGATTTTGGGTACACAAGCACATGCGCTCGTCATTAGTTTAAGCCTCCAGGTCTGGGACTCAAACTGCAGTCAACTTCACCAAAACCATTACACCAGTGACATACCCATTACTCCATCTGCTGGTTCCCATTGTTGATTTTTTTTATAATTAGAAAAAAAAATATGCAGTCTGACATGGCTCAAATTGGAAACTTTAACAATACATGAAAGTTCTTAAAAAATAGGCAACACTGGGACCAGCAGGTGGTGGGACGATTAAGGAGTTGGATTCCCACATGGCAGATCACAATTTGAGTCCAGACCCAGTGGCTTAAAAATGTGACCATTCCTCCAGAGTGTGCACTCTCACTTTCCCTTTTTCTGTCTTTTTCTGTCTCTCTCACACAAACCCTATGAGGAAAAAGTACAAAACTAAAAATCACTTGCAAGTCAATTAATCATAAATACTATTCATCAGTTTTAGTGCTTCTTTCAAATATTTTTTTCCTGGTGCATAACATAGGTATTATTTTTTTCCCAAATGGGATGATATTACAGAAACTTGTTTTGCAATCTACTTTCTTTTTTTTTTTTTTCTAGTGTATTCTTTAAAATATATGTTTTTGTTCCTGAATTGTAGTTTTATTGCACTGTGATTTTTAAGTGTGACAAATGATCTACATGTAATTTCTTTCTCCAGTGGGCACATACACATCCCAGAAAGAGACAGAAAGACAGAAAGTATCCTCCAATGGGGTATTGTCACACCACAATCCCCTCTCTATTTTTTCACCCTGTTGGAACTTTGAGCATGCATGCGTATGGACTTGGTGTGTTTTTTAAGCTGTTGGGGCTGGCATTGAAATCGCATTCAGCTATGCAGGATATGGACTCCTTAACCACTACACAATGGGGCCCACCCTGATGTGTATTTTTCAGAAATGAGTATTCTGTAATTATTGGGTACAGAATTCTATATATGTCAGTTTAAGTTTTTAAATTGTGTTCAAATTTTCTACATTCTTGTTAATTTTTTATCTGCTTTATTTGTCAACATGGAGAGTGGTAAAGACTGTCAGTTTCTTCTTATACTCCTGTCAATTTTGCTTTAGATATTTTGAGGCTATATTTTTAGGTGCATTAGATGCAGACAGATTCACAATTGTTATTCTTCTTAATGGATTATTCCTTTTATACTATGATGCTTTTTATCACTAAGAATATTTGTTGTTTTGATGTGTGCTATAACAATAATATAGCTGCATAAATAGAGGCTAGTTGCCCAGCATATTTTTTTCCATCACTTTATATGCGTCCTATGTTTGAAATAAGGCTTTTACAAACAGCATGTAGCTAAATTCAGGATTTTAAATTTGAACCAAGATTCTGTCTTTAAATTCTCAAGTTTTAGCTCAATTTCATTTCTTGTGATTAATGATACACTTGGATTTATTTATATCATCTGATCTTAGGTTTTTGGACTTTTATTCTGCCTTTTCTATACATTTCTCTCCTTTCATTTTTTTCCCCCACTACTCAATTAAGAACTTTTTTCCTCCTACTGGTTTTGAGTTATTCCTTCTATTTTTTTAAAACTTAAATGTCTAAAATTTTTCAGTTCTACCATCCCTTAAAACAATTCAAGGATTTAATTTTAACCTAACAATACTTCCCCCATTTTAAAAATATATTCCCAAATTATTCTTCATCATCATATTTTTTTACAATAAATGCTTTTTAGATTTACCCGTATTTACTGATTTCTTTGCTCATCGCTTCTATTTTTTTTTTTTTGAGAGTGTTTTTTTGTTTTGTTTTGTTTTTGCTATAGGGCACGTGCACTTGCCAGAAAGACAGAGAGACAGAAAACGAGAAATCACTCCTGGGGATGGCCATGCCGCAATCTCCTCTCCTCCATTCCCCTCTCAGGATCTTGGGCACACACACACATGCGTCCAGCATGAGTTTAAGCCATCGAATCGCGGTTGACTACATGGGAGTCCAGTGCGTTAGCCATTACGCCATCTGCTGGTCCCCACCTGCTCTTTTCCACATATTTTTTTAAATTTTTTTTTATTATTTTATTTTTAATTTCCAGAGAGTGTGTTTGCCAGAGGGAGTGGGGAAAAGCAATCCCCAATGGGGTGTGGTCATGGTGCAATCTGTTCTCCATTTCTCCACCCAGTCTGTACTTTGGGTATGCACACACATTCACCCATTGTATTTTTCAAGCCCCTGGGTCAAGGACTCAAACCTCGTCATTTGGGATCTGGCTCCCTTAACCACTAGGCTACAAGACTAGCCCATCTGTGTTTCCTTTCTGAAGTACATATTTTCATATTTCCCTCAGCAATGGTTTGTGAGGTCTTGATTCTCTCAGTTCATTTCTGGACATGTTTTCATTGCCCTTATTTGAATAATTTAACTAGATTTAAAAACCTAGATTGAGAATTATATTCCATCAGAACTTTGAACTATTATTTACCTGTATTCTGGACTATACTGTTGTAATTTGAAAGTTCATTGTCTATCTTATTGTTGTTCCTTAGTAGATATCTGTCTTTTCTCTCTGATACTTTTAAAGATTTATCTCCCTTTTTTTTTTGGCGGGGGGAGGTGTTCTACAAACTTGCCTATAATATGTCCAAATATAAAGTTATTTTTATTTATTTTACTTGATACGTGTGCTACTTAAGTTTTCATCAGTCCTGGAAAATTTTCAACCATTATCTCCTCGAAAAATTGACTGTCCCTCAAGTTCTCTATTTTTCTCCTGGATCTCCTCTTAGATTTTTATCCTATTCTCCATGTCTTTCAAACTCTCTGTCATGTTTCTCATATATTTTGGGATTTCTTCCTTTATTTTTTTTTACTTGATCCAATGAACTATCATTTTTTTATTTAAATTTTTTCATTAAGGTTATTTTTATTTGTATTATTATTATTATTTTAAATTTATTTATTTACATTCATTCACTGTACATCATTACAGCATATAAAATGAGATTTTCCATCCTGAGTACACTGTATATTGGTTCAATCAAGCACATCAACATACATGTTATCGTCAACAAATAATTTTTCATTTCTTGTTTCCTGTGTGTTTTGCTTTTATTCCCCCCATCGTTGATTCCCTATCTCTTACCCTCTGCTATCTCCCATTCTCCTCCCACACCATCTCTAGTATCTATATTTGCTTTCTATACTTTTTCCCCCCACATTTTATTGAATCACTAAAGATTTTAATTAATCTAAATATTTTCATAGCAAGCACAGCTGATATATACATTTCCATGAACACAAGTCCAACTTCAGGCATAAGCCTCAGTGAGTAGAATGAAAATCCTATAAAGTAGCACCTAGCTGGTGCTACATATCTTACTGCAGTCATCAAATAGGTATTTTTAATTCATTTTTTTAATTTCAAGAAAAACAGTTTTAGTTTATTTTTTTCAGAAACTTTTCTCTTTTTTTTAACTTAATTTACATTCATTCCTTAAGCATCATCACAGCATACAAAATGTGATTTCCCATCCAGAATATACTGCATAGTGACTTTATCATGCATGTTATTATAAAAAATTATCCACTTCTTGTATTTCTTTTTTACTCCTATTCCTGACCCTCTGTCCTTTCCCACCCTCTTTCTCACACTATCTCTGGTGTCTACAGTTGTCTTCCATGCCTTTCCTCCCCACACCATATTGATCACACAATTTCTTAAATAATCTAACTACTTTCAATAGCAAGTTCACTTGGTACTATTAAGAAAACCAGTTTTAACATAAATCAAAGAAATGCTAAGGAACTTTGCTTAAAACTTAAAGCCTGGAAACAGGTTAGTGTTCTGTTCAAATAGTATGTACATGAACCTATTGACAGCTCAAGACAGGACAAAAACTCTTAAAACCAGACAACAAAACCTAGAAGGAAAGCAGCAATATTTTAGTCAAAAGTCACAGAATGCTATTTCACCAGTTCAGACTCATGTCTGGAGACTCATGAGCTGGAGAGCTCACCTCCACCCACTAGTGACTTTTGGAATACTTGTTGTCCTTCGAGACTTTATATTTTACTGGATCATGCAATTTTTTCATTCCATCCTCCAGTTTAGCCTTAGGTACACCTGGTCCTGAGACTCTGGGAAGGAACCAAACACCTTAAGCTGGCTAAATACATCATTCTCTGATCAGAAGACAAGGCTCTCTCTGAAGAACACACCAGAGAAGTAGAGCACATCTTTCCTCCTACCACTACAGAATTAACTCAAAGAAATTAGGAAGGAACATATAATCCATCACATGACAGGAAGCCAACACAGAGGCACAAGAAATATGAGAAACTAAGAAACTATATCTCCCTCAAGGGAAAAGAAAAGTTCCTCATCATACACAGACAGTACAATAGACCTGGTGGAAATGTCAGATAAACACTTCAGAATATTTATAGTGACAAAACTAAGTGAGATGCAAAAAAAGACAACAAACTCCAGGAGATGAGAAAGCCCTCCCATGACTGGAAACAAGAAATAGACACCATAAAAAAGAATCAGATGGAACTATTAGAGATGAAGGCTCTAATACAGGAAATCAAAGCCTCCCTTGAAAGTATTAATAGAAGATTAGATCATGCAGAAGATTGACTCTCTGATCTTAAAGACCAAATCTCTGACCTAGAAAATAAATAACAACAACAACAAAAAAATGAGGATAACACATGGGAAACACTAGATACCATCAAATGGCCAAACATCTGAATAACTGGTATTCCAGGTAAAGACTCTACTAACTACATTGATAATCTATTCCATGAAATCCTGGAAGAAAACTTTTCAATCGGAGAGAAACTTTCAAATATCCAGACCCAAGAAATACAAAGGACTCCAAATAGAATCAACCTAAGAAGATCTTTTCCACAGCACCAAGCCAGATTGGCTAAAATCACAGATAAAGACAAGATTCTAAAAATGGCAAGAGAGAAACATCAAGTTACTTACAAATGTTATCCCATTAGGCTAACATCGGATCTTTCAATGGAAACAATGCAAACAAGAAAAGAATGGGAAGATCTATTCAAAGTATTAAAAGAAAACAATTTCAACCAAGAATACTATACCCAACAAGATTATCCTTCAAATGGGGAAAAAAATGATTAAAAAAAAATCACAGATAAACAAAATCTGAAAGAATGTATCAACACTAGACAAATTCTTCAAGAAGTACTGAAAGGGGATCAGCAGATGGTATAATGGTTATATCACTCTACTCTTACATAATCAACCGTGGTTTGAGTCCCAGACCTGGCAGCTTAAAACTCACACCAGTCATGTGTGTGTATGTGTCCAAAATCCCAAGAGGAGAGTGGAGGAGAAGGGACTGTGGTGTGGCCATCTTATCTCGGAGATTTCTCTCATTTTGTCTCTCTCTGTCTCTCAGGCAAGTGTGCCCTATACCAAAAATACTCTCTAAAAGAATAATAATAAGAAAATAAAAGAGGAGAAAATAAAAGAAAAAAAAAGAAAAGAGGAAAAAGAAGAAGAGGAACTGAAGGGAATGTTATACCAGGAAAACTAAAGAGTGACAGAAAGAAATAAGAACAAAAATCTACCAATAAAATGACTAACAAAATGGCAGGGACAAGTTCAAAATTAGTATTATTTTTTCAGTCTCCCATATGATTTTATTTTCTCCCCTCAACCACAGTATGATATCCAAATTTTGTCTTAACCAGTGGGTCTTTAAACACAGGCTTATCCATCCCACTGACAGGCAAGGCAAATTCTTCTTGAAATGATCCCACCACAGACCCTCTGGTCACCCAATCCAAGTCTCCCCATTCCCTGGCTTTACCTTCACTATATTGTGTGGTCACTTAATTGAGTCTCATTCCAGACTTTAACTTTCCCATGGCTTTCATAATTTTGCCATGTTCTTCACATAGAATGTATCTGACCTTTATTGCATTGCCACCACCTTTGCAATCCTGAGCCTTCTTGTCAGCATTATCACTCCCAGATGCTGTTCTCCATTATTCCCAGGTGCTGTTCTCCCTTTACTATAACCACTTTTTCCTTTGGGCAACATCCTCAAGCCTTGCTGACAAACATTCAACCACTCCAGTGACATACAAGTCCCTACAGAATTACTGATAATAATGTTGAGTGTTAATTAATTAAGTTCTTCAATCAAGAGACACATACTGGCTGAATGGATTTAAAAACAAAACAAAACAAGCAAACAAACAAAAAACAGAAACCCTCTAATCTGTTGCCTACAAGAAATGCACCACATGAAGGGCTATAGAAAGGTATTCTATGCAAACAGAAACCAAAAAAGGGCTAGAGTCATGATTATCATTTCAGACAAAATAGACTTTAACACAAAAACTGTAAGAAGAGACAAAGAAAGACAATTACATAGTACTAAAAAAGCTAATTCACCAAGAATACATAACGCTTTATAAATATCTATGCACCCAACTCGGGAGAACCCAAATATGTGAAGGAAAGATTGCTATATCTAAAAGCAGAGATTGGAGGAGGGATACAGAGACAGAGCATTGTCGGGACAGGGAGGTAGTGTTGTTTTATTTTGATCAACTGGACCAGGGAGAAATGTTAACATATTGAAATGTTCACCTTGTAAGCTAAATAATGTGATTGAAGGTTTAAAAAAAATGTAAATAAATAAATAGATAAAATTTAAAAAAATAAAATCAGAGATAAAAAGTACACACTAATTATTGGGGAATATCAACACCCCTCTATCTCTTTCAGACAGGTCATCTAGACAAAAAAATAGATGAAGAGATACAGGATCTAAACAAGATCATAAACGAAATGGACTTGACAGACATCTCTAAAATTGTCTATCTCACAACCACAACATATATCTTTTTCTTACCCTTACATGGAACCTTTTTGAAGATTGACCAAATAAGAGGACACAAAACAAGCCTTTACAGATTTAAAGGCATGGAAACTATATCCAGCATCTTCTCCAAACATGATGGATTTAAACTTGATATTAATTTCAGAGAGAAACTTTGAAAAAACACAGTCATCTGGAAACTAAACAACTTAATCTTGAGTGACTTCACAATCACTGGAGAAATTAAGACTAAAATCAAAAGATTCATTGAAACCAATGATAATGAGCACATGAGTTTCCATAACGTATGGGGCACAGCAAAAGCAGTCATAATAGGGAAGATTATTGCAATTAGTGTGCATAAAAAAGATGGAAATGTGGCAAATAGACAACCTAACAACAGGGAACTGGAAAACAACAACAATATGTTGCAATGGTGCCAGGAGAAAAGAAATAAATAAAGATTAGAACAGAAATAAATGAAATAGAGAATAAACAAACTATACAGAAAATAAATGAAACCAAAAGTTGGTTCTTTGAGAAGGTAAATGAAATTGACACACCATTAGCTAGACTAATTAAGAGGAAGAGAGAAAGGAAGCAGATAAATCAGATTCACAATGAAAAGGCAGTATTTCAACAAACATAACAGAAATACACAATATCATTAGAGAATACTGTGAGCAACTATATGCCAACAAATAAGATGGAAAAATTTATGGACACATATATTCTACCAAGATTGGATTAGAAAGATACAAAGCCTTAATAGACCCATAACAAGCAATGAGTTTGAATAAGTAATAAATAACCTCCCAACAAAGAAAACCCCAGATGTCAATGGCTTTACTTCTGAATTTTATAAAACTTTTAAAGAGCTACTCCCCATTCTACTCAAACTATTTCTAAATTTCCAAAAGGAAGAAACCCTTCCAAATTCATTTTATGAAGCCTCCATCACCCTCATCCAGAAAACAGACAAGGACATAACAAAAAAGGAAAGCTACAGACCAATATCTCTGATGAATATAGATGGCAAAAATTCTCAACAAGATACTTGCAAATCATATCCAAGGACACATAAAAAATATTATACACCATGACCAGGTAGGCTTTATTCCAGGAATGCAAGGGTAGATAAACATATGTGAAACCTTAAACATAATACATATTAACAGAAAGAAGGATAAAAACCATATGATCATATCAATTGATACAGAAAAAGCATTTGATAAAATACATCACTTTATGGTTAAAACTGTCAGGAAAATCAACAATAGATGGGTCATTTCTCAACACAATAAAAGCCATCTATGAAAAACCCATAGCTAACATTATACTGAATGGGGAAAAGCTGAAAGCTTTACCACTAAAAACAAACAAGACAAGGCCATTTTCTCCATTTCTTTTCAATATAGTACTGGA
>NW_006199577.1:808652-809939 GCF_000334495.1 Tupaia belangeri chinensis
ATCTTTATTTATAGATTACATGATTATATACATAGAAAATCCAAAAGAATCCATGAAAAAGCTCCTGATAAATGAATACAGTAAAGTGACAGGATACAAAATCAACATCCAAAAATACATAGCATTTCTATACACCAAAAATGAGCAGACTGAAGAAGAACTGAAGAAAGAAATCCTATTTACAATAACCAGAAAAAGTATAAGGTATCTAGAAATAGACCTAACCAAAGAAGTCAAAAATCTCTATATGGAAAACTATGAAAATCTTTAAAAATAAATAGAAAATGACACAAAAAAGGTGGAAGGACATCCCATGTTCCTGGATTGGAAGAATTAATATAATAAACATGGTTGGGACAAGCAGTTGGCATAATGGCTATGTTGCTGGACTCTCTTGCAATCGACCGTGGTATGAGTACCAGGCCCAGTGGCTTAAACTCATGCCAGGCACATGTGCGTGCATGCCCAAGATCCTGAGAGGAGAATGTCAGAGATTATCAGTGCTCTTAGAGTCTCTTCGCCCTATGGGATACCAATTATCTGGATGTTTGGATGTTTAATGGTATCTAGTATTTCTTGTATATTATTCTCATTTTGGGGGGCTATTTTCTTAGTCTTCGTGGTGGATTTTTCTAGTCCAGCAATTCTGTCTTCTATATCTGAGATTCAATCTTCTGTATGATATGATCTAGTCCGCTTTTTAATACTTTCAAGGCAGGTTTCGACTTCCTGTATTATAACCTTTATCTCTAACAGTTCCATTTGATTCTTTTATATGGTGTGTATTTCCTTTTTTAGATCATGGAAGAACTTCCTCATCTCCTAGAACTCGTCAGTTCTTTTATTCTGCCTCTTCTGGAGTTCATTGTCTCTACTCTCTTACATTTCTGTTAGCTTTGTCACTATGAATATTCTAAATTCTTTATCAAACATTTCCACGAGTTCCATTGTACTGTCTGTGGATGAAGAAGAGTTATTCTTTTCCCTTGAAGGAAGAGGTATTTTCTTGGTTTCTCATATTTCTTGTGTTGCTGTGATTTCTAGTCATCTGAAGGGTTACACATTTCTTCCTTATTTCTAGAAATTCGATCTGAGCATTCAGAGGCATGCAGGAGGAGCTGATCTGTAATCTCTTTGATGTTCCATTTTTCTTCCTTTGTGCAGCAGATTCAGTGGGAATCAAGGGATATTTCCTTTTTTTTTTTTTTTTTGGAGAGGTTTTTGCTATAGGGCATGTGCACTTGCCAGACAGACAGAGAGAGACACAGAGACAGAAAGCGAGAAATC
>NW_006199577.1:810021-813446 GCF_000334495.1 Tupaia belangeri chinensis
GCCCGGCGTGAGTTTTAAGCCACCAGGTCCGAGACGCGAACCGTGGTCGACTACATGGGAGTCCAGCGACATAGCCATTACGCTAACTGCTGGTTCCCTTGAGGGATATTTTGACCCTAATGGTATTTGGATGTTTTGCTACAGTTCACTTAGACCTGTCTAGACACTCAGTCCATGGAGGCTGTGTAACGAAATGATGAGGTAAAAGGAAAAGGATAAGAAAACAGAGAAAGAGAAAAAGAGAGAGAGAGAGAACAAAAAGAGAGAAAAAAATTATTTATTTTTTAAAGTAAAAAAAATGAAAACCTCATGGTGCACAAGCACACTGCGTGAAAGCACTAGTTCTCAGCTCCCATGGAGGAATCAGTCTTCTTTTGTCCTTTTGCCTATCCTAAATAGAAAGGGGAAAGAGGTTATTAACAAGATAAAGGAGAATCTGAGAGCCAAAAATTACTTTACCTTATTTAAAAAAAAAAAGGAAAAAAATTAAAAACTGAAAAGGCAGAGAGAGAGACAGAGAGGAACAGAGAGAAGGATACAGGTGATCCTACCACTTGAGAATGGGATCTAGAGGGTGAATTCTCAGCAGAAAATCTTCATTTCCATTAGTTCCTGAAAGCGCTAGTTCTCCTATATGAGTAATTCTAATATGAGCATTATTATACATTCTCTTTGTTCACATCTTGTATTTTTTTTCTTAGGTTAAAATCCTAGAAGTGAAATTACTACATAGGCACATTTTAAAATATTTTGATAAATTTTAGCCAAATTACCATTCAAAGACTTGTACTAGTACCTCTTTCTCTATACTTTAAGAAATGTGAGTATATTTTTTTTCCTCCTGCTTTTTTTTTTTATTAAATTATATTACCTAACACTCATTCCCTGAGCATCATCACAACACACTAAGTGTAGTTTCCCATTTAGGATAAACTGCATAGTGTCTTAATCAAGCATGTTATCACCAATACTAACTATTCCATTTCTACTTTCATACATATGTATACATATATATATGTTTTTTATCCCATGTTTGACCCTCAGCCCTTTCCCCCTCTCCCGTTTACACTATCTCTGCTATAAACAGTTGTCTTCCAGAGGGGTCATTGAAAATGCAATACCTGTGAGAAGAGGGAGAGGGGCCACGAGTCCAAAGATTTTAACAATAGGGAAAATAGATTCCATTCAAGGTTGTATCAAGTGTGGGTCTCGTGCAGTTCCGCAATTGTAGGTGAGTCTCCATTCTACTCACTGGGGTTTATGCCTAGGGTCAGATTTGGGTACATGTATAGGTATGTGTCAGCTGTGCTAGCTATTGGATATATTTAGCCTAATTGAGTTCACTGGTTTTGGATGGAAAATTTATTGGTGGGTTGTGATGGTGTATAGTGAATTAAGGTAGAAAATAAAAATTAAAAAAAAAAAAAAGAAATGTGAGTATCATCCCCTTTCATCTTTTCTAATATAATACAGAAAAAAGTATCGTATCCTTTTTTTTACAAATTCCATTTTTGAAATATTTTTCACACATTTATTGACCATTTATGTTTTAATCTTGTCTTTTGCTCATTTTTTTCTATTAGAATATTTTACTTTTTTATTGATTTATAAAAGCTTCATATATATGTGTATGTGTATAAAAATTAAAAACTGAAAAGGCAGATATGAATATATAGTTTTGCCATAGGGCGCATGTGCTTGCTGAAGAGAGATGAAGAGAAGAAGAGGAAGAGTGAGAAATCACACCCCAGAACTGATGGCTATGCCGCAATTCCTTATCCTCCAATATCCTCTCAGGATTTGAGACACACAGGCACATGTGCCCATCATGATTTCAAGCCACTAGGTCCAGGACTCAAACTGTGGTTGGCTATCTGAGAATCCAGTGCCTTAACCACCACACCACCTGCTGGTCCCCAAAACTTATATATTAAGAGTATTGGGTCTGGGGGCTAGGTGACAGCACAGAGGTTATGCAATCATACTCACATTGGAAGTTCTGTCTTAGGACTTCGCTGAGCACATCAGGTACATGTGCATTCCCATGATCTGAACTGGCCAATACTGGGAGTGTACTGCAGTGTGAAAACCCTTTTTGGAATGCTTGTCTCTGTCTGTCTCTTTCTGAATACCAGACCCGGCTGCATTGGCATAAGTGGTAAGGTGTCTCTATGCAGTACTGAAGACTGCAGTTCAAATCCGGGGTCAATCTGAAACACTCTAGGTGTGCCTGCGTGCACACACACCCATGATCCTGGCTGGCTAAGGCTAGAGGGTAGATCACAGCATGATGAGACCCCATCAATGGTGTCTGTTTTTCTTTCTCTTTCTCTGTCTCTCATGACAGAAATAAAGTAAGTTTTTTTAAAAAAAAAAAAAAAGAAAATCAAATTTATTTATCTGTAGTATATTTGAAAAATGTTCCCCTAAGAT
Source organism: Tupaia belangeri chinensis (assembly GCF_000334495.1). Taxonomy (NCBI): domain Eukaryota; kingdom Metazoa; phylum Chordata; class Mammalia; order Scandentia; family Tupaiidae; genus Tupaia; species Tupaia belangeri. Next base: position 812,455 of record NW_006199577.1, read on the forward strand.
GTTGCCTTTTAATTTTGTTTATAGTAAGTTTAATATTAATTTTGTATTTTTATGTAGTATATTTTTAGGTTGTTCACTTATTTTTATTCTGGTGACTTTAAGATTTTATCTTTTAACCATTTTCATCTTGAATTTATTTTGGAACAATTAATTTGGGGCCTTCTAGTTCTAGACTTGAACATTATAAAAATATGTTTTAAACATTTACTTTTCACACTCTGACTTCTCTCATTTAAATTTACCATGAAATCATCTATAAATTTTGCTGCTAAAAGAGAAATTAATGATTTATAATATATTATAAAGCAACGGAATTTGAGTGCAATGCACTTTCAGTCAACTCCCCTAACAAGATAATTTTGAAATGTTTCCATTTGACTTTAAAATACATTTTTACATATATATGAATGTCCTACACTGAATCACTGAATTTATACCAATACAAATTTCAGAAACCTCATTCTCAAAATCCATCTTGAAAGATGCTAGAAAGCAACTTGCATCTTTTTTTTTTTTTGAGAGGTTTTTGCTATAGGGTGCGTGTGCTCACCAAACAGAGAGAGACAGAGAGACAGAAAGAGAGAAATCACCCCCCACAGGGGATGGCCACGCCGCAATCCCTTCTCCTCCATTCTTCACTCGGGATCTTGGGCACGCATGCATGCACACGCGTCGGGCATGAGGTTTAAGCCACTGGGTCTGGGAGGCAAACCGGGGGGTGGACTACATGGGAGTCCAGCGACACAGCCATTACGCCAACTGCTGGTCCCAGCAACCTGCATCTTTTATCCTGCCAATCTGTTTAAATATTTTGCTTATTATTCTATGCTGTAAAGGACAATATAACCATTCAACCCAAGCAATGTTTTTATCTAAATATACTATTTAAATATTCCAACACTCAGGCATGAGGTTGAGGGGCATTGAGTGGATAGGTAGTGAGGGGGAAAGGTGGTTAGTTTTGTGTAGAGTCTTTTGCATATAGAGGCCAG